>NC_088203.1:99638408-99949479 GCF_037126465.1 Ornithodoros turicata | reverse complement strand
GACCCCGAATTATTAAAAAGAATCTAGGTGAGATAAAAATAGGAAACCGTCGGCATGACACAAGCGAAAGTTTTTGCTGCGCAAACAGGAGGTTTGCATGAGTGCGCCTTATTAATTGGGCTGATTACCTTAATTAAACTCAAAATTTCGCCAAGAGAAGGTAACGTTTCCTTGTGTTAATTAGAAAGTCCGTGGCCACCACATGTTATTCTAATCGTAATTTCAAGTTCCTTCAAGTTTATTCCCAATTATTTGACACCCGAAAATTTGCCGTCTCTGCAAGCGTACATTTCTGGATTTCGCAGTGGCGGGACTATGGCGGGGCCTGAAGACCCACCCACTGCGCATGGAAACAGCATGAGCAAAAGAGAAAAAATAATAATAATAAGGGAGGGCGGGGACTGGCCGCAATCTGATCAACTGATAAACCGAGTTTATCTCAACAGATAAAAGGAAAAAAAAAGGAGGCAGCAAAAAAGGGATGGACCTGGCTTCTTACTGTTTTCTGCGTTGTTCTTTTCTGCTCCCCATACTTTAGGCGGGGTAACTTGGCCGAACGAGCGCCTTGACGAGAGACGGTTGTTTTGGAGGTGATACGTGGTCTCGAATGTCAAATTTTTGCGGACACATTGTGAAAGATCCTCTATTTCTGACTGAAACGGTGCGTTGTGGCCATGGGCTTTCTAAAAAAAATTACATTGCCTTGGCAATTTTGTAGATCAATTAAACTAATTAAAATAATTAATGAGGTACACTCATATTGTCTGGGTACCAAAAACCTTCACAAGTGTCGTGCAAAAGGTTTCCAGTTTTTATCTCACGTAGATTTTTTTTTATTAATGAGGGGTCACTCTCCCCCTCTATGAACGATCCCCCTCTATGTATGTATATGTATACGCAACATCATCTTTGAGGATCTTGTAGGATCGAGCGTGCAGTGGTGCGGCATCCCGGTGGTGTGCGTCGTCGTGGAGGGAGGCCTGAACACTGTTCGAACCGTACTGGAATACGTGACCGATTTGCCGCCTGTCCCCGTGGTCGTCTGCGACGGCTCTGGACGTGCTGCCGACCTCATTGCCTTTGCACATCGATACATACCCGACGACGAGTGAGCTATTTTCGTGTTCTACTCGTAACTCTGAAAATGATTTAGTCCTACACTCTTAAAACAGAATTTCACCGCATAGCACGATCCTTGCCAACCGTCTTCCCGAAGGACATCGTTCTCTCCCCTGATTTATTGAAAACGAGAGGCGCATGCCTTTTTGGGACACGTTTGCAGTTGTCGTAGTTGTAACAAAAAGGTGTACGCCCCGCACTGTCCGCAAGTTCAGCGCAATGGTTGACCCATAACACAATTCCATTCGTTCGTTTATTTGTCCATTTATTCTGGTAGTGCGGAAAAAGCAGACATGGCAGCAATTCAGTGGTTCGCTTTGAGCGCGGAGAACGGTGAAAGTCAGATTGTTTCACTCGAGTTCCAGAACTCCCACCAGAACGATGTGGTGAATAACATTTTCTTAATGAGCTCGAACGTGCAAAACATATGCATAAAAAATTAGACAAGTCTTTGACCCTGTGTGGCGAAATGACATTCGGATCGGCTCATAACAAACGAATGAAATTAGAACGCAAGTCTTTCTGTTGAGTTTTTGTTTGTTTGTTTGTTGTGTTTACTAGGATACGATCATCTTGATAACAGACATGTACGTAAGCATCAAATGTGAAGTTTAGCTCTTTGTTGCCCCACCATTCCACATGTCCAAACGCTATAGCTGTATGCATTTAAAAATAAGACTTACTTAGCTTTCAGCGGCCGCTGAATGCACTGATGTGTCTCCGAAGTCGGCTTCGCCTATCTACAGGGTGTGTGCAGAAAAACATGACCCGCATTTTTACATGTAACTCGTTGTCTACTTACCCGAGGAACTTCCGGTGGCGCACGACGGCGTATTTATGCGTGCGAAAGCTACAAAAAAATCCTGGAAGCCATACTCAGTGTAAAAAAAATAAACAGAGCGCGAAAACATGGGCTTCCATGCATTAGAATAGGGCGGTCATGACAGTGCATGGTAGTGCATTTCGGTCTCATGAGAGTTATGTGCAGGCACCGCTAGGGGTACTGCCGATGAGCATCCATGTGGGACATCGTTTCGATTTATGCACCGATAGCTCCCCTAGCGGTACTTGAACACAACTCTCCTACGTGCACCATGTTGCCCTTTCACATACACCCTGTTGTCCACCATGTTGCCCTATTCTGATGCACGGAAGCGGACGTTTTCGTTGTTCCGTTTATTTTTTAAGCTGAGTATGGCTTCCATAATTTTTCTACAGATTTCGCACGCATAAATGCGCCATCGTGCGCCACCGGAAGTTCGTTAGTTAGGTAGGCAACAAGCTATGTGCCTAAATACGGGTCATGTTTTTCTGCACACACCCTGTACTTTCGTGGCATGTGTAATAAAGCGCGCCGCGCAGGTACCTTACTAAAATACGTTTCTATACTTCAAATGAGAGACGACGAAAACGGGCTCAAGTGTGACATCTTTCTCTAAAAAAACATGACGTGAATAAGAAGTAGGGTTCAAGTAAACTTTAAAATCCCTCGAGCTGCACGCAGTTGATACAGAGGGACAACGTGCAGCATCCTCCTGCTTCGAGGAAGGTTCTGCACAACAACACTTCGAGAGAGGGCTAGATTTGACGTCGCTGGGGAATATATACTACAAGCTGTCTCTCAATGTCAATTGAATGTGACCTAGGGGCTTTGCAATCAGAGTTCAGCGTTTGACATTTTCCTCCATCGCGTTTCGTGTTCGGTCTCTTTTATTCGGTTCTGTGGGTAGCTAAGACAGTGTACGTGTGTATACGTATTTCTACTTCACCATTTTTCATACCTCCTTTCATTGATTTCGTGGTGTGTATTCTTTTTTTGTTCTTGCAAAATGTGCTAGGATCAGCAAAATTAGCCTCGCATCTGTTTCGTACATTTGTTACAAAATGAACGTGCATACAGCGACATCTTTTTCTCGCCGTCTTGTTCATGCGGAGTGGGGAGGTGTTTGTTCTTCAAAGTTCTTCAAAAGTTTGTTCCCGGCCCTTGTCTTCTCTAGCGAATGTTCCAATAATTCTAGAAGTATTGTCATGCGAGGGGAAGGGGGATTATTGGCAGAAAAAGAAAGATAAAAGGAAAGATAAAAGGGAAAAGGTCAGCCAGACAGCACTCCGGCTTGCTACTCCCTAAAAAAAATCCGGGCCGCAGAAAGCGGGGCACCGCCTTTGTGATACTCCACTAGCTAGCTTGCTGCACGGGGACAAGGCGTGAATAGACGAGTTCAGAAAATCCCAGAGTGCTTAGCGTCGCTTTGAACTGTGGGAGTTTACTAATACGAAAGCAGCGGGTGGCCTCCAAACTGTTCCGATTTCTCCCCTACCAATCCATTGTCTACGACGTGTCAAGGTCAGCGAAAGCGAAATGTGAAGGATTATTCTTCGTTCCCCCGCTCAGCAAACGCCCAGAATGCAATGCGTGCGCAAAGAGCAGTGGGATTTTCTGAACTCGCCTATTCGAGGGGACCAGTGCTTACGATCCTTCCCACCTCCCAAGTTGCACGTTGTCACGAGTACCATACATTATTATACGGGGTGTTTCACGAAGCTCATTCGGCCGAATAATTCGTAAACAGGTGGCGCTATCGAAACGCTATCTTTCTAAACACCATCCCTGAGGCATCGGCGAAAAATTGAGTAGTGAGCGGCTGATGTGCACACGCTCGTTAATTAAATAAAATTCCTAACTTTTAACTTTTACTTTGGACGCTTCGCAGCCTCTGTTTTACCGAGCCGAACCTCCAGCGAAAATAAATAAAAAAAGAAGAAACGCGTCGACACTGGCTTTTAGGGTAAATAATTGGTTTAGGTTTACATATTTCTTGCGCGGAGTCGCCTACCAATGCGCTCTTTCGCTCATCTATCTTGCGGACACCCACGCGTGTTCATCGGCCTGGTTCACACGCGGGGGTGACGGAAGATAAGGAACAGACAGGAATTGTGTCTCTACGGTGCATTCGTCACCATCACGATAAAGGCCAAGACCACCTAGATAACAGCAGGTTCTTGTCGTGGCTTAAATCCCAATTTTTATTCCTCGATCACATCACAGCATGTCTGCTTTTCTCTTCTTCGCTCTTTCGGTGACGTCTTTCGGCAAGAGCGACAGTGGGGCCAGATCTGCCAGATGCGTGACGTCAAATGAAAGAGTGCGCAGGCCTTCTGCTCTCTAGGTGACATTGTAATCGCGCGTTACGCGGCTGTTCCCTACCTTCCGTCACCCCCGTGTGTGAACCAGTCGGATGAACACGTAATTGGCAGCCGGATAGGTGAGCGAAAGAGCGAAAGATTGGTACGCTGCTCCGCGCTAGAAAGATGTAAGCCGAAACTAATTAATTACTCTAAAAATCACGGAGTGTCGACGCAGGTTATTTTTCTGAAGCGTGCTTCGCTGAAGATTCCGATGAGTAAAACAGAGATTCCGAAAGCGACCGAAGTAAAATTGAAAAGTTAGGAAATTGATTTAATTAATGAGCATATGCCAATTAGCACTACTCAGTTCTTGGCCGATGTCTTTTTCGATAGCTCCACCTGTTTACGAATTATTCAAGCGGTTGAACCTTAGTGAAACACCCAGTGTAATACACTGCCTTTTCAGGGCCCGTTTAAATGTATGTACCAACCCGTTGCAGTAGCAAACTCCCGGATGGCTTCCGCGAACAGCTCATCACTACAATCAAGAAAACCTTCCAGATCCCCCAAGAGCAAGCGGAGCAAGTCTACGTGGAGCTACTGCAGTCCATCAAGAAGAAAGATCTGGTACATAATAGTTGGTATTACATAAACCTATAACGAAGTGACGGCCTTTGCTTTCCCTTGTCTGCTTGTTACCAGATAACTATATTTCGTATGGGAGAAGGGCCGTGCAAAGAACTTGATCAGGCTGTTCTCTCAGCGTTGCTCAAAGGTAAGGCTTCTGTTTAATCAAATATATTCGTTTTTGTCGGGAACTGTGGTCCTGACTGAACAACCTCGGCGAGCCCTCTTCAACCTGTGCTGAAAGCGCACCGCCCCTGTTTCATGTGTACAGGGTGTTTCACCCCAAAGTGATACAAAAATTCTAATTGCCGACGACGCCGGAGGATTGTGGGACTTTCGTCAATTACTTTCTAGAAACTTTTGCCGCCATTTAGGAAGGCTTTGGACGATTTTTAATTGCGGGAAATCTATTTTTGTCAATTGAACTTTGAAAATTGCCAAGCGAACCTCACTTTTGCTTTGCAGAAATATGAAGTCCGCCGCGGATAACCGCAGACTCAACAAAAGCAACGCACATTATCACAACACAAATAGCCGAAAAAAATAGTGAAAATTACGCTTTAGGCCCGCCTGCTTGATTTTCGCAAAGAAGAGCGCGTGAAATGTGCGTCTAGAGGAGGAAGTGTCCCCGCCTTCATTTGTTTTGCCCTTCTTTGTGATAAGACGGTTGTCACCAGCATCAAGATCAAAGCGGGGGAAAGAAAGGTAAAACAACAGGCGGGAACACTTCCTCCTCTCCCCGCATCTTCCGCGCGCTCTTCTTTGCGACAATCATCAAGTAGACGGGGCTAAAGCGGAATCTTTACTAATTTTTTTCGACTACTTCTGGAGTTGGAGCTGGATGGATTAAAAATAATACGACTATTTCTGTTGCGATACCGTGCATAGTCTTTGTTGGATCTGTTGTTATCCGTGGAGGACGTCATATTTCTGTAAAAAAAAAAAGTGTGGTTCGCGTTGCAATTTTCGAAGTTCAATTTAAAAAAAAAATTTCCTTAAATTAAAAATGGTCCAAAGCCTTCCTAAATGGCGGCAAAAGTTTCCAGAAAGTAATTGCCGCAAGTCCCACAATCCTCCGGTGAGTACGTCGCCAGTTAGAATATTTTATCACTTTAGGTGAAATACCCTGTATAATACACGTTAGCTTGATAAAAACAAAGATGTCGATGCCTATACGGGAACCATCATCAGCGCCTGACACGAAACTCCTTTCTCTCTCCCTCTCCTTCCTGCTGTCCTCTCTGCCGCTTATAGCCACAGCTGCTTCTCGGCGCTAGCACAGAATAAAAAAAAAACGTGATAAGAAACGTTGTCAGGGTCACCGTGAAAGAAGGAAACTTAAATGGGAATCCATTTAAATGATACCCTCATATTATTCAGGCAGACTCCCCTGGTGGATGGTGCATGAATTAAAATTGGTAAGGTGCCCATACGCATTCAGGTACAGGAAAGCAATCGTGAAATATTCGAGTCATATTTTTGTATTGAGAATAAAAAGAGAAGCAAGCATAGATAAACATGCAATGACCTCAACTACTAAGACATGCGTAGAGAGAGAGAGAGAGAGAGAAAAAAAAAAGAAGAAGAAGTGACACAAACATAAAGGTGACAAAAAATTATGCACACTTAATTTATGAGGGCACCCAGGTCTTAAATAAATGTCAACCCGTATTCAACAGTTTTGTTGTTGTTTTTTTTTTTTTCAATATGTGGATATTCGAAATGAACTGAACTAAGATGATAGCCGTGAAGAACTCTATTGAGTGTTATTATGCTCATGCCTGGTTTCCCCCTTATTCTGAAGCACGCTAGCGTTAAACCGCAACTTTTCAATCATATTTTTGAAAAAAAAAAAAAAAAGAAGAAAAGAAAAGTTCTCTCGTATAACCGTCTCGCACTCTCGCTATCACCCATTGTGCCTGCATGTCGTGCCTCTCAAAAACCACGGGAAACCAAATCTCCACAGCAACCGAATGAAATGGCATTTGCTAGTCGCGCATTCAAAAATAACGCATACTCACTAAATTCCTTCGCTAGACTGGTCTACGTTTATGGACTTGGTCGATGCACCCGGAGCAAATGCCTTACACAGCCCGGCCATTAGGCACGCATGCTTTCGTGCTGGCCAAAATGGATCCCCATGGACTCGGCGTCTCCGGTTAAATTCGCCTTTGATTTCGGTTGGCTAAGTGGCTGCGAGGAACAACGTGCTTCATCTGCCGCAAAAACGAGTCTATATTCAGGAGTCTGTTTAGGGTATATTGTGCAAGGCACGATGGGCTGAGTGGATAACGTTATAAGAGGTGAGCCACGCCGGGAGAAGAAACGCAAAATTAGGGTTCTGGAAAAGGCACGAACGCATCCCGAGCGGCCGTGGGAGAGAAGGGAACGTAGAAAGGGGGGAGGGAAGGGAAGGTGGTTTCAGCCGAAATAATGCAGCAGCTGTTGCGTGGATAAACGTCTCACCACACAGGTTGATATAAACGGCTGTTATACGGTACTTAAATACCCCGGATGAACGCGTGCATCTGCCTCTGTGCTGCTTCTCTCTGTGTGCGCATGCTCCATCTATTTCATTCACACCTTACTCAATTAAATGTCACTTACTCATATGTCACGAGGCAAATTGGACGGAATGCCCAGCGAATGACAATCGTACCAAACGTCATCCGCTTGTCTTGCATCGAGCTACACGAAGAAACAGTGTGTCATTCGCAAATGGTCTCAGTTACCCATGATTAAGACACCAGGGCTGGACATATGAAGCGTTATACATGTAAATTAGTTATATTTTTATTTACTTTTCTCGAAACTAGCGAAACATTAGATTATTTCACTTAATCGGTGCGTTTTCGACGACACTTAGTTGGCTAAGTATCAAAAGCAAAGAGAAGTAAGAAGACTATCTACACCGCGCTTGGCAACATGGCGACTGAGAACGACGGTAGTTCACCGAAAAACAGCGCTTAGTCTTCCTTCCTTCGCGTTAAAAGTTATCAAATTCGTCATAAAATATTTGAGTGCAACTTTTCATTCATCTTTGATTTCTTCAAACGCTTTACCCTTGTTGTTGCTGTTGTTGTTGCTGCTACCTCTCTGTGAGAGGGGGCGCGTCCGGCGCGAGAGGGAAAAGTGAATGAGTTCCCCGAACTCATTCGCTGGGCGAGTGGCATTCGCATGTATTGCCATTTAGGTTCACCGTGTGATACGGAATGAATGTCATTCGGTGCGAATGTCATTCGCACTGAATGACATTCATTACGTATCACACGGGTATTCCGGTCATCCGCTGGGAATGATATTCAATTTGACGTGTGACAGGGGTATTGCTCATGTAATAACGAAAGTACCTCGAGTCCTGAGGTGAAAAACTTCAGGTCATCATCATGATGTAGTAGTACTTATTATTATGATGTTCGCTTTTTTTATTCAAAACCACTTATTTGATTCTGTAGTCAGCGCCTTGATCATCTCCGAAAAAGGCTTGAATTTACTGCGTTTAATTTGATTTTGAAACACCCCATTCGTTATCACTTGGGTAAAGATGTGGCTGTTGTTGAACCTCATTGATTGACACTAAGTGATAAGTTGCGAACTAACCCCATTACGCAAGCCATGAGCCGCTGTCTTTTAGTACATAAGCGCAAGAAGGGGAAGAAAACGAGAAATGAATGAAAACGATATTGAAGGGAACGTTACGTCAAGTTTCGTAGAACACTTCGCTTGGATGTCGCTTTCAACGCGGAGTCTGGGAGGTGACACGGGTTCGAGTCCTGTCACTGGCTGTGCTGTCTGAGGTTTTCCCTGGGTCTTCCGAAGACTTTCCTGACGAATGTCGGCACAGTTTCCCCTAAAGTCGGCCCAGGACGCATACTAACCTCCATGTCCCCCTCCTTCCTGCTGTCCCCTCTCCATCTGTCCACGTCTGTACGCCGCTCATTGCTAGAGTTGCTTCGCGGCGCTAAAACGAAAAACAAAACAAAAACTTGGCTTGGATGTACGTAACAAAAATTGTCCTATTCAATCTAACCAGTACTTGCAACCTTTGACGCCTCCTCAGTACGGTATCCCCGTGTTCGTAATTCCAAAGCCGGGTCTCTACATTTCGTTCGCCACATTCACGACTATAAGAACAAGCACACGACCTATTATGGCAGATGTAGGAGGAGGATGTTCTACATCACGCTTGAACATTAATACCACCATTAGCCGGACTAAATGGTCCGGTAGTGACTGAGGATGTGTCTCTGCACTTCTCCTTTCCTGCTATGCCATAGTGAGTCGATAAAGCAACAATCTTCTCTTCGTTCTCTTCCCTCGCAAAACAAAACTAAGCGGCGGACCAACGAAAGTGCCCGCAGCTGCCGCGCGCCAGGCTCTTCCTGGTGCAATCTTGCGTCGCAGCTTTCTGGGAACTACGCAAAGCGTTCTCGCAGTCCCGACCACGTCCATTGTTTCCACTCTTTATCACAGGAAGGCCGTTATGCTGGCCGTGTAGTGTAGCCAATTATCCACACGCGTGCATACAAAGCGAGTTTTGCCGCTCCACTGAGCTGATGTCGCTCGTCTAAGGGCGCCGCGTCGTTGACTTAGCTTTTTTTTTCTTCTTTAAGGTATTTTTGTTACCGTGAACAATAACAAAAGCTAAAAACACATTCACACACACACACACACACACACACAAAGAAAGAAAAGGAAGAACAGGCTAATGCAGTATTAGCAACGAAAGCGGCAGCTTGCTCGCTCTCTGGTTTTGACATGACGCAAGAGGATCGTGAAAGCAGACACAACAAAAGAATTATTCAGCAGCTGCAAACTGGGGCCTCGGAGAATGAGCCGCTACTACGATGAGAAAAGGCTGTCGAATGCCCAGCACTTGAAACAGAAGCATGCGCTACAGAACTGGAAACATCGTTCTGCTGAATAAGAGAACGAAAGCGAGAACGAAACTATAAGGACCTGCAGAATACTCACGCTGATTTTGATAGTGTTGAAGGCGTAGCCTTATTTGAGCTTTCCAGGACTCCAAGTTATGTGTTCGTCTAAGTAATAACGAGAAGCCTGCGCAGGCCCACGTGGGCAGACCTCAGCATTGTTGCAGCAGGGCAGTTGCTGCTTTTGTATAAAAGAAATTTACCGCAGTTGGATGGCGCAGCTGATCGTATCTGGAAGGAACTCTTCCCTTCTATGGATGCACCGTCATAAAGGCACTGTAAACATGCCTTTTATGAATATCACTGTTTCTTGGCGTGACGTGCGGTTTTCGAAAAGTGCGCGTTATGCTTTATTTACTCTCGCTTTTTTTTAAAAGCTGGTTTTGTGGCGTATATTGACACAAAGGGCCACAGTGAAAACATTTTAAAGTTCCATCACGGAGTCACGAAGGCCTGGAGGCACTTCGAGGCGCTGTGTACCGCTCTAGAAGAATAAACAAATAGGTGCTTTCATAACGGAGCCGTATCTTTAAAGAAGGAAGACACTTCATAGCAGCATAAAAGCTTAGTATGGCAAATAATGTTCGAAGGTCCATAAGAAAGAACAAGTCATACTATGGTCATACCCGTAAAGGCTTTGTTTCACGTGCACATTGTGGCAAACGTTGTCAATGTTCGGCTTGCGTGTGTATGTGTTGTTATTTGTTTGCTTCTCTCTCTTTTTTTATTTTTGTTTTTGCTCTAGCACTGCCTTGGGGGGGTGGGGTGGCAACTGTGGCTGTGAAAGCTTTGCTGACGTGGAAAGGTGGGGAACAGACAGCAAAGGTAGTGTGAGACATGGGTCTTAGTGTGCGTCTCATGCCGACTTCAGAAAAACTTCGTCGACATCTGTTGGAACATTCCGCCGAAACAAAGAATAACGTGACAGAATAAAAACTTGGGGGTCAAAAAGCCCTGTTAACGCACTTGTGTAACGAACTGACTTTGTTCCGCGAGACATGCTCAATACAGAAGAAAGAGATAGTGTTCCTTTGATGTGTACTCCATTTGACAGCATTTATCGGAGATGTGCTGAGAAAAACCACAGTTCGCTATCTGGATATCCGTCTTAATTAATACCACGTTTTTTTTTTCTTTTCGTTTCACATTTAATCCTATCCGAAGGTGATTCACGATGGGCCGTCAGTCTTGTGAGCTTTTGTCCTGACTCTCTTAATAAGTACTAAGTATTGAATCTCCGCGCACCCGTGACACATGGTAATACCGTAATAACAAATGTTGGAAAACGACAACGACGAAGTTGTACCGTGGATCACACGCGTCCTTCAGCATCATTACGTCTGTGCGCTCATGTGAGGTGTGCACATGAGGATCACACGCATATTTCACAACGTCCGTGCAAAACGTCTGTGACCAGTTGTCTAACTGCTTCTACTTTGGTGCATTTGGCAACTGGACCGCGCCCGTATGGATCGTCTCGATCAGCTTAGAGATCCTGTCGGTGAAAGGGTCACGTACCTTACCAGCCATTGTAGACCTGGACGAGACCGAGACCAATGCAGATGGCTGCGACATGTACCTGCGCCAGCAAGGTACTGGAATGTTCAAGAGGTACTTCAATGACTGCCACTAGGCCTACCTTGAACCCTTCACTGCTAGCGCACAAGACGATCCTCAAAGATCCACAGCAGAAGCTAATCAGGAATCTCTTCAACGCTTGAACGATAAAAGAGAATACAACGACAACCACGAATTCGCTGTATTGACGGCGAAGCAGACGTTACATCCAACCATGGCTTTGATAGACCCTTCCGTAATCTACGACAGCGGACATTCTACGACCTCTTCCGGTGACATTACTGCTGAAGTTCCTGCAACTAACACCACCCCTCTGAACAAAAAAAAAAAAAAAGCAAAGAACGTATGTTTGTTCTGGTCAGTCAACATCCTATCAGGCTGACAGAGAAACTGTTCCCGATGTCACTTCGTCTTGCTACGACATCTTCATCGGAACATTCATGTGAGGTCGCGGGGCCACCAAATCTTCTCACGTAAGGACGCTCGCTTCTCACATGCGAACTGGATACCGGGAGCAATTTCAAATAGCCATTATTCATAGCAAGTGCCTCAGCCTACAGTGCCAGACAACATCGTTCAGCCTATGTGGTTCTCTACAGGACCATTAGGGCTACCTTTAGAGCCCGACTGAAGACCTCTCGCATTTTTGCGCATTGGTTTCCGTTACGCTTTCCTGTTGTGTGTTGGAAAACGACGACGACGAAGTTGTATCGAAGATCACACTACACGCATCTTTCATTCGATTCATGCCATGGAAGTCATCCCCAATATATATATATATATATATACACATACAGGGTGTGTGCAGAAAAACATGAGCCACATTTAGGAACATAGCTTGTTGTCTACCTAACTAACGAACTTCCGGTGGCGCACGATGGCGCATTTATGCCTGCGAACCCTGCAGAAAAATTGTGGAAGCCATATTCAGCTTAAAAAAATAAACAGAGCAACGAAAACGTCGGCCTGCGTGCACCAGAATAGGGCAACATGGTGGACGTAGGAGAGTTGTGTTCAGGTACCGCTAGGGGAGCTATCGGTGCATAAATCGAAACGATGTCCCACATGGATGCTCATCGGTAGTACCCCTAGCGGTGCCTGCACATAACTCTCCTGAGATCGAAATGCACTACCATGCACTGTGATGACCGCCCCATTCTAATGCAAGGAAGCCCATGTTTTCGCGCTCTGTTTATTTTCTTACACTGAGTATGGCTTCCAGGATTTTTTTGTAGCTTTCGCACGCATAAATACGCCGTCGTGCGCCACCGGAAGTTCCTCGTCTAAATAGACAACGAGTTACATGTAAAACTGCGGGTCACGTTTTTCTGCACACGCCCTGTATATATATTCGCTGCAGCGTGTTCTGCAACGAATAAAATGAGCTGCTGGGAAAGAACGATGAGCGCAGGTGACCTACAGAGCAGATCTTTAAAAAAAACCCTCTCCGCGTGCAAAGAGCGCATCGGCGAACGAGGAGACGTCGTGACGTATCACGGGCTCCGGCACGTCGACCAGTGACGTGCAACGGCACAGATCGAGCATGTATCAAGCCTTTCGCGACGCCAGGGTGCGCCAGCGCGCGTCAGCTGGATGTGCGTCCCGTTGGTCTTCCGGTTACACTTGTTGTTTGCAAAGATGCTTTCGCCGGCTCCGCGCCGCCAGGGTGCGAAATGCGCGTTAACCGGTTTCGTGCCCCGTAGGTCATCCGGTTTTAGGGTTCCCACCAGGCCGGTATTATACCGGCACGGCCGGTTATTTGCTTGCTTTGCCGGTTGTCGGTGGGAAGGTGATACCGGCGGCGTTTTGCCGGCATTTGTGGCTCAAGACCTTTCACAGGGGCGTTTGCGAGGTTTTCGCTTCAACATTCCACTACAGCTTGAATAAATTTGCAAAAAGAAAAAAAAGAAAAAAAACACTCCGCAGTCACCAGTCGTTTTCTTAGTTATTCATTCATTATTATCATTCTAATTCATTAAGTCTTGTGTTCGCAGGGGATCAGTGGTTGTGCAAAGCTATGGGTGGTTGTGTCGAGCCAGATAGAACTTAGGCCGTATAACCATCATGAGATCTCCTCCTGCAAAGAAGGGTTTGTGTGCATCGATGCGTTTTTTGGAGTAGATAACAGTCTAATCCTGTTGCTCCAATACGATCCAGTGTACCGTTCATGCCTGTCTATAACGGTTTCTAACATCAATGATCCAGCCACACACAGGAACTTATGTTTCCTCGTATTATGGTATTATCTATCTGTCTCTGTGTGTTCTCATCCACCCCTCACTCCCTTTCCCTCAATTCCACCTCCTCTCCCTCAGCCGGTATTTTTCACTACGAAAGGTGGCAACCCTATCCGGTTTGCGCCGTTTGTTTCCAAAGAGTGAAAGGGGAGCCGAGAAGAAAAAAAAAACAAGAAAGAAGGCACTAAGCAGTTTCTACGTCACGCGAGTCTCTTATGTCTCTCGTCCGCGACTGCTTTCTTCGACTGTGTTTTGTAAAGTTTATTGCGCAGTGACAATATGCCGCAGAGCGAAAATATGTTGCATGGTGACTCCTGTTGGACAGCTTCACAGATGAAGCAGGGTTTAGAGCCATGCTAAATGGCACTTCCATGCTCCTTTAAAGAAGCACAACGTCTGTCACCAGTTGTCCAATTGCTTTCAACACCATTATAAATGCACATAGCATCAGCGCTCCTCTTGCTGAGTTCATGAAGAGTAGTGGGAAGTTCTGGTACAACTTGTTCTCGCTCGCGTTTTATTTCCTAAACAATATCATTCGTACTTCTTCAATATCGCGACAATAATTTTGTTGTTTAGTTACGCTGAAACGTGTTATGACGGAAACCTCTTTAGGTCAGTACCTGCCACCTGTGGATCAACTGAACCTGGCTCTTACATGGAATCGTGCTGACATTGCTCGCTCTGACATCTTCGTGTATGGTCAGGAATGGCCGGTAAGCTGGCCTCCACAGCGCATGCGTACATACATATACTCTGTGGGCAAGCGAATAGAATGTGCATCGTTCTAGAGTGGAGCACTGGAACAAGCCATGATGGATGCCCTCACCATGGACCGTGTAGATTTTGTGCAGATCCTGCTCGAAAATGGCGTGAACATGCACAAATTTCTCACCATACCACGTCTGGAGGAACTTTACAGCACGGTAAGCTATAGTTTTTTTTTCTCAACAAAGCCTTTGATATTTAACGCATTTACGCAATGTGTCGCCTTATAGCTTATAACCGTTAAATGTCACAAAAGTGCGCATTTACCGTTAAGCACCTTGTGCTACAGCGCTAGCTTGCACTCTAATTACATAAACTACGAAAGTACACACACACACAAGAAACGATGATGAGATGAGGCTGATGCCGGTCATCTACGAACAACAACTTTACTGTGAGATGATGGATGGGGAGTTTCATCCCCACGGGGTCGATACTCTACCCCCAATGCTGCTGGTGATGTGGGGAATGAAATGTCATTGCATACAGGGAACGATATTCCTCCTACTGCGCTTATACTTTCACTGAATGGGGTCGACCTCTGGCGATGAAGCACCAAACGCATTTGCACTAAGTTGCTGTTGTTTCACTGAATGCGCTGTTTGTTGAACGATAGTTCGAGCTCGCAATATACAGCACGTGTTTGCTTTCATTTCCCTCACATTTGCCTTGCTTCGTGTTAAATGCGTGGCTGGACGCGCCCGCAAGAACCTTGAGGACATTCTTCGGTGGCATCCTCAGTAGCTTTGGCAGTGCTTTACGGACGAGCAGCGTTGAGGACTGTAGCGCGTGCCCAATGCACTAGTGAAGCTACTGAGGACACCACCAAGGAGTCTTCTCAACGTTTGTGCAGGCGGGCTTTGGTCCTATTGTTCAGTTTCCACTAGCGCACCTCCTGATTTTTGACGGGCGCGGTGGGGATATCCTTCGATACTTCATATCGTCAATACTTCTTACAGTTCTGACACCCTTTGATAAAATATATCCCAGGCGTCATCGTTGTCTGGGTCCTTCTGCCACGACTGCTCCACATCGGGTGGGGACTTAAAGGAGTTATGAACTGTACCAGGCGAGCCCGCCGACTGTGTCGACTCCAAACGGCGTTTTCTACGTGTTGTCTGTGACACCTTTTGTATAGGTGAATTTGATAGGCGCGTATCTTCAGCACATAGCACGCTCCTAGCCAACCATCTTCCCGAAATGACAACGTTCTCACCCATGATTTGTTGATATCGAGAGGCGGAGTCTATTATGTATTATTATGCGCGGCTACAAAATGGGCTACGCCTCCACTTTAAAACAAATCAGAGACGAGAACGTTGTCATTCGGGATGATGGTTGCCTCGGAGCATGCCATGTAGTGAAGTTCGTCTTGAAGAAGTCCTCAACTCCCCTCTCCCACTTCCCCCCCTTTTTTTTTGCTATAGTCGTGACGATGCCAAATATACATGTATTAAACCGATACATTATTACCGATATATATATTACCGATATACCGATATACCGGTATATAACCGATACAATATTACATGTCTCAGTTGTCTCGCGACGTAAACCCCCAATTATTATTACAATATTACATGTATTAAACCCATAACTAAATACATGCAGATAGAAGTTCTTACCTTCTGTAACGGCGAATAAATTCATCCGTTTCGTTGTCGGTTGGTCCACCAGAAAGTGTCTTCAATTTCAGTCATTTTAACCGAACCGTCCTTTCGTTACACTCGCCTACATGACGCTTTCATATCAACATGCCAAGATGTCACTCAACAAGACGCGATATTCATTCCTCCATGCACTGATACACAGACGGACGAACTGAGGCATGCGGCATATCAACGTAAATTGTGTTGGGTGGGCCAATAATTCTTCTTCTTTTAACTGCCCAATCAGCACAATGTACTGAAAGTCGAGTGTATAATAGGGGTGGACGGTACGTGTCTTATCAATGTTCTTTGGTTTCACGAGTCTGTTCAAGGCGTTCCACCTACCCGTCCACCCCTATTGCACTCGACTTTCAGTACATTGTGTTGCTTGGGTGGGTGTTTGCTGGAGCTCTGTGGTGACCTCATACGTCGCCTGCAGCTCCATTTCTTGTCGGTGGTGTGGGTGATATCCGCAGAAAAGGCTTTAGCACGTGTCACGCTTCAGTGAATGACACGTGACACTTTCGCTTTGGGTCTCATGTTTTTGAATCCAGGTTTAGAAGCGGTCTGCGATGCCGCTTTCTCTAAGAAAGAAAAAAATAAAGAAAAACGAATACAACTGAAGAAGGAATCGCACCGTGAAGCGCTGCCGCAGCACCTTTTGTTGCACCCACCGTGATCGCACGTGATTTCGTTTTGCCTCTATAACTTTCTGCGTTATGTTGCTTGCAAAATTTTGTATGCATGAGGCTGAGCTTAATGCATTATTGCTTGCACAACAGCATACATATTATCTAAAAGCATCGTTCTTCATCGAGCAAGCTTTAGTGCAGCGTTCACGAACCACAGACTTTGTTAAAACGTTTTTCGCCCCCCGCAGGTTAATCCTCGAAAATGGATGGTGTCGAGTTCCGTGTTCAGTTTTCGGGTCGTCGGAAAACAAATACTTGCTTTCATAATTATTTCCTCACCTCACAGTTCTTTGCTTCCAACAATAACAGCAGAAACATCAGAAAGTTACTTTAGCTAGTATTCATGTTGTTACCGGACTCGGTTAGTTCGCTTCGGGTTCCGTGAGCTTTCATTCTCCTTTATACCTGTGCCCCAGACCGAAGGCCTTCAAACCTTCCAAAGACAAAATAATTCCTTGGCTCTGCAAACTCCTAGGGATTGGCTGCGAAGCCGTAAGAGTAAACCATTGAGTCTTTTCGACTTTGGCTATTCTTTGGCTATTTGATTGCGTTATCTGTCTCCACGGTTTCGACCGGCTTTTGTTCAAATTCATTTACGTATATCTCGTATACGTGATTTTGATTTTTAGGTTCGAAGCAAACGCTACCTCCACGAAAGAGAATAATGACGTTGCTGTTTTTCTTTGAATAGAAAAGTGTGCCACGGAGAAAATATTTAGGTTTAGTTGCGTGACGTGAATTGAACAGGTTGTTAGATATGCTTGCGAACGAATTCGTGAATAAGAGGAAATAAATCTGCATGGCGGGCAGACTCGTCCAATTGCATTTATTTTCTGTTTTCTTTCTTTTTCTTTTTTGTTCCAAAGTGCCAGAGTTTCCGACTCACAGATCTGAACGTTGCTATTTCAGAAACATGGACCAAGCAACACCTTTAGGTTCCTGGTAAAAGAAGTTCGTAAGGTGAGTATAGAACTACCCACCCCTCCATACCACTGACGTATATGTAAATTTTTATTCGTGGGACGCAGAATGCCCGAACTGTATGTGTGAAGTTGATGCATACATACATACACACACCAAAAAAGAAAAACAAAAGAACTAAGATACGGTAGAGAGCGTAGCACTCGTGAAGCGTGCTGGCTCATGAAGAGTGCTGGCTTCTCCAATTCACGCGTTTCTAGAGAGAGAAAAAAAATGACGTGCTAAAGACCGTGACCACTTCAAGCAAATCACATGCTACATTCATGTACAGCTCCGGTCAACCTTAGTAATAACAACGGAGAAAATTCGGTCTCATTTCCCATCGCAATGGCAGCCACCCTTTGGGCACCGGCGGAATATTAATTGAACAAAATCCTTGCTTTACACTAATAGAATAATTGTATTCAATTAAGATTTCCTCATGGTCCCAAGGGTTGCTGCAATCGCGCTCGAGAACGAGACCACATTTTTTCCAGTGTTATTATTAAGGTTGACTGGAGCTGTACGTTCAGGCTGACACATCTTAAGCGTAAATCCACTCAAATCACATGTGCATTGAGCTTTATACCTTTATCTTTATAAGCAAAATAATCGTACTTACGCACACATTGTATAGTGAGCTAGATTGGTCATCTAAGAAAAAAGCAACTTCAACAATCGATCAATTAATCATTAATATGAGTATTGAAGAATGTTGTCCTATTAATCGAACGAGTATTTGAGGAACTAATCAGTGAGGCTCCACTATCCCTTGGCAACAAATCTATTTCAAGTGTACACGACGTCAGCAAAAAGAATTAGACGAGGCAGGCTATACAAACTTGGGTGAAAACAAACAGGAGGGCTTTGATTGGAATCCTGACGTCACCACCTTTTTCCTGAGTTGTTTGATTCCTATTTCATAACGGAAATCAGCACTGGAGGAACGTTTCTAGTATGCATTTCCTTTTTGTCAGAAATCCTAAGAAAACCGACGTTTAATATAAAGCCCCTTATCGATTTCCTTTGCGCGAACGTTCCACGCGCAAACTGAATTATAAATTCAATTAGCGCGTCATTGTTAATTAAACAACTAAACCTTTCCTCGAAATGAGGTTCTGTAATTGGCAACGCCGTTCGAGTTAGAGATATCACATTCTATTCGGATAGCGTCGCAATGTTTCTGTTCTCAACTATGAGCAAGGTAGATTATTTTCTCAACATTTATCAGTAACCTTCTTTACTACGACCCCCTACGCAGCTGTCATTCTGGGTGTATTGTTTTTTTCCGCTTCGCGAATGTGGAATCCGAAACTTACGGCATGCGGACACACACTGGCCGTGCCATCTCTGGCCAGCATGCCTCGCAAATGGTATCACTTCCCTCGGAGAGTGTTGGTATGCATGAATGATTAACGAAAGCCATTCCCTGTGTGTTTTTCGCAGTGACAAAGTTTTCGAAACTTACCGGAGAGCACGTATTCCCCGAGAAAATCGTTGAGTGGAGCAATGACGCGCACAGTGAATGTCGTTAGCTGAATGGTTTTCCGTAAGGGTCTGCGTCGCTTTGAATTACTGCAGAAGGGTTCACGGGTCCTTTCAGAGTGATTTCGAGGAGAGATTACCCCCCTTTGTCAGAGCTCTTAAAAGAAATGGCGAGAGAGGAACGTGAGGCAAATGTGATCGGATTTCAATCACGTAATGAATGTGAAATCCGTCCGTTGATTCAATAGTTGCACTTTTTTGGAAGCACTTACGTGTATTTTGGGGTGAGGGGCTTTTCCTCGATTTTTTTTGTTAAAGCATACGAAGTAGAGCAGCCGTACTAAATGGATACCATTGCTATTTTTACACATATTATAGCGTTTTTTTTTTTTTTTTAATATTCAAACAGGGCTTTTGAGGGACCTTAGTGGGGCGTTTTAGTTGTTTCCTCTGTTGAGGTACTATTCGAGAACCATTTTACAGGATTCCTTAATAGCAGTCGTACGCTGCGCCTACGGCGAAGTGGGTTTGTGGTAGCGGGAAGCGGCTTCTTAATGAAATGTGTGAATAAACCAAAACGTTGGATTTCCGAAGCAGAGGGCATTATTCGTAATATAATTTGGAGCACATCTGTCCCCCACTTTTCTGCGTTCACTCAACGGTTTGGTTTAACACGTGTCAGGTTCTACCAGCCGGTAGAACCCAACAAACCTAAAAGAGAGAGAGAGAGAGGGATGGGCTAGCTCTTCTTTCTGTTCTCTGTTCTCCCCCCGCACCGGTTCGTAGTCGATACGTAGTTGTTCGTAGTCGATATGCACCGGTTTACGTGCAGAGGAGAAATCGACTTTTATCTCACTCATGTAAAAGCACCCTATGTATGCCCTGAAAAGGGAGCTGCGAGATACTGAAATTTTGATTGAATTCTTGCTGCGAGGCGTAGAAGTGCCGAGTCAGAGGTTGGCCACGAGGAAAAGACAGGTGGTGGAGGAGAAGAGAAAAGGAGAAGACTACCTGCGTGCCGTTGAACATCATTGAGTGCTTTTGAACAAAGCTTCTCGCACAGTCCATCATGATCACGTTCAGCCCATCGCCATCGCCGCTCCGATCATTCCCGTCATCTCTCATCGTCATCACTCATCATTGTCATCACTCATATTAGACCCCCTAGCTATGGGGTAGCGTACCACTCCTAGAGTGGAAAACCTCCCCATTTCATCATCAGAATGTATATGTTGTTGTTGTTCTCGCACGGTGTTTGCATTCTAACGCAAAGAAAGCACGCGTGCTCTACGAAATATCGGTACTCTTCCACCTGTGATAATGTAATTACACCTAAGACAAATAAAGGACAAACGCGTAAACAGGTATCCTTTATACTAGGGATGGGCCAACCGAATCCGCGAATCCTTCGCAAGGCATTCAGCAACCAGCATTCGAGATTCGGAAATCCAAATCCCAGTGCCCCAAACGGCAAATCGAATCTTTAGAATCCACCAACCACGCTTGTTTGTTTGTTTGTTTGTTTGTTTGTGTGTGTTTTTTTCTTTTCTTTTCTTTTTAACCGGCGCCTCCGGAGTCCGACGCAAGCCTGATTGGCCGGCGATGTGTTTTCCCGTTGTTCTATTACTCTGGACTGAAAGATAAGCCTTACATTATAAGTTTAAAAGTAACATGATTTTGCTTTTGATTATTTCTGACTTTATGGAAAGAATTCAGAGTCGAGAGTGTACGTATCTCCTGTAGTCGATGAACAACATTTTAAATAAGTTACATTTAAGAGGAAATATGTGGGTATTTTTTCTCCTCAAAGTAAACTGTAATGGAAGTTGTTTTCCATTAAAGAAAGATATTCAATTGTGCTTCAAAACACTTTTCAGTAGAAGTGTTTCTTTTTCTTCCTGGCTTTACAAACACTTTTTTAAAGACGCGATTAGAAAGAGTCGTGGATTCGCAGAACCTTCCTTTGATTCGGATTCAGAAAATTCTGGATTCATTCCGTCCCTGCCTATGTCGAAGACTGACTGCAGGTCGGATCACTATATGTTGAAACCGAAACCATGAGATGGATCGCGAGACCGGTGTTCTCTCAAACGCGCCCCCTATAGACGATCTGCGCCCCTACGTCATTGATAACGTAACGCCGCGCAAAGCCAACGCCACCTAGCCTGCTCATTGCCTCCTCTCCCTCCTTCGGTACGCGGACATTAGGAGTCACAATTCGCCTGCCACTACGATTCACCAGTGAGTTTTAGTATACCGTTGATAAGGTTATCTTGTCTATCGGAACCAATCGTAGTCGTGCGTGACTCAGAATCTTATCCACTGATTGGATCCGGTTGATACGGTTCGACGCAAGCCACCGTTATCAACGGTCTGCTAAAACTCTCTACCGTCCTGCGAATTCAAGAACTCGCAAATGACTGCAGCTCACCTGGAACCTGCAGACCTAAATATTTAGACTCGCAGACGACGGTGTTTCTCCTCCATGGCCACGACCGCTGAAAACCTGTTCGTGATCGGCTACGGCCGCTGAAAACACGATCCTGATTGGCTGACTCTTAATTGTTATGTCACGTCGACGAGTAAGCAAGCTTTCTCTATCTATGTGGTGTTGGCAAAGCCTGCTGGCGGGCACTATCAGCTTTGTCAGCCTGTCAGCCGACGCGTTTTTCCCGCTTCTTGCCCGCCACATCAAAATATAATCTCGAACCAGTGTTCTCGTGACGTCACATGTTTGTAAACAGAGAGTCGTCTATACGCCATTAAAACCTGAATCATCATCAGCATCAGCATCATAAAACGTGCCCCCTGTTCTCTAAGACGTAGTTTCATCAAACGAGCCTTTCTTTTGCCGAAATGTAATCCGCTAAGGATAAACCTCATCTCTGGAATATTATTCTCTAAAATAAGGCTAGCTAAACTGCAGGGTACCCCTCCCTGTCCAAAAGGCGCTAGAGTACCCCATTCTGGAGCTTTCTGTTGTCATCATGACGTTCACCGTACACAGAGCCTCTATATAGACACAACTTTCTAAGTCAGTTTCATTTTTGTACATACAGAAGAATTACGACAACCAATCACGGTATGCGAACGTAGAAGTTTATTTCTGTATCAGCCTTGCTGGTTCTTCAACGTGAGTTCTGATGGAAAGGTTTGACACGTTTGGTGAAGTTCAACATAAGAATTGTAATATTCGGTTGAACTCTGGAGAGGCATCTGGCTGCTGTCGAGTGAACTTGCCAACGTGGATATAACTTTTTTGTCACCACAGCAACCAGCGCTGTGTATGATCACAAATCTCACGTAGTAGGTGACAGTTAGCCTCGGAGGAAACTCACAGTCACGGGGGCATCGCAGGTCGTAATCCCATAAGACCTACGGTGAAAGCGTAACGCTCGTAGATTTTGCGCTACTGTTGAGCTCTGTCATATCGTGCCCATATTTCCTGACTTGCGCTACCATACGTGGTTGTAGAAGGACTGTTCCGAATTTTGTATAAATTGTGGATTACCCGTCTAGTCTCCTTTATAGTGTCAGCGTTATGTGCCTTATTGCAAAAGCGACTCGCTATGCATAGAGCGGGTATTGAGTTTTGAACAGCTATCTTGCGCGGAAGGCGCGACTATACTAATCGCCTACTATAAACGTAGCCTCATTGTACACACACTGTTGCTGAATCTACCTTCACCATGTACGCAGTACCGCAGGGCTGTACGATTGAATGTGATTGATTGAGTTGAATTGAGTGTACGATGCTTACTCGTTCTTGCTGCGTGAACACAAAGACTCGTGGTTTGATATCTTCAAGATTAAATATTGTGCAGAATATTCCCTCCGGTTCGCGGTACACCCTGTACGACGTGGGGCTGGTGGTCGAGAAGCTGATGGGCGGTGCCTACAGGTCAGCCTACTGCCGAAGAAAGTTCCGCAATCTCTACTCCACCGTCATGCGACGCATGTCAACAGTAAGTTCCTCATTTCACTGATTCCTTCCTGAATGTCGTTCTCACATGTAAACGTCACAACAAAATGTAACACAACAAGTGTCTCGCATGTCATCAAAGGGTTCGGAGCCACAAAAGACTGATTTGATGTTAGCTGCCCCCGCTCCTCCGCTGCTATCCTCTCTCCGTCTGTCCATGTCTGTATACTCAGCTCGTCGCCACAGTTGCTACGCGGCGCTAACACAGAACACACACAAAAAAAAAAATACAAGAAG
This sequence comes from Ornithodoros turicata, assembly GCF_037126465.1. Classification (NCBI taxonomy): domain Eukaryota; kingdom Metazoa; phylum Arthropoda; class Arachnida; order Ixodida; family Argasidae; genus Ornithodoros; species Ornithodoros turicata. The sequence goes on along the minus strand of NC_088203.1, from coordinate 99,926,085 downwards.
AAGAGAGGCCACGTAAACTTCGGACCACACTTTCAAGAAGAAGAGCTCTGAAAGAAACACGCCTCCGGATCCAGATAGTGTGGAGGACAGCGATCCAGATAAGGACCCGGGCATCTTAATGCATGCCACAACAGTTGCCTCTTAAGGGTACGACGGTAATAAAAGCATGAGATGCTTGGAACGGGGCGATAACGGGTGGTCATTAAACGAGGGTGGATCTCTGGAAGCTTTTTAAGTTCCCTAGAGAACCACAGTGGTGGTGGGAAGGAGATTTGGGGAAAGGAGAGCAGAGGAGGATCTATAAGGGAAAGTGGCTTCCTGAATTGATCACGCGGAAAATCTGTGCCGTTGACAGGCAACAAGCGCCCAGACTAATGTTCTGCCCTTAACCCCAGTCTCTGTTCCGAATTTCTGTTTCTCTTTTTTTTTCCTTTTCTTTTTCTTTTTTACTGTTACTCATTTTCTTTTGAGAACGTGTTCATAAGTTATGGGTTCCGTGACATTGAAAGACATTTCATTAGAAGACGATGTTAGGAACTCGTCGCCCGGTAATGAAATGAGAGGCTCAATTTGCGTTGTCTTATTCATTTTGAAAACATCTTTATCTAGAAGACACGTGTAAATATACGTATCTCGGCATCCATGCAAAGCAAACAAAACCTTAAAAGAACGTCATAACTGTGTTGTTTCCAAAAAAAGAAATTGCTCGAAATTGTCGCTGTCTTTTGGGAAGTCGCGGGTATGTAAAGGGGGAATATGGCGGGTAGGGGTGAATATGTTTTTTTTTAAGAAGTATAATTTTAAGCAAGGAGAATTAGCCGTGGGCAGGTCCATCTCTAGGGGCGACACAAACACCTAAACCTCTAGCGCCCACGAAGCAATGAAGTTCGAATTAAATACAAATCGCGGTGGTGGGGATGAGGAGACCGTATTTCTGTCGTTGGCCTTAGTCATGTGGGCAGCGTAACGACTGTAGCTAGGATGACATGAGATGACACGATATGATATGTTGAAGTGATGACAGTCGAAAGTTAAACTGTAGACCGGCCACTACTATGAAATTGGTGATAAGTTTCGGGAGCAAGTAAACTGAGCCGTAGTCTTTGGTGAGTCCAGTTTGCTGAAGGTCGCTGTTCGCAGCCTGTAGTATGAGGGTTTGTGAGAGGGTTTGTGTATTCCGGGAAAGTCCTTTGGACGGGAAATCTAGATGATTTTGGACGATGTCCTTGATTCCAGTGTGCTGTGTTTAGACAGTTTGGGAGAAAAGTTTGCTGAACACTAGGGTGTCATATTTCTCGATTGGAGCGAAACCCTAGCAGCAAACACAAGCGCACACTCACACTGACGAGGAGGACAGCACATCCAGTCACCCGTTTCTTGAAGAAAGATGGAAGTCACTGAAAAGGTTAGGCAGGCTGTAGGACTCGAACCCACATATTCTGGATTACCGGTCCAGGGCTCTACCAATTGAGCTAAGCTAGCTAACACACCCCCCAAATGACTTCAAAGGGCGCGTCATCTGAAGGGACAAACCAACCACTCTCTCTCACCCAACCCCCTTCCACTCTCACATTTTTCTCACTCGTACACACATTCATACGACGGGTGTATGAGTGAGAAAAATGTAAGAGTGAAAGGGCTGGGCTATCTAGCTGAGATTAAGTTCGCCGTCGTTGTCTCCTGGGTCTCCGGGGGCTACCGCTGAGGAGCGCAGCCGATGCTAGATGCACCATCTGCACTGTGTGTGTGCCGTCCTGTATTCGTCCCTTCGTTAGACGCGCTTTTCTTGGTATGGACCTGTGTCAACGCGCCCAAAGTGAAGTGTTAACAGATGCTAGTTGGCCAATAATTGATTTTTTTCCTGGGTTATTTGAATTTCAATTATGATCTGCCACACTTAGCACCTGTGAGGGCTTTTGCAGTGATCAGAAACTTTATGAAAATGAGTTACAGATATTTAGAGCTCCATGCTTTAAACTCATAAACATAATTACGTGCATTTTGCACGAAAATACGCGCGCATGAGAAGTCTACCCTGGCTCAGCACGTGGAACTGCTCTGAAGGGAAAAATAAAATAAAAAAGAATTAAAAAAAGAAACGAAAGCCTGACAGTTTTAATACTGAGCAGAACACAATGCTTTATAGTCATTTTTATCATTATTCGCTTTAGCTTCACAGATGCGACCGAAACGCGAGACCAAGAATCGCTTCTGTTTTATGTACGCCTTTAAGCTATAAATTTCAAGCATGCACTGTTTCGAGAATAAACAGGCACTGCCGCAATTGTTTGTGAAGCAGCCAAACGGTTAGGGTTCGGAGGTTTCAATTCGTCTTTGCGCGAAACCAACCGTGACCCTTGGTGTTCTTACTCCTGTGAGCTGTATTTGCCTTTCTCCATTTTCGTGTTTGAATTTATGGACTTAATACCCTCCAGCTTTATCTGTGTTGGAAGAGAATGAAACCATAAACTATATTGTTGGGGCGGCAGCTTCGCAGAACAAATATTGTATAACAAATATCGCGTGTTGTGCTCCGAACACGAAACATTCAAACTTTGTTTGGATGGTGTAACGATGCGATAGATCTGCCCAATATTTAGTGGAAGGATTATTATTTTGCCTGAAAGGAGAAAGTCAATATATGGTTATAGCGCGAAGGTGCAGTTCGTAGATATGAAGGTTTGCAGTGCAGGTCCGCTGCGCAAAGCGAAAGTTTCTGTCTCTTGAAACACGTATACATGCTATCAGAAATGAGAGAGAGAGAGAGAGAGAGAGAGAAGCTCTTTTATTGGCATTACATACGGAATTCCGACTCTTCGTCAACAAATGAACATCATCATTTACATAAGGAATGACCTTGAAGGATCAGACGCTATTCGCGTGTAACTGATCCGTACTCAAATTAATAGCTGAAATATGCGGCAAACAGTAACTGAGGATGACCACCAAAGTTGATTATTTGAATGCCAAGACTTCACAAAGTAAGAAATCCTTCTTGCTGGTCGATTATACCGCGTTTAACGTACCATCTTTCCAGGCACGCTATTGTATTTTATGAATTTTTCAATAGAGATGAGATTTATGTCCATTCGGTGATAAAAGAAATTGAAATAAATAAACGAAATAGTATGATTTGTGGCGCAAGAAAGTTGTTGTGACGGGAATAAATAACAGGAATTTTTGAAGGTCGTAAAAGTGTAAGCTTTTGTTTTTTTTGTTTGTTTGTTTTTTTTTTTTAGTTCCGAAGTGTGCCCTTCGTATTACAGCGTTAGCTGTATAGTGGAGACTTTCCTGCGATCGCTTCGACAGCTTTTGCAAATTCCAGTTTGAGCTGGTGTTCGAAATTAAAAAAAAAAACAAAACAATTTCTAACGTTCATCAGAAATGCTAAACTGGAAGGTGACTGAGGAGGATCAGGGCACGAGGTATTTACTAATTAAATTGTCCCATCTATTGCGTCTCAGCGCCCCGAATTGGCTACCAGGGCTATAAGCTTACTAGACTTCTTATTTCCAGGTTTCTTCCTCTTTGTGGTTCAGAGTTGATGAGCCGTGCGATCACGTGTAAATACATTTTCTGTGTATGTTTATTCTACCTGAACTTACGAGATCTGTATATAGGCTCCCACCTTGCACACGGCCCTTAATCCCGAGGCGTCGGCGGCACTGCTGGGATCTGATTCTACGTTCAGTCAGCCGTTCAACGAGCTGCTCATCTGGGCGGTGTTAATGAAGCGTCAAAAGATGGCCATGTTCATGTGGCAGAACGGCGAAGAGGCTATCGTCAAAGCTCTCGTCGCTTGTAAACTGTATCGAGGCATGGCCAACGAATCAGCGCAGGACGATCTCGAAGCCGATGTATCCGAGGAACTACGGCAGAATGCCAGGTAGGGATCGCAGCCAGTTTTTTTTTTTTTTTTTCGAAAGTAAGATACATCTTTAATCTCAACTATATGATACGGGCCGTTCCGGGTGATCGACCGTAACGAAGTTACGATATATTTGAAGCGCTTACTACCATTGGTAGAGCTGTCGGACGCACGTGGCAACAGTATCACCGTAGTAGACAACGGGCGTACTCGTGGTACTTACTGCAATTTAGCGCTACCTTGACCTCGGGACGGTGGCATGGTAAGCGAGTCAAAAGTGACGCTGTCCCGCGCCATTGCGGTAGTCACGTAACCCAGCAATCAGAGAAGTTACATGCGTGTGTCACGTCTCAAATGATTCGTGATAACGTGTGCTACTATACTGGAGTGCAAAAACAACGAGTTAATAAACGTAACACAGTACAAAAGTGAAAAAAAAAAAGACAAACAACAACAATGGGGAGTTTCATCACATGGGGCGATACTCTACCCCATTGCTGGTGGTGATGTGGGGAATGATATGATCGAAATCCTACGCTCTTAAAAATGAACTTCACCGCACCGCACGCTCCTAGCCAACCATCATCTCGAATGATATCGTTATCTGCCCCGATTTGTTGAAAACGGGAGGCGTACGCCTTTTCTGTGACAATTATGAACAGCATAAGTGTCACAAAAAAGGCGTACGCCTCCCGTTTTAACAAATCAGGGCAGACAACGATATCATTCGAGATGATGGTTGGCTAGGAGCCTGCTATGCGGTGAAGTTCATTTTTAAGAGTGTATGGTGTTCAAAAAGGTAAAAAGAGCTTTGAGGGCAGAGAGTTGGTGGACTGGATTTGGCCAGGGACCAAGCTATTTTGAGTGACGGGGGGGGGGGGGAGATTCCAGCGGATTAAGAGATAAAGCTGATTAAGTGACAAAATTTTCGTTACGCTACGTTAATTACGTTGCAGGTGTGCCCCCGACACTTCACTGACCGCATTTCTTTGTCGCATTTTGTGGAATCTTTTTAGCGTTCATGTGTGCCCAATGAGGCATGGTGATACGTTTGTTATAAAAAAGAACACATGTGATCAATGTTGACCCCATGAGTCCAATACTTATCGTTCAGGGAGTTCGAAGAGAGGGCTCTGGACCTGCTCGACTACTGCTACCGACAAGACGAAGGTACAACGCTGCAATTATTGACACACGAACTCCAGCACTGGAGCAAGCAGACCTGCCTCGGTCTAGCCGTCTCCGCCAATCACAGTGGCTTCCTCGCTCACACAGCCAATCAAATGCTTCTCGCTGAGCTGTGGATGGGGGCACTGCGCACACGCAAGAACGTTAGTCTCAAGGTTAGTTTGCTAAATTTCTTACAGGCTCTTGCTGAATTATTTCGAATTACTTATTAGTGATTGCTTAAATATTAGGGTATTGACGTGGCTTCCTTTGGCGGATAATTTAACCCGTTTTAATTCACTTTTTTATTTCCCATTTACGCAGGTAATTTTAGGCCTTCTCTTCCCTCCTACTGTTCTATGGCTCGAATTCAAGTCCAAGGAAGAACTTCAACTCATGCCCCAAACTGAGGAAGAACATTACCTGGACCTCCAAGACGACGAGGAAGACTCCAACCCCGACGTAGACGATCCTCCGGGTGTCCTTAACCCTCCCGTCATAAACCTGGACACGGACTCCTTCGGAGGGCTTTCGGCACGCAAGTGCTCTTCGGTCTTCAACCGCCTGGAAAACGGCAATCTCTTCCCTGTTGATACAGACGCGGCTTATCTCAAGATAAGGACGCGCAAGAGGCCGCTTCGTCTTGGGAGGAAGATCTACGAGTTCTATGCTGCTCCCGTGACCAAGTTCTGGAGTCACGCAGTAAGGAAATAGCCCTTCGTTTCTGTTATCACTTGGAGACTAAGGAGAGATGAGTGCAAACACGCTGCAGTGCTCAAGGACTGCAGTCAATATATAAAATAAAAAGCAAGCGAGTGCCAGTGGAGAGAATCGAAGCCAATCGCTGGTCAGGCGTGAGATCACTACGCCGACATTACGCTTTCGACAACACATGCCAATGGACTTAGTTCAAGAACACGCATTCACTCTTCACGCTTTCTCATTTTGCTCCATGACGTCTGACATTGATACTAGCTGCGGACAAACCGACGAAGGCTGCGTTTTTTTTTTTTTTATAGGAACGCAAATTGTAGATTCTTAATCCACAAGTAGAACAAACACAACGTTGAAGTCTGCAAGAATATGAAATTTGATTGGTGAATAGGTGTAAAATTGGTGACATCGAGGAGTGTATGTATAGGTGCGTGTAATTGCCGTGAACGCCCAAGTAATGACCTCAAGGCCGACATTTGGCGAAGAGACAGCGAAGCCACACCTGCCTCCATGAGTCCCTGCCACTGGCTTCTAAGTTTAGTGCACGAAATTCCCGCACGCATGGATAACACAACCCTATTCTGTAAGGACTCTGCTTGTGATGCAGCAATTTGCGTACGACGTCTAGCACCACTTTTGCTTAATCACATGTGGAGTGATTTGTATAAGACTCCGATATGTTGCAGATTGCATATGGGATCTTTTTATGCTTCTACACGTACGTGGTCCTAGTGCGCATGCGTCCCGAGCCCTCCTGGCAAGAGGTTTACATCATCGCTTACATCATGACACTGGCAGTGGAGAAAGTGAGAGAGGTTAGTGTTCACCGTCGCTCCAGTAACGAGTCGACGAAGTCGCATGATGTGCCCAACGTGCTTAGCATCCTAACATCAGTCTCTGTGTTACGAGTATCTCTAGATTCCTTGTACGACACCGATACTTTTTTTTTCCTTTGCAGGCAATGATGTCCGAACCGGCGAATTTCTTCCAAAAAATTCTGGTGTGGGCTCAGAAGAAATGGAATCCGTGCGATGTATTCATCATATCCGTATTCGTAGTCGGCATGGCATTGCGATTTACGCCGTCAAGCCATGCACAGGGGAGGCTTTTGTACTGCTTAACAATCATGTACTGGTACATCAGGCTGCTAGACATCCTCAGTGTAAATAAGTATCTTGGCCCTTATGTCACCATGATAGGTAAAATGGTAAGTTGGACCTGGTTCATAGGTACCGAATACAAAAGTCAACATTGATTGACCTGGTCAGGTTATTAGTTCGCCTATTTTCTTCGCTATATTTATAGGGTAATTTATTTATTATGTACTTATATATATATATATATATATAGCATACTATGAGCTGTTGATTTTGACAGTGTGGAAAGGGGGTTGCTCTGCACGAATTGCTAGGGCGTTCGCAGAGCGTACACTGTACATTTGTGACGAAGGCACCCAGTTCCTTGGTCCTACAGTAACTTCCAAAAAGGAGTAGAGAACCATTGTTCAAACTTACACAGAAAACAGCAGCACATAAGAGCTACTCGCTCCATCCTTGCCATATGGAAGGCATCCTCCTGGAGCACATCATAAGTCCGAGGCGTTTCCAAATTTTCCACAAGATTGCTGTCTTTGCGCATGTTTCGATTTGCATTACGTCTCGCTTTACTTTTAATTTTGTTACTGCACTGCTGAAAAGACGTGCACTGAAAAGTGGCGATTTAGATGAATAATTTAGTGTAAAACTACATGGGTCAACGGTGGGAAGCACAGTAGACGAAACGGCGTTTCTGTCGTGTTTACAAACAAGAAACAGGCGTCCGGCAACTTTTGCACTGGTCCTTCTTCGTCGCCATTTTCTCTTTTCTTTTTTTGCTACATTTTGCATAACAGGCGGAACTCAAAGGGAAATCTGGACGAATTTTCAAGATATTAATATCCTGGTTTCCTACACAACGTTGTCTACTCGGCCCTTCGGCTCATTCTGCCTTGGTGTCTCTCGTACGCCGTTCCTTCAACTCAAAGAGACAAAACAACAACAATGTTATTACAAGAACATGAATGGGGAGTTTCATTGCCAGGGGCGATACTCTACCCCATTGCTGGTGGGAATGAAATAATAAGCCCCTTCACAATAAAGGTATCCAGAAGTCCTATGGTATCCAGAAAGGTGACGAGAGCTTTGAGGGCAGAGGAAAACGTTACTTATACAGTTTCCTTGCTAGAGACTAGACAAGGTACATAAAAGAAAAGCATGAAGGCGTTATTCCTGGCGGATTTGCGAGTGGCTAACTGCAAGTCTTTATCGATCATATTGAGCTTCATTCGGCCAGTTGGATGTTTACAATTTACAAATTGTCTGAGAGGGAGAGGAAGGTCATGTACTGCTGTCCTCCCGTTACATTTCATACATACACGCTTCCCTTAAGTTATACTTACTAGTAGATTATGTATGCCTTCCGTCTTTTCAGGTGATCAACATGATGTACTTCGTAGTTCTTCTGCTAGTGATTTTGATGAGCTACGGCGTTGCCAGACAGTCTATTTTGTACCCGCAAGAAAGTGCCTCATGGAGTCTCATCAAGAATATTTTCTTCATGCCATATTGGATGATATACGGCGAGGTTTTTGCGGACAGCATCGATCGTAAGCATTGTTTGGCTAAGCACCGCGCGGGGTTGTCAACTGTATGTTCGTATTCGTCGTTTCAGCCGAATGTGGTGAAGAAGAAGTACCTGGAGAGTATCAGTGCCAAACGGGCAGCTGGATCAACCCGGCCATCATGGCCGTCTACTTACTCGTTGCCAACATTCTTCTCGTCAATTTGCTCATTGCTGTTTTCAAGTAAGCACGTGATCTGAGAGCGGCTTGTTACAAACGTGACACCGTAAAGGCCAGTTCCCACATACAGCACTTCGCTCTATAGCGCTAGAAAATGGCGCTCGAAGCCTAGCGCTGTTTTTCCGCTTGCCGTTCTCACATACAACCGAGCACATAGCGCTGTCCTGCACGGGTCACGGAAAATCTCGGTGCGACGTGATGTACCGGTACTACTGTGATTGTTTACTGTGTGCGTCGGAAATCCGCAGCACCATGACGAGCGACACTTTTGATAATCGCATGCATTGCCAGATGAAACTCGTGGTCATTTTCACGTTGTCGTCGCCGCCTTCCCGCCTTGTTGCTTCGAGTGGCCGGAAGCAAAACAAGCACCAGCTTCGGCGACGTCACCGCTGAAAGCAGTTCCCGATTGGTTAACGCAGACTTAGCGCTCAAAATAGCACTAGAAAAGTTGACGAGAGCTCTATACTGCGACTAACGCTGTTTTATTACGTTTCGCAGCACTGCTAGGAGGAAAATATAGCGCTGTTTTCTAGCGCCATGTAGCAAATCGCTATATGTTGGAACTGGCCTCGGGCATCGGACATTTGAACTCGGGCATTTGTTCGCCTTTCCTTATATAGAATGGACGACAATCAATAAGTCATACCTCGTAACCCAAAACGACAATAGCATTTCCTGCATTTCTCGTGACTTGATACCACGTATGCGGTACATCAGTAAATTATTTCTTGGTCAGATTCTCTTTCAAGAAAACACTCACACTCGTCACATACCACGAAGCAGAGACATGCATGCGACGTTGTCTGTGCGTAAAGCAATCCGTAGCGTATTTAATGCGTAAATAATGCGTATAAATATATGCGTATATATATATACTGGAAGAAAGGGGTTCGGGCGACCGCGAAATTAAATAGGTACTAACAAAATATGACGCAGACAACGAAGATGTAGGAAGCAGAAAAAGGGGGAGTTATTTATTTACTAGTGGAAAGTTAAGGGGGAAGTCAACGTTGCGGCGGAAGGCGGAGCTTCCGCCGCAACGTTGACTTCCCCCTTAACTTTCCACTAGTAAATAAATAACTCCCCCTTTTTCTACTTCCTACATCTTCGTTGTCTGCCTCATATTTTGTTAGTACATATATATATATATATATATATATATATAAACATCCGAAGAAATAAGTTCGCACAGAGCACAACCAAAGGAATATTTTCAGATGACTTCATTTAATTCATTTTGAAATTACACAGACACGACGTTTCGAACGGTGGACCGTTCTTTTTCAAGTGAAAAGATATAATGAGTTGGTCAAACAGAAAACACTCACTTTCGTGTGCTTCGACAGTGGTGGGGGAAGGGAAATCGCAGTGCGTTGAGGTTGCCGAAGGGAGGTCATAAATTCTGTGTGCGGGGTCCTGTCGAGTGTGTTTCGCACGTGGGTGGGGGTTTTGGGGGGGGGGGGTCTTTCCGTATATTTATATGCGTATAAATAGCGTATTTAATGCGTATCCGTGCGTAAAGCAATCAATATACGTATTTATTACATTGATCTGGTGGTACACACAATGATACCTCGTACTTCTAAAGGACTTTTTATCAGCCGTATGCTATGCGCCACTTTTTTTACGTCGTCGTAACGAACGCCTCCAACATCCTCCTGACTTCGCGTGATGTTATCAGTAAAGCAAGCACCGCATCCGGAAAGAAAGATGTCCCAGAAGAAGTATTTCCCATGAAAGAAAGCAGAGTGTTAAACTATAAAGCACGGTGTGTCTTCAAGATTATGTATCCGTCAAAAACTCCATAAAGAGCTTCATCGATTGTTTATAACATATCAGACTTTCGTATCATATGCCTTGGAACTTTGAGGGGAACTACCAGAAAACTTCAAGGAAAATGCTTAGATGGCACACCCGGTGATGTGATCTATCCCACTATCTTCTATTCGTTATCTTGACCTTGAGGTTGATACAAGTCAACAGTAATGAAACTATATGTCTGCGACTTGCTCCGGTTATGCAGTGGTGTGCGGCAACAGCGATGGTGAACATCAACGACAACGGCAATTAAGATGAGTAATGGTGTCATGAGGCGTTTCCCCGCTTAAGCTACGGGGCCTTACACCAGTGCACGCACGTTGATATGATTTGATAAGATAGCGCGACACGCACACGAATAGGGCTGAAGAGTGACTGTGAACACTCCTACCTAGCCTGGGCCGCCAACAACTTGGTTGCAAGGCACACGTTGCTCTGACACGCCGTCTTTCGCGAGACGTTAAAGATATGCTGTGTGCTGAGATTTCAGTGCACGATGAAAAAAACCTCAGGTGTGTACAATTAACTAACAGACCGACCACTCTGACGTCGCTCATGATCGTAGTCGTGTCGCGACGAAAGGCCATGAATTATCGTACACTTTTAAAAATGATGGGGGGGGGGGGGGGGGTCGACGTAGCTTGCCGCACTCAAGTGGGCATCGTCACGACTATGGCCACTTCACCGGGAGGCGGAGCCAATTCTGTGCCGTGCATAATGGGCACAAAATAGGCTCCGCCTCACGTTTTTAACCAATCAGGGGCGAGAACGGTGTCATTCGGTATGATGGTTGGCTAGGAGCGTGCTATGTGGTGAAGTTCATTTTTAAGACTGTACGAAATGTCTAATTTCCTGAACGTCCACTTGCGGACAGTAGATGGACCATGCCAGAAAGCAGCAAATGATTCCGCAAAAGCTTTATCGTAACACGTGTCTTCTGTTTGCGCAGCAACATCTTCATCGAAGTGAACGCTATCTCGCAACATGTCTGGAAGTCTCAGCGCTTCACAGTGGTCATGGAGTACGAGCAGAAACCGGTGCTACCACCGCCCTTGATATTGATATCCCACTTACTGTTGGCCGTAAAATGCGGTCTCCGCTGGAGAAAGGGCAAGAGCCGAACTTTTGACCATGGCCTGAAGCTGTTCCTGGACGCACCGGAGATAGAACGCCTCCACGATTTCGAGCAAGAGTGTGTGGAAGGCTACTTCCGAGAGCGAGATGTACGACAGCAAATGACTACAGAGAACAGGATTGTCACCACAACAGAAAGGTACGTGCCTGGGATAGCATACGCGCGCATATTATAGGCAGGGTGCACATTGATGGTGCTTTCTTATATTATACATTATCTTATATTATCTTGCCTTACCTTACCCTGATACTATTGAAACAATCTAATATGGTTCAAAAACTTCAGGAAGATCCAGGGGTGGATCATTTGGAAATGCGTTAGGATAAGCCTTTGGCTCGTTCTTGTGCTTCCTCCTTTCTCTCTCACTTGATTTCTTCGATTGCATCTTTTGCTTTCTCCTTTTTCTCTTGCTTCTTTTTCCCTTCAATTTTTTTCCTCCTTTTCTCTTTTTTGCTTCTTTTACTTTGGTTCCTTCTTTGTCTTCCTCTTTTTGCGTTTCCAAAGACGACCCACGAATGGGTCGTCCTCAAGTTTTTTGGAGGCTTGCGCCACACTAAGTAACGACCCAGAGGCGTCGTTTGGTAGACGTGGTCCACGCACGTTCCTATAGGTCAGTGTAGATGGATCCTTTGGGAATGAAGGGTAGTATGATGTTACACGTGTGGTTCACCTGCCTATAGTATAGCCGTCCGTATATAGCCGTCCATGGCCAACTGAAGCAGGGGAGACACAGCGACAAGAAATGAGATACACCTGTGTCTGTGTTTTCCCCGAGGCTCGCGACAATGACCGTCTTCAGGACGATTTGTCAACTTATACTGTTTCCTGATGAAGGGCCGTAAATAACAAGAATTCGACGTAGCTTATCGCAGGACGTCATGTTGAAAGAAGGAACAACGCAGCTTGTCGGTTGTCGCGGTCATTCAGTGTGCCAGGCTTGTTTGTTTGTTTGATATGGGATAAGGAAGGTCTTGTCAGGAGTGCCGGCCGACAGCGGCATTCGGCGACGGCCGACATACGGATGTCTGTGTCGGCCTCCTTTTGCGTGTGCAGTGTGACTTGTTCGCGGACACGATGTCTTTGGATGTCAGCCGACAGATTCTGTCGGTTGTCGGCCCAGTGTGACACTGCCTTGAGAACCTAAAGATGAGATAACTCGCTTGTCGTTTCCCGCTGTCTTCGTTGTTTTCATTCAAGCTGCTCCTTCCATCTTTCATCCTTCCTTCCTTCTCGTGTCCGCATATGGACACCGCCGTTTTCCCTTTGACACGAGCCTCCTAATGCTAACGGATTAAAGGCAGTCATGATATGTAAGTTTTGGTGCATGCATGGCCGAGTGTAAAAAGAAAAAAAATAAGGAAGTGGTGGTACCACAAATGTGAATCCGGCTAACGCCTTGGAAACGCAGAGAAGCTAGGTATAAACGTACACAAATTATCATTCTTTAAGGCAAAGAAAGGGTGCAAAAACTGATACACCTCCATGCGCACCATACAGTACGAAGTCTGATCACTTCCACCCCTTCGCTCCACTAAAGGATTTCTGAAGATAATGTACGCTTAAAGGTCTGGGAGCGCGGAACGCTCATTGCCTGCTACCATGTGGCTGCCACATTTTGACCGTGGTAGCAAACGACGGTCATCTAGAGCTGCCAACGTCGATGGTTTGTGGCCACAGGCTTCAGGGTAGCGTTCACAGGCAACTATAATGTTCTCAACATCCTAGACAGTGCCACAATTGGAGCAGTTGAGAGAGGACGCTTTTCTGCTCCTGTGTAGAAGCCAGCCGCTGTAGGGGACATTCAGTCCATACTGATACAACATTGTCTCCGGGCAACGGGATAAGGAAGAAAGAAAGTACCATAAAAGACGTTGTCTGCGAATGTCCATTGACGACGTGCCTGTAAAGTTACGTAACAGCACTTGATCATATTCTAGTACCTGAAGTGACCGAAGCACAAATCCTTTGCATAGTATCCCCAGTTGCGAGTCTGTTGTAGCAAGACCTGTAAAGTAATTAATCACAAGTAATTGAATTACTGTAATTAATTGCTTTCTTAGTAATTAATTACATCCGGAATTATATTATGTGTTATGTAATTGTAACTGTAATTGAATTACTTTTACAAGTAACGCGTAACGCATTTTGAATTACTTTCGGAATTACTCTGAACGCTATCTGGGAACGCCCAATGTTTAAAGTTTGCGTCAGTTCCACACCGTTTTTTTCTCTCTCTTTTTCTTTTCACAGTGATTACCCAACGACTCGATTCATATCGGTACATTTTTCGGTACAGAATTTTTTACATTTGAATGTGGAAGGAGAAAGACTCACCCCAGAAGCGAGTCTTATCGAAGTATTGCGTAAGTACCCCTGGTATCACCTGGGGTACATTTATTAATGTGTCTCAGAAGCCGCGTTTCGAGATAAGTGTCGGTGCCGATCTGTGGACAAAATGTGGAGAGGGAAACACTTCGCGTGAAAGAGGAGGAGGGCAGTGGAGAGTTGAGGGTAAGGGGATGTAGGTCATGGAGCGGTAGCGGTCTTTGCGGCGCGCCAGATACGCGGGCGAGTCTGAACATGCAGGTGTGCAAGGCGCGTATGGGCTGAATTCAAGTGCACAATGGAGTATGAACCGTGTAGGAGTGCCGCACCAAGTAGGCGCCAATACAAGGCAGATTCTGATCGAAGGCGACGAGCTGCCGAAACCGTGGAACAAACACAAGCAAGGCCAGACAGCGGATGACACTGCTCGGCGCCGAAAGCGGGCGAACGAGACGGAGGAAGAGCGAAAAGCAGAGTTTCAAAATACGCCGCCGGCTTGGAAGAAGGATTGCGCCGTTGTTGTGGCTGTGTAGTTAGTAACAGTTAGTGGTAGTTAGTGGGAGATAGAGGTGGATAGGGGAGGATAGGGTAGTAGGTGGGTCGGCTGAATGCTAACGGATTTCCTTCCTTCCTCCAATTTTATTTGTTGTCTTGCTGAATAGTGCTATGTTCGACTTTGTCTGTTACGTGTCATAGCACGTCACAGATTCTGATACCCACCCACCAACCTATCTTTCCACCAAGATGATCACCCACCAACGTATCTTTCCAGGGTAGACGCCATGTACCAACGCGTAGAGGACATCCACCAATGGGAGATGAAGGCCAATGCCACTATCCAAACCCTCGACCTCCGACTCAATCAACTCGAAAGCATATCAGAGCAGATTTCCGCTTCGTTACAACGGTTCCTGGATAGCCAAGAATTCCTGGAAGACGAAGAAGACGATGAAAGCCGGACCCCGTCCCCCGACGAGAGCAGTGTAGAACCTCAATCCCCGCCCACGTCTCCTTCGCCACCTACGATCCCCATAATCGAAGAGGCTTCACCAGAAGTCCAGCAACCTTCACCTGAACCCGCTAAACCAGCGGTCGTCATCATAAGTCCTGGGGCTGCAGAACCCGAGACTGAGCACCTCGCACGACAAGGCTCCTCGAGACACAAAACAGCGTTTGCAGAAACGACCGAGAACTTATCGCGACAAGGTTCCGCAAGACATAGGCCTTCGATTAGAAGACGTCCTCAAAGACGTCTAAGCAGACAAATGACCTTAGCTGCGACGGAAGTCTTAGATCAAGCCGCATCAAAACGGAAGAACCTGCAACGGTGGCAGAGTGTTTGTCAACCGGACGGTACCGAACTAGCACAAACGTCTGGACGTCATCCAAAGCTAGAACGTGGCATGTCTTGCGTCAGTCGTTGGACAGAACCTCGTCCGGCTACGAGAGCTCCTTTCTTGTCAGCGTTGCGGGGTGAATACACGAGCATCACAGATGAGTTGGAATCAACTGCATGCTTGCTGCAACCCCCTGAAAGACCAGCGTCGCCGCAGCAGCAAGCTCCAACGGTCGCAGCCATCGCGGCTGAGACAGAGATTTTACACGATGCCGAGGCGGCTGATTATCAGATGATGGGTGGACTGATACAGAGGCGATTACACGGTGACGACTTATCTTTGGAAGAGTTGAGTGACTTCGGGGACGACCAGGAGGTTTCAGAGGTGGTTGGGAACGGATCTAGGAGACTGACTATTAGGGTTACGCCTGCTCCGGACGACAATCGGACGAGGCCAAGCAAGTCGTACTCCAGTTTTATGAACGAAACGCCGTGTTAAATTGGAAGCGCATATAGAGGTGACGTTCCTTCATAATTTTCTTATTAATGCGTTAGCATTAGAGTCCCCGCTACGAAAGAATCGCGGCGTGGTCTGTCTGTAGCCACGGCGCGCATGCGCGGTTACTGGATGGAAGAAGAGGGCGCGTGGAGAGCGCGATGCGGCACCGGCCCGTCGGCAGTGCAGCTATGGTGGCCGACAGGTTCAGAGGCGTCTGTGTAGGCGCAGCATGGGCTATGAAAGCTGTGCGGAGGAGTGGCGAAAGAAGGCTGTGAGACGGCGCCGCAAAGCTTAATCGGAGGACGCCCGAAAGGTTCGTTCGGCTGCGGATGCTGTCTTCCGTTAGCGTTGTGTAGCGTTAGCGTGTGAAAGGTGTGTAGCGTTTGTGAAGGGTCATTGAGGGGTTGTGTGGGGTTGTAACGCTTTTCCGTCGAATCCACCAAGGGATCAACCACGTTTTTTTTTTAATTTCAAGACTGCTGCGACGAAAGTATATACGTTACCCCTGGAGCAACGTGACGAGCCTCTGAGATCCCGAAGTGTGGCTACATGGGAAAGGAGGAGAAGGGACGCGGAATAGTTGTACTCTGTCTTACAGGAAAGACGGGGGCGGAAAGCTGTCGATGAAAAGTGATGGAACCAAAGCAGTTCATCCTCTTAGAATGTTTTAGTGTGATCTACAGGTTAGCGTTGTATAGCTGCAGCTCATCTCTGTTGCGTAGTAATATGACAACATGAAACGACGTACGTGACCCAAGAGAGGCCTACGAGGTGGACGCAGAGAGTCGCGCTGGTCTCAACTTCCTTGTCGACAGTGTGGGAAGATGCTGCGACATGTATAGGTGAGACCAGCAGTAGAGAGATGGATCGATGTCTCTGTTTGACGACGTAACTTTAAGGTGTGAATATACATTCGTATTTTGTAAGAAAACACATCACATTTTGAACACGAATACAGTGCAAAGACTACATGATCACCAGCAGTTTCGCTCACAGATTGTTGATGCTGGCTGTTTCTGCTGCTTGGAATGGCGTCAAGTTGCTTTCTGGCAAAGCACTGCCGAACTTGAACGTCTTTGACTTTTTTAGGCAACGATAGCTGCATAAGATTGTTCGTGCTGCGGGCAAACTGAACTGAGTCAGTCGATCTTACGACTACCTGAAGCGCTGCTGTTCGTTTCTCTCTCTCTCTCTTTCTAATCACGATGAAGACGCAACAATAATAAGCATATTGCAAGCCAAAGCGAGCACTCTTTCTCAAAGTCGGCACAGGGAGCAGACAATAAAAAACTAATACAATACAATAAAACTAAAGCAATCGTCTACATGCGAAATTAACTTGTTTCATGTTTGATATCCTAAAGCTGGCACCACTCGAAGCAGCAGAGACACCTTTTATGTATGATAACATCTCCCTTGAAACACCAGAGCTCCTGGCAGACTTACAAAGTGTCCTCTCTGTCATGCACTTCTCGTTATATCTGATGGTGACGAAAGGCTGTGTATTTGGCATGCAACAAGCGTGTGCCTAAACCACATTAATGTGGAGTGACAAGTATCAGGTATCGGCATGCACAAATATTGTGAAGTATCCACAATTTCTACTTCCATGAGCACTGTATGGCTTCACTTCGAACCATTTTTTGCAACGTTGCAAGATCGACCCCTTGCTGTCCTTTGTGGTTCGGTTCTCTTCAGTTTTTAGTTGCCGCATACAAGCCAACGTAACATGCCTGTCATATTGTCAGACTCCAAAGCTTGCTCAGCGTACATGTAGGAAGGCCAATTGAATGGCAGTATTGTTTAATATTTTGAAGTACTGCAGGGTATTGATGACGCATGCTTCACAATAGCTGTACCCAACAAAGTTTTCTAAACGATCTTTCAGTCATTGTACGATGTCGGAGCGTCGTCACATTTCCTAAGTGCGAATCGCAGATAAAAATAAAACCGTATTGGATATACGGTCATTCGACGAACCCATTTTCTTTCCCTTCTCTTCAAGAACTGTATCAGCATGGTGCTCTGTAGACACGGTGTTCTTCGTGCATGCTTTTTGCACGCACATACCAATGTACTTACGAAAAACGGCGAGATATAGCTTTATATATTCGGGTTCCGCTTAAACAATATACTATATCGTTAACGCATCAGTATAAATGTTTATGAGCCAAGTTTATGAGGTGCTTCCTTGCCCAAATATTTCGTTGCGAGGGCCACACATAACATTCCTTTGCGCTTTGGCAAGGATATTTGTGAGAGCAGAGAATTGTTTGAGAAAATGTTTGAAAAATTTTTGAAAATGTTGAGAGAGTAACTTTTGTATCATTATCTTGTTCATACTTCAGAGTCATTTTGAAACGCTGTCTACTGGCTATCATATAGTGCATACATATGTTATTTAGAAGTGAAACCAAGTATTATCATATCAACGTAGAGATAAGCACATAGAACGTAAACATTTTTGAGCGACTTCCAGCACATCTGCATGACGTAGCTCGGGAACAAGTTATCCCGAATATATTTTGGTGTCCCACGATACCAAATCATAAGTGATATTGTTTTGTGGTTCATGTGTACATATCAGATGTAAACAAGTGTTTTTAACAGCTGGGGTGATTTTCAGGAAGACCAAGAGAAGGACTTGTTGTTACAGATAAGGTTTGGAAGGACGTTATCACAGGGTGTTGTCACGATGTGCAGCTGTCATCCTTTCTATTTCTACCTCTGTCACAAGCGTATATATACAAATATATTTACTAACGCCCAAATCTATCCTCACACACTACCGCGCATAGCTGAGTTGTCCTCTATGTGAACAAAATAGCATATCACAAGTATATGGTAGATTACAAAATTTATGTCTACCTTCCCAATCCTATGCGATATTCCAGTACCCCTGAATGTGATAGTAAACATGCTTGCTATCGTACTGCGATCAGCAAGAACCAATGCCGGATCTTTCTGGTCTTTCAGCATCGGAATCGGACTCTGTAGGGATTGCTAATAGATTGCACGTTCTTGGGTAGCTGAACAGTTCTATACGCGCGGATTTCGTAGAAATTCTACTTGCAGCGGAATAGTGATACAACACGCACGTGATGTTCAAGTGCTCGGATGGACAGGACAAAAGCAGATTGCAAAATGCCTGCGAGTGTGGCACATGTGATAGGAGACCTGAATGGACTTTCGGTGTTCTTTTTCCATAGTTGATTTAGAAAAACAGCGGTTATCGATGACCACCTATAGGACTGCAGTCAGAGGTGCGCGCGAGTCCGTCCGCGCGCACGTCTACGCGTCATTCTGGATTGCGGATAGAAATATCCGGGAGCTGACACTTTCGTGTTTAACCCGATTCTTCGTTTTTCTTTTTGTTTGCCTTTATTTTCCCCTTTTTTTCCTGGGAATAGCAAGCCGCCATACCGGTGGCTAACCTTTCCCTCTTATTTTTTTATATATAATAAACATATTCCCCCCCCCCCGATTTTGTCCCCGAATTCTAATCCCATATCGCGTCATGTCACGTGTCGCGCGCAGTATTTAGTACGCGTGGCTAATGTAAATATTACCTGAGCGCGACAATGCGAAGCACAATTTATGTTAGAAGATGCGTGCTTGCCATTGTAAATCGCGAAGTATGCGTGTTGACCAATACACTTGAGCAGCGGGTAGTCTGTCGGACAGAAAGAAGGAAAAAAAAAAAAAACTGATAACGCCCCGATTTCACACCGAATGACAGATTTAAAAATAGCACCCGATTTTTTAGTTTTTCCCTCGCGGTTTGCGTCTTTCATGGACCCTCCCGCTGACTTACTTTGTCGAGCCGCAGCCCGCTAACTTTAACTGCGTCTGGGAGAGAGATTTTCGCTCAAGTTCTCACTTAAAACTTGCTTTGCAGTATGAAAACGCGACATTTCTTAATGCTGGTTTAGAGTCCTGCGGAGCGGGGCGTAACGACGCGCAGCGCACGGCCCCGCATCGCGAGCCACCGTCGGTCAGTTCATAGCTCGACGGCACTCGGCGAAGCGCGGCGTGGCGGCAACGCGCGTTACGTCAGCCGCCGTCGGGGGAGTAGAGCAATGCTCTACATCTGGCTGTGGCCAGCGAGCTGTGCACGGCGTGGGCTCCGGTGGACTCGCATTTCCAAACATGTCGTCACCCATTGAGCCTTTGATTGAAGCTGTTAAGGAACATCCGTGCCTATATAATACAGGTGGATTATAGAGACAAGCAAAAGTAGGAGAACATCCGGGAAGACGAAGTACAATTTTCTTCTTCAATTCAATGCCCATTTTTGGGGGTACCGACCGTATTACAGTAGTACAAACATACGATGGGAGCACGGATTGTCTTTAGTCGGATTCCAACACGCGGGTGCAGTTGCCAGATATGACTACTTTCTCATACGAAATGTGAAAATCTCCGGAAGCGTTTTCGTTGCGCTGCCCCGAATCGCGTCAGACTATGAACCCGGTAGGATGAGGAAGCGTGGCGTAGCGAACGCCAGCTGTCGGCGCGGAACGCGGGCGGCGAAGGGCGAAGACTACGTCGGACTCTAAACCAGCCTTTAGTGTCAGGACTTATAATATGTGCCACACCCGTTATTTGGCACCATCCCTCGTGCAAAGTCACTGTAAACGAACTGATGAAGCATTAACTCATGTACAGCCAAGCCAAGGCAAGGTTCTGAGTGTCATGTGGCTTCCCGAAGCTCAAGTACATGGAGCGCTATCCAAGGCGGGCTCAACGTAGCCCGAGCGCTGACTTGACATTTTCACCACACGTGTCAAGCCTAGCTCGCTGCGTAAGAACGCTTCAAGCCGTGCAGGGCTTTTGAATTGCGTTGGCGCTCTTGCAAGGTATCTGCAGGTCAAGTTACAAGAGTTCAAGTCACATCTATGAATTAGACGGTTAATACAATGTATAGACGAACTCAGCCCCTACGTCACTGATTACGTAACGCCACCGCGCGAAGCATGCTGGTGGCCACTATCAGCGTTGCCAGCCAACGCGTTCTTTCCCGCTTCTTGTCTACCATAGCAAAATATAACCTCGAACCAGTCTTCTCGTGACGTCACATGTTGGTAAACAGAGGGTCGTGAAATTGAAATCTACGGCGAATAAAACTGCGTAAAACCGACACAACCGCGTGCGGTCAGCGGTGCGCGCAGGCATACGCATCTTAGCCGCGATTTTTCTTTTAGAAAAACTCCTTCGTAATAGGGTCGGGGTTGCGGTCGCTTATCTTACACGCGCATATAACGTGCGGGTGCTGTCAATGTTATTCGCGCTCACCTCTGACTATAGTGCTTCAATATGGTTAATCGATATATCGATTGCATGCCGATTATCGAGCTTACACTTTGAGATGTTACGTTGGGACTTGACTATCGATTTTATGCGTGATACATTGAATGCCAACAGTTTTCAGAATGTTATTTCAGCAAACGAGACAAGCTTACATTGTTTGTTGTGTTTTTCATGTTGACTCCATAGAAATTCCATTCTCTCCATTCTCACCGAACGCACGCCTACGCATGTGGATCAAGCGCCTATCATCTGAATGGTGTCTGAATGGTGTCTGATTTTAATAATGCGGAAGCTTATGGGAATCGTGCAGGTCGCGAGTTTAGGCAATAAAGTATTTTGCAGGATTACGGGTACTTGACTTTTACTGCATGAGCATGAGCATGATAGTGCGAGACCAACATCAGGCTATTTCGTTCTCGGTAACCAATTCCTCGCTCAAAATTTCACCCCGCGCAGTCTGTTGTCGCAGGTGGCGTCGTGCAGAGCACCGACGAGGTGATGTCGTCGTCGTTGGTGATGACATTGCAGATCGTGCTGTACACGCTGTGAAGCATACACAATTACAATGCAACGTAGGGGTAAGGGTAGGGGACGAACACACAAAAAATATGCAGATGTAATTGCAATGTCATAGCATTCATGATGTAGCTATCATTTACTTGAGCCTGAGGGAGAACACACAGGACACACACGCAGGATGTCCCAGAAAACGTGTCATTGAATTATAATTATATATATAAAAAAAACTGCATCACTTAGAGTATGCGGTCAACGGCATTTGAGTTTTTGCCACCTCGTGATGAGAATGTCGTGTAACGTAAGTTTAATTATGTAAATTTTTGCGAGCTTAAGTCGGAAATTTGCCTAATAAAGGTCACTTTTTTACCCCACCTTTGTGAAGAGCGTGTCTAATTTACTCAAGTTAATGATAATTGACAGGGATATTCAGGAGCGAGTTCAGTTCGCAAATATTTACATAATTAAACGTACGATACATGACATTCACATCAGGAGGTGGCAAAATCCTAATAAGAAGAAATGCTTTTAGTTAGTTCAGTATCCTAGGGCCCTTTGAGATAGGGCGGGCGCCTGGATTGCGCCTCAGGACTAAACTTCGCACGGAATTGTACTTCGAAGACACACTTGTGGGTCTATTGTCCTCTCTCCTTGGTCTCTCTCATTCTTCGGTCCCACTCCCGTAGATGGCGCTTGGTGGTATGAGCCAATGGGAACAGACGTGTAGTTACGGTTTTGTTCTGGTCTGGGGATCCATCTGGTGGTTCCGGGCGTTCCGGGTCAATGAGGCCCAGTGCTATGGCCTTGTTTCCGTTGCATTTCTTGAGCTCCGTCCGTGTATTGAGGTCTTCCGGGTTTTCGCATTCGAATAAAATGTGATCTATGTCGTCCTCTTCCTTGCCGCAAAGGAGGCCTTCTGGATTTGCTTCTCCAAATAGTTCGTGTGTTCTCTTTTGGGTAAGGAGGGAACCCGTCCTCGCTTGAAACAGCAGCGCGCACTCCCTGTCACCCGTGTATGTTGGAACCGGTGTCGAGGCTTCTTTGTATTGGGCATATGGGGCAAGGCTCTTCTTTTTCTTTAGTCCTTCCCTCCAGTGGGCTAATTCCTGTTTAGAGATTTCTTTCTTCGCGCTCCGAGCCCATTCTTTTTCAGTTTTCGACTCGTTTTTTTTTAAGTTCTGTGTTAGCGCCGCGAGGCAATCGTGGCTATGAGAGAAGTACAGGTGTGGACAGATGGAGAGAGGACAGCAGGAAGGAGTGGGGGACAAAGGGGTTAGTATGCGTCCGGGGCCGACTTCAGGGGGAACTGTGCCGGCATTCGTCTGGATCGTCTTCGGAAAATCCAGGCCAAACCTGAGACAGCACAGCCGGTGACAGGATTCGAACCCGTGACACCTCCCAGTCTCGGCATGGAAAGCGATCGTCCTAACCACTATACCACGGGAGCTGGTAGTTTTCGACTTGTGCCTCATTGTTCCCGCACTATACATTCAATCTAGTGCGGTTATTCTTTGGACCCGTTGTGTCTGGATGGCATGATATCTTATGAATTCATGGATCCTTCTAGCGTGGCTTTGTCTTGGAAGGTGGGGTAACCGGCCGAGGTATGTCAGTTTTGAGCGGGCTTCTCTTTCCCTAAATGTGGACCACCCCATCTCTCCTGTTACTGCCAACTGGGCAGTTGCAAAGTTACCCCCGTACTGGTATCTGCCCAGATTTTTCAACGTTTGCGGCTTCCAGACTTGTACGTCGTTTGCGTGGGTTGCACTTGGCACTACCACAGTTTTCCACAGGATTCGGCCAACTGAATAAGGATTGTAAGAGTTTCTGGCAAGATTCCAGGCGTACCCTATCAGCTTGTTTGTCTTCATCACAGTATTTTTCTCGTGTTGACTGAGATAGTGTGTCTCGTGGGTAATAGTTGCTCCCAAGTACTTGTAGAGGTTGCAAGGTGCCAGAATCCTTCCCTGTAGTTTTAACTCTGGTCGATCTGTGACGTTGAAGCCCAAACATTGTGAGTTCTCGGGACTAAACTGGAAGCGATCCTCTCTGGCCACCTCGCTGCAGATGTTCAGCAGCTCCTGTATGTTTCTTTGCGTGCAAGAGATGAGGACGACGTCATCGGCAGATGCGAGGCATGATATTTTGGTTGTTCCCAATTTTCTCTCTATTATTATTGTGGAGTAGAGAAGACCAGGACCTGACGTTTCCAGTGTTGTCAAAAGGTCGTTCATGTATATATATTAAATGAAGTTGGAGAGAGGGGGCAGCCCTGTCTCAGGCCAGTGTTGATCAGTATCTACTCTGTTGTGCATTCCTCCAGGTGGTATGTTCCTGTGCAGGCAGAGTAGGCCATTTATGGGAAGTCAATGGTTTCAGTGTCTATTCCAATTTTTTTGGAGTTTGCTCCAGAGCCTCTCGTGCGGAATCCTATCGTAGGCTTTTTCCAGGTCCAAAAAGACAACATGTAGTTCAGAGTTTTCTATTACTGCTGTTTCGATCATTTGTGCGAGGATGAAGATGTTGTCGCTTCCCCGTCTGCCTCTTCTGAAGCCATTTTTGCCTCGCGGAATATTCCTTTCCTCTCACACCAGACTTGCATTGAGGATTGTCATTAGGAGCTTGTAGATGTGGCTCAGGAGGGCCATAGGTCTATAAGAGTTAAGTCGCCTCCGGTCTTTATTCGTTAGCCGCACGTAGTTTTTTTTTTATTATAATTCAATGACACGTTTTCTGGGACACCCTGTATATATAAAACAGACCGGGGAAGCAAATGATACCATTTGCGTGTGCGAGGTTTCTTCAATCCGGATTAAGAACAGTGACAGGATTCTGCCCCGTTTCTTGCGAAAGGAAAATTAAAACAACGACAAAGAACTAACTAAAGTAACTAAACTAACTAAACAACTAACTAAAGTAAGTAACTGTTGGTGTCGTACGAACGGGAGACTGCGTCACTTTTGATAAACGGAAGGCTAGGTACGTAATCAAGTTTCCCTCAATGGATAAAACTCAATCAACCGACGCCTGTTCCAAGAGTAATGGCGCCGTGATGTTACACGTAGGGTTTGTCTGTCTGTATATAGTATGGAGCGACATGTTGCGCATGCCGCAGAGTAGGACTGCGGATAATTTCGACCACCTGGCCATAGTTTGCAGTGCGTCGAAAAATCAACGAGACGCGGTGCTGGAAGCAATGTTTACCTCTTTCACATTGCTACCGTCCTCGTTACCGTCTCAGTTACGGAGGAAGGAAAGTGTTCACGAAGAAACCTGCTTCTTTTGCATGTGCACATTCCACTTGTTGTGACGCGACAATACTAGGTGACGCACATGTGCTAAAAGAGACAGTAAGCTACTCAGCTCAATGTGTTACCCAGCAAAATGACCAGACAGCTACGGAAAAAGGTGATGCATAATACAGGAAAGTCTCGATACAATAGCGTACACTAAAAGAGAAGAGACCAGCCGTGTTGTGAAGTCTGGCTTTACTTTGCACGTTGAAAGGCCTACCAAAAGGGACACTTCTGTGGAGGATTCATTGGGTCATTAGGTTTGCAAGAAAATGCCTTGCTGAAGTTATCATCGTTCATTAAGGGTACATTACACCTCTCATGAAGCGGCGGATGGTCAGGTGCAACTCGATCAGGTTTGTAATCTTTGCCACACCACAGCAGACACCACGACACGAAATAGATCTGCTCCCTGGTTAAGCTTTTCACTCTACCGAGTGACACCTTCGATGTCTGCACAGCCTTCTGGTACGCCCTAAACACTGACATAGTACCCATGACGTCAGCCAGATACTCGTTTGGATATTCACTATACCGTCTTGCTGTTGGGACGTGCTCTATGCTTGCGTTGTAGCACGCTATTTGAGCGTTGATGTTTTTCATAGTGGCAGAACTAAAAATATTTCTGCGGTTTACGTGCTGATCGTATCGACGTCCTATCAGGTCATATCCGTGCATAACTTCGTGCGTGATGACACGGCCGAATGCACCAAAGTTCACTTCCGGAGGCCCTCCCTCAGTTATGAACGGGCGGAGCATAGCACCAGGTGCAACCTTGATGGTGTTAATCTGGCGGACGTTACCGGCGTTGATATCGTCCATTGGAAGCGGTTTCAGTTCCAGTTCTCTCACGTACTCGCTTCGATTTGTCCCGAATAGTCTAAATCGCAATGCGTTCCTGTACTCTTGAACGCGCAAGTAATCCATGATGAACGGACCGCTTAAGTCTGGGAGTGTGCGATAGTATTCGTTCGTTTTCTCCAGGGTGTCAAACTTTGGTTGAAAGCCGATGTACTTTCTCATGTTCGATAACTTCTCTTGAGCACTCGTGCGTTCAAACTGATTGGTGAGCAATGCAGAGCTGCCGAATGACTGGCTCACTTCGGCCATGCAAGCATCCACTATTGCGTTGACAATGTCCAACCTGGCAGTGTTCACTACACTATGCATCAGCTTGGATAAGGAAGCGACACGGAGCAGTCGCCGGGTATAATAGAAACATTTTCGGTCTGGCCCATAAAATTCCCGCGTGATGTTATGAAGGTAAGAGACAGTCCTCCACGTAAAATACAGTCTCAGGTCACTTTCTGCGATCGTCTTATGTTTTCCGAAGAAGTTGTTGAAGCACAGGATATCCCTGATATAGATATCGGCCGGCACATCGTATAGTAGTACTCGCCCTACTTCGGATTCTGTGTGATTTAAGACTGAATCCCTTAGTCGTTTACCGAGATCATAGTCGTTCTCTCTCCCCAGCAATGTTTCCAAGTAAACGATTCCCCCCCATTTAGTACGATTCTTTTGGTATGCTTCTGTTACGCTTAGGTTCCCGGGTGCTGCGCGATATTCCTCGATGACCCTCTTTTCGGCATCTACAACACTCTCAACAAGGCTCGCATTAATATTGGTCGAGAAGATTTCCGTTAGTATAGTTTTGATCTCATCTCGGTTGTCAGTTACGTTCTTAAGTCTATTTAAAAAGGTCCTCTGCTTATAGAACGTTAGAAAGATGGTTCCATTGAACAAATCCTGTAGATACATGCCATATATAAGAGGAATGTCGATGCCCACTAGGAAGCGTACCCAGACGTCCAGAGGGTCGAATGCCATGGGCTTAGTGATGTCCATTCCGAGATGCATCAAAAACGTCCTGATCCCAAGGAGCGTGGTGGTCTTGTCAGCAGCTTTGCAATGTCTGTAAAACGCTACTGCTTTCTGGTATGCGCTCTGTCCGCTTGTGGGTACACTAGCTTTTTTCATGTCCTCCCGTACGCTGGCGGTTATGTTCTTGTATATCTGTGTAAAAGTGAAGTCCCCGTCGTCATCATAGGTAAATGTATGAAAAGATCCGCTACAAACGTAAGTGTAGAAATTGTCGCAGGGATTTTTGTTCGCGTCTACAGACATGTCAATCAGCCAGCGCATGTATTTGCAGTCTTCTGTCCCGCAGATGATATTGCCGTCAGCGTCTGTGGTAGCATCTGTTGAATGCGTTGCTGGCGTTCTCTGCGTTGTTGGTGTCGTTGGCCGCGTCGCTGGCGTCGTCGTCGGAGTTGTCTTCGGCGGCGTTGTCTGCGGTGTCGTTGTCTGCGTTGTCTCCGGTGGCGTTGTCGGCGTTGTCTGCGGTGTCGTTGTCGACGTTGTCGGCGTTATCGTTGTCGGCGTTGTCCGTGTTGTCGGCGTTGTCTGCGGTGTCGTTGTCGGCATTGTCGGCGTTGTCTGCGGTGTCGTTGTCGACGTTGTCGGCGTTATCGTTGTCGGCGTTGTCTGCGGTGTCGTTGTCGACGTTGTCGGCGTTGTCTGTGTTGTCTGCGGTGTCGTTGTCGGCGTTGTCTGTGTTGTCGGTGCTATCTGCCGCGGCGTTGTCGGCGGCGATGGGGTAGTGATTGGCGGCGATGGCCAAGTTCTCGATACCGAGATCGGCGTTGTCCCCGTCCTAATGTGTGGATCATAATCATAATCTGTAGGTTCAACTTCGTAACGATCTCGGCTGGGGCTGATTTTGGGTAAAGTAACCGTGTATAGAGGAGGATGTGGTACTGTATCACCATCTGGTGGACCTCCTCTGGATTCGTTCATGAGCCAGATCGCAATTAAGAATGTCGTGGTGGTTGCAACAAATAGGCAGATAGCCACAATAAGACACAGGTTTTCTCCAGACTCGTCTTTCACCTCTGGCACCTCCTCCTGGAAAGACAGATTAAACGAAATAGAGACTCGGGCTATTTATGCTGAATTAGCATCTCAAGTTGAATTATCCTCACCCTCACTTCATCCTGCGCAGTGACATTTCTATAAGACTTCTACCACATTGGTAAATTGCACTCAAATTTAAGTGAATGGACATCTTGACCGTTCAGTGTGTGCGCGCTTGAAATGGTACACTGATTTCTGCTTGAAATTGACAAGCCACAAAGCCGTACGATCATTCCCATTAAATGGCTGTACTATAGTCGTGTTCAACTTAAGAAGGAAAAGAAGTCGATTCCGTCAACTACATACACCGTTGCTTATGAGTCAATGGCGTGTCAGAACTCCGGAGAAATACTGCAGCGCCACCACACAGCGTAGTGTCATGTGGCCAGTCTTAACAGCCAATGCGGAAGCAGAGTGAGTATGATGAATTACATGATCTCGCGGAGAAGCGAGCGTGACTTTGACCCAATCGTCCGGCCAGCCACCAACCCACCCTATCTGCGGCGCAGTGATATTTTGAGATGTGACAGACTACACTAATTTTGCTTCTTAAGTTGAACACGACTATTGTTCGTTGTAGTTCTGTTTTAACGCCAGATGAACAGTTAACACACGTTTAACAGACCGTTTTAGCTGAACGTGCTTGTGTCCCGACACCGCTAACGCCTTGTCACACCGCAAGGCAAAGCACAAGACATAGACAAAGACACGGGAAGACAAAGTTGGAAGCCTCGGTCTCCTACTTTTGTCAGAGCGCAAGCGAGATAGCGCCCTCAGGACTTGTCGTCGCAAAGTCGTAAAGTACAGGAACAGAACATGGGCACGAAATTTTCGTGCGCACACACTTTTCGTTGTATTTCGCGTGGCTACCTCAAGCTCAGCAACTGTAGGTTCATTAGGCGCAACCAATGTGGCGTAAACTTCGACCCTCAGTGCTTTGCGCCCTTCGATAGAGTGACTTATGTACAGTCATGTGATCGGAAGCACTTTGGTCCATCATTGGCATCGTCCGTATGTCTTTCGCGGTTCCTCTTCCCATGCGATGTAGTGAACGCGTGACAATGAAGACGACAATGATTACAAAAGACGGCGCCAAAAATGTGTCCTCAAACCACAATGTAACCTGTACGATTCTAGCAGCTGTATCTTATACCCTTGTCACACGGGCAGTCTTCAAGGGCCACTGAGATCAATGACCATTGAAAATGCAGGTAGCACCACCTAGCGTGTAATGTGTCAACCTGTCAGGAAACATTGGACCCAATGTTCTTTGAGAAGTGGACGCATTACACGTTCGGTGGCGCTACATGCATTTTCAATGGTCATTGGATTCGATGGCCATTTTGTGGCCATCCGGCCATTTTGTTGCGGCACATGGCCAATTTGTTTAATGTTGGAAAATAATTTGCAGGAGGTGTTTCTAAATCGAAGACAAACATTCTGAGGAAGGTACTGTGGTGCACGCCTAAAAATTTTGCCGCCGTTTATTCTCTGTTTATTTATTCGCCGTTTATTTATCTGTCGTAATTGCCATGACTACATAAGTGACACGCTTACTTAAGCCGTGTAGCAAGCAAGCAGTGAAAGTGACATTCGCTGGTTGGGGTGCACTGCGCAAAAATGACTCTGAATCATCCCGTGTGACAGGGGTATTATGGTGTCTTCGACTGGTTGCTTCCGATCGCTCTATATAGAGCGCTCTGGAGCAACGTTTCATCTTCGACTATATCGAAACAGAGTCGCCCTCACTGCATTCGACTGGTTCATTTGGAGCTCTTTCCTCCAGCTCGGAGCACTCTCACAGCAACACTGTCGAAGCTGCTGCGAAATCTGGTTGGGTTGCGGTCACGTGACAGCGCCAGCTTCCGCTGACTGGTGTTTCTGTTGCGCCATGCCTGCCATGTTATGGATTTTCCTTCGTCGTTGTTTCGACTAGCAGGGAAACACCGGAAGTCACGTGAGTAAACATTCCATCTACGCCTCCTCTGTTCGAACCTGCCACGTTTGGCTTCTGCACGGTTCCCCCGGCTGGGAGAGGGAGTGAGATGCGGTGTGACTCTGTCCAGCTTGGAGTACACTCTCAGAAAAAAGGGTGTGAAAGGTGGTAACTTCTATAGTCACCTAGGTCAACCTAGTGTCACCTAGGTCAACATAGCGTCTGACAAAGGGTGTAACAGGGTGGCAAAAGCAATTATCATATACACTCTTCAGGTTTCGTGCCCCGTTAACCAGCTGGGCTGTCGTCCACTCTGTCAAACGTTTTGTTGGTCCACGGCCATATCCAGCTCACCAACGCTCTGCCCTCAAAGCGCTTCTAACCTTTCTAAACACCGTAGGACTTCTCTCCTCACTGCGAGGCGACTGATTATTTCATTTCGCGTATCACCCCTAGCAATGGGGGTGGGGTATAGCCCCTGAGATGAAACTTCCTGTTCCTCATAAAATTGTTGTTCTGGCGGAGAGCTGCCAGAGAGCAGGTATACATCCAATGTGTACACACCCAACTTGGTTTTTGTGCAGTTTCGTACCGGACAGTTTTACCTGACGATTTTCACAAATACACCTCGCACCCTTGTATTGTGCCGTCAGCTGTGCGTCATTTCGCAGGCTTGCTTACCTGTTGCAAGTATGCGGACGAATTCATGGTTCTAATCAGGCTCGCCTCTTCGTTCAGCATTCCAGCCTGTGTTCGAAAGGAAAATATCCGATAGGCTGGTCAGATTCCCCCCAGTGTTATCAGCCATTTTAATTCGGGGTTATGCAAGACAAGAAGGCATGCCATGCCACGCTCAGAGAGGTGTCAATCAGTTGTAAGTCACTCACATCAAGTCCTCCCAACCAAACAGCATGCTCCCCGCTGACACACCCTGTTCGCTATCTCTATGTTACAGGTGGACAGGTTTAATATGCAGCCTTGAACTGCCCCTGGGTGCACAATGAAACGCGCTCAACGAGACGTAAAAACTACGAAACGTCGCCTTTGTTTGTCCCCTCTCCCCACTGTAGGCAAGTGTCTTATTCTACTACACTCTTAAAAATGAACAGCACGCTCCTAGCCAACCATCGTCCCGAATGACAACGTTCTCGCCCCTGATTTGTTGAAAACGGGAGGAGGAGCCTATTTTGTGCCATTATGCACGGCACAGAATAGGCTCCACCTGCCGTTTTCAACAAATCAGGTCCGAGAACGTTGTCATTCGGGATGATGGTTGGCTGGGAGCGTGCTATGTGGTGAAGTTCATTTCTATAAGAGCGTAGGGTTAGGCCAGAAAGCCTCAAACGAAACAACAGTCAGTTCATGCGCCGTTGCCAGCACACAGGTTGATACTCATGTAGTCCGAAACTAAATTTTGCGTCTCATGTGCTTTGTCCGCCATGTTTGCTGGTGTTTGCTTATGGTTGCGAGGGTTAAAATGTAAATCAAGCACCAGGAAATATCATAGGCGACGTAGGTCGCGCAGAAGCCTGGCAATGACAGCACTGCGTTATTACTTCTCTGATGTTAATGAGCAGCGGCATTATCGAAGTCACAGGATAGACAGCTACAGATCGCTGCAAACTTGATGAAAACGGGAGCTTTAAAAGCGCAAAATACGAAAGCCATTAGAATAGTATTCCCAAATAGTTGTTGAAGACTTGCAACGCTAAGTACACTACACCTTGTTCACCATATGAACAGAAAACACTGCAGGCAGAAAGCTGAATTAACTTCTGGAAGACTTACTGAATCAGGAAAGGCTGGATTTGAATCGAACGCAGATTGAATCATCCAACGTTCACCCATCGTACTTTGTATTGCCAACTGCAGGGTGGGTCAAGCGTGCTTCACTCAATTGAAGCGAGAGAACAGTATAAGAACAGAACAGAACAGAAAGGATATTGTTCTTCTTCTTCTTCCCACGGAGAATGACCCTTAGCCTAAGAGATATCGGCCATGGCTATGAGGTTGTCTACCTATACTATGACATGACGATGGCAATATGGGTGGACAATGTGAAGCTTGAAGCGATGGAGGTGGTAAATGAGGGCTACTTTAGTTTGCTTGGTTTGCTTCTATGGCACAAGGGCAACTATTGCTCAAAGTTTGTGCCACCACCCATGTCCAGTTATTTTGCATAATTCACATGTAGAATCGTTGGAGATGTATGTCTTTGTGTGTTTGATTGTAGTTTTACATTCTGCGTATGTAAAAGCTCTCTGAGTTAGATATGCAACACTGAAAGTGAGGCACGAAGTGAAACTTGGGATAAGCCAAAGCAAACAGATGCCACTGTATCCTTCGGCCGCCCTTTTCAGACTTTTGCTGCTATGTCCGGGTTCGAAACCTCTCACTGTCTGTGCTGTCTGATGTTATCCCTGATGTTTTCCGAAGACTTTCCAGACGAACCTCGGCAAGTTCCACCTGAAGTCGGCCCATGACGCATACTAATCCCTCTGTCTCCCACTCCTGCTGTCCTCTCTCCATCTGTCCACGTCTGTACTCCGCTCATAGCCACACTTGCTTGGAAGCGCTAACGCGTAATAAAAAAAAAAAGTTACTCTGACTTCGTGCTTCATTCTTTCGGTAGTAGTTTCCTTGACGTTTCAACAAGCTGGACTGTGTATTACTTTACCCTCTTGATCACTATGGATGAATGAATGAATGAATGAACGTACGAATGAGTGAGTGAAGGAATGGGTTAAATAAAGGTTCTAAGTTAGCGAGTTGCGAGTTCCTGAGGCGTTTCGCAGTGGCAGACGAATTCTGACTTTGTATGTCCACGTAGCGAAGTACGGAGAGGAGGCAATAAGCAGGCCTTCTGGATCTATAGGTGGCGATGTCAAGAGGAACTGCTATGAAGAACGGAAGAAAAGGAGGCGCCCCAACGACTCTTCGAAAGAAGAAGCCTTCGCCAATCTCCCTTGGTGGCTAACGACCAGTACCGGCAGAATCTGAGGTCGAAGAAGGAGAAGAGCGTGGGGCAATAAACGTAAGGACACTGTAGCTTCTTTAGAGTTTGGGGTTACGTTACCTAGGGTCGCTAAGTAAAGGTAGCGTATTTAGTTATTGTAACGTTACTTGTGAGAGCCCAATGAGGTCGATTTGCACACGCCCCATGGGGGCCCTCTTCGGCGCTCTACCAGCACACCTCTCCAGTTCTGAAACTGTGGAGTTGTATGGAGCCGAAACCGGAAAGCAAGTGGCTCGGTTTTGCTTCTCGGCGAAATAGAGCGCCTCTTCTTTACCTCTTCCGGGAAATGCTCAATTTATGCGAGCGATCGGTACGGGCGGCTGAGATCAGACATGCACAATATACTGCGCGAACGTATTTAAAAATCAGATGCTAAATACTCCGCGTAAAAAGTGCTTAAAATAGAGTACAAAGTACTCTACAAAGTACAAAGTAATTTGAGTAGATACTAAGTACCCCAAGAAGTATCCAGCGTACTCTTTAAAGTACTTCAGTATTAGCAGTGGGTGAAACGCGTATTCCGAACGTGGCCCGGTACAAATGAGTGGAATGAACTGTCCGTACACCGAACTGTTCGAAGAACCGAGCTCCGAAATGTGCGTGCCCCAAAATGTACCGCCGTGGCCGTGCACCGAAACGTCCGGTTCCCCTGAAAATCTGGACACAGCGGGAAAGTGCGTTGGACACACCTTGACGAGCAAGGAAAGTATTTTGAGCACTGAATAGCAAATATTGAAAACTAATTTTAAATACTTTAAATATACTTCTCGCACAAAGTATTGAGTAGGGCACCAATATATCGGCATGTTAGGCCGAGAGTGAAAGAGACCAGAGGCCTAAGGTGGGACTAGGCTGTTTACTGGCGAACAGCTGGGAAAAGAATGAGAATCACTGGGTGGCTGGTGCAGAAGAGTTTGGGCGTGGGCAACACGCGCCTGGTGATATCTTCATCGTCGGCTACGCACAGTGCCGCTACTAGGGGCCCCCCTGCTGGACCGAAGGCTGCGACGGCACGAGTCGCACCGAAGGCGGGCCGGACTCCCAGCGGACCCTTCTCGGCGAAAGTGCTGCCGGTGAAGGTGCTGAAGCCTTTGGCAGGGGCATGCGGGGACGCTGGGGCCGGGGCATCCAGCGGGAGGAAGGCCGGCTTGACCCTGTCGACGGATACGACGTCTCGGCGCTTCGGCAGTTGGCGTGCTCTACCGGAATCTGGTAGTAGGCTTTGATGAGGTCGATTTTCGAAAATATCTTCGCGCCATGGTAGGTTGGCAGTAAAGTCGCAGATGTGCGGGATCGGGTACCGGTCCGGAATTGTCACGGCGTCCAGGTCGCGATAATCGCCGCAGGGGTGCTAATCCCCCGTGTCCTTCTTAGGCACCATGTGGAGTGCCAAGGACCAGGGGCTGCTGGAAGGCCGGATGTATACCCGAGGGCGAGCCGATCAGGCGGGAGTCTACGTCGTCTTGTATGAACAGGCGGCCCCTTGGTGAGAATGTGATGCGTGGTGGTATGCTTCGGAGGAGTGTCGGTCGACGGCAGTCTGATGACAACGGGGAATTCATTGAGAATGTCACGGAAGCGAGCAGGAGCGGAGGGCCTGGCGAGGACCGGGCTTATCGGTTGGTGGAACGCCCGTATGCTATGAACGGACAAACCGGTGTTGTTATCGAGCAACCTGCGGTTCTTGACATCAACCAGGAGGCCAAAATGCAGCAGGAAGTCTGCACCGATAATGGCCTGTGATACGTCCGCGATTATGAAAACCCATGGAAAGTTCCGGCGGAGCCCGAAGTTCAACGTGAGGGAAGGCTCTCCAAAACAGCTGATGGGTGAAGAATTGACAGCCAAAAGGGAGTGAGAAGATAAGCTTCGGCTGTCGGAAGGCCACGGAGGGATGATGCTCACTTCTGCGCCAGACGAGGAAGTTAATGTTATTGATAGCGTCGATAACGTAAACGAGGCGGTAGCTACCGGACCCAGCTGCCGCTGCCGCCCTCTGTGGCTGGGGCTGAAGTTTCCCTGGTGCTCTTGCCACGCACAAGGCTGACGGCAGTGGCGGGCGTCCGCACCAAATCTGGCGTGCTACCAACAGTAGGGGGACGATGGGGATGGGGAACGATAGCGGCGTGGCGAGTTGCGCCGGCGGTGAGGGTCGCCTCGGTGGTAGGGGGAAGAGGATCGTGATCTTGCAGACGCGCTGACGACCAACGTGGTCAGTCCCGTCACCACTGACGTGAGGCGATCAACGCTTGCCTGCGACGAAGACACAATTGACGTGAGGGCTGCTATGGTAGGCAACTGTGGAGCGCTAGCAGGGATGAAAGCAGTCGCTCCAACGGGGTCGGTGGCAGTAACGTTGTTCGTTACGGGAGGCTGACGTAGGTCGACAATCAGGTGGTAAACGTTGCAGGAAAAGTTCTCGCATGAAGGCATCGTCCAGGCAAGTGTCGCCTATAAGCTGCCTCATGCGACGCAGCAGTTGAGATGGCGTCTGGTCTCCAAGCTGCTCTGCGCTAAGCAACTGCTGAAGGCGGCGGTGGGTGGAGAGGGTCGTGCGCTGCAGCAGGTCGCTCTTGATGGTTTCGTAGGCAGCCTCCGTCGGCGGGCACATGATCAGGTCGCGAATCTCGGCCGGAATTTCAATGGGCAGGGCGCTGACGACGTGGCCAAACCTGCGTCCCTGGTCCTGCGTCCTGCGTCCTGGTCCCTGGTCGCCTGCGAGGACACCTGCCGAGCATCAACCTGTCGCTCTATCTGAGCGAACCACAGCTCGGGATCCTGCGTACAGAAATGGTGGATATCGGAGTGGCGCCGCTGTAGTATGAAGCTAATAAAAGAAGTATGAAGCTGTATGAAACTAATAAAAGAAGAAACAGACAGAAAAAATAGCTTTTATGTTCGTGCACAACGTACAATGTTCCGCCTTCAGTTCCGTATTAACCGTTATTGGAACCGGTTAGCGGTAATTTTTTAACGGTTCAGGCCCGGTTCAGCTCCAAGATGGTGTCGACTGTTTCGGTCCGGTTCAGTTCCGGTTGGGCCAAAAATAACGGTTAATAACGGTTTTCGGTTTGGGTCCGTGTTCGGTGCGACTCTCTGGTAGGAGGTCTCGTGTCGTACATTGGGGGGTACTCTCGAACCGCTTCTAGCCACTTTGTCGCTTCTTCTTCTTCTTCTTCTTCCCAGGAAGATGGCCGCGAGCCGCAAGGGGGCTTCTCTCATACATTTTCACGTACGGACATTCCTACATATACCGGGTGTTTCAGTTAAATCCCCGGCCTAAATAATTCGCGAACGGGTGCACCAATCCACGAACTTTCTTTTTTACAAGTATCTGTCCGATACCACCTACAAGCTGCACACCGTGTGAATGAGTGGGAGGCGCTCATTATTAAAATAAAAATGCAAATGAGTTTCGTCAAAAAGCGTATCTTCTAAAGCAGGGCGCTGTCGGCATTAAAATGGGTACTACCCCTTTTGGGACCTTCAGTGGACACCTTTTAGAGAAAAATCTGCCACCGAAGCGGGTCATTTGTTGCAGTAATTAATTGGTTTCGGTTTACGTATTTTTGTCGCGGCTGGTCGCGGCGAAGCGCAAAAGAGCGTATTTCATTGGTGTAATTCATTGGTGTAATTCATTAATGTAAGGACGTAATTTATTGATGGATAAGGGAGTGAAAGAGCGTCCTTTTGCGCTGCGCCGCGTCCAGCCGCGACAAAAATACGTAAACCGAAACCAATTAATTACTGCTACAAATGACCCGCTTCGGTGGCAGATTTTTCTCTAAAAGGTGTCCATTGAAGGTCTCAAAAGGGGTAGTACCCATTTTAATGCCGACAGCGCCCTGCTTCAGAAGTTACGCTTTTTTACGAAACTCATTTGCATTTTTATTTTAATAATGAGCGCCTCCCACTCATTCACACGGTGTGCAGCTTGTAGGTTGTATCAGACAGATACTTGTAAAAAAGAAAGTTCGTGGATTGGTGCACCCGTTCGCGAATTATTTAGCCCGGGGATTTAACTGAAACACCCGGTATATATCTTCTTCGTCCAATGAGATGCATACATACATTATCGTGATGCGTCCATATATACATTATCACTTATACATGCATAGTCGTCGTTATATCAGTTATCACACGTGCCTAACCTGGCCTTACAATTCTTGCTTTGTCGAAGAAGAAGTTTGGAAGAAGATGAAGATTCTGCTCCGCCACAATCACCCATTGAGTGTTACCACGCCGTGTGTTACGCACGTGCACGCCGAACGTGCCCATTAGGTCTGTGAAATTCCGGTGGCTCCGGTGAGTCAAAGCAACATAAGTCTGAAAAGGGTGGCCGAAGGTTACAATGGCATCTGATTGCTTTGGTTTACCCAAGTATAACTTCGTGCCACACTTTCAGTGTAGAGTATCCAACTCCTCGGGCTCTTACTTACCTGGAATAGAAAGCTACGGACAAACACACAGCCACGCATCTACACTGACTACTACACAATTACTCTACTACAATGTCTACTGCTAATGAACACTACAATGCCTCTACATGTCAATTATGCAAATAACCACGACATGCACGATGCTTGCCCTTGTGCCATGGAGCCAAAACAAGCGAACTTCAGCCACTTCAACCACTACATTCTCCACCAACCTTCACATTCTCCACCCAAATTGTCACCGTCAAGTCATAGTACAGTTGGACATCCTCATAGCCCTGGCCGATCTCCCTTGGGGCTAATGGCCATTCTCCGTGGGACGAAGAAGAAGAAGAAGAAGAGAGAGCTTTGGAGAGAGCTCTTGGATGTCCTCCCACTTGGGGCCCCGCTGGACCCTCCTTCTGTGAGTGTCATTGACATCTTCCCCACGAGTGTTCGTCATGCTCCTTTGCGTACTCTGCAGACAGTGCTAACGAACCATCTTCATCAATTTCCGCTACATCTTGTGGTCGCAACTGACGCCTCTGTCTCAGAGGAGCGCTCTGGGGTCGGCCTTTTCCTCCCTCAGCTTGAATTCCAGTTCCCGGTGCGGCTCCCAGATTTCACCCCTCCATTTCATAGCGAGCTCCTCGCCATGATTCTAGCTCTCAAAAGGGTCTCGCCCACCTGGGAAAGGGTGCTCTTGCTTTCAGATTCACTCTGAGTCGTTTCCGCATTGGCGACCCCTTCCCAGAACTTGCTCTCCATTCTGCTTACGCTCGCTCCCTCGTACATACGCGATATCATCATAACGTGGGTTCCTGGTCACCGTGGGCTTGCTGTAAACGAGACCGCTGACTGCCTCGCAAAAATGTCCCTCTCTGGGGCGGTTATTGGCCTGCTGCCCCCCTTTGCACATGTGTGTGTCGCCAGATACAAACATTATGCACGGCTATCCTCTGGCCCCATTTTGCGCCCTAAGTACGCCCATCTGTGCTACCGTGGAAGCCGAATTCCTGTCTTTCTCGGCAGTCAGAGGTCTCGCTGACGCGCGCTCGCTGCCTCGCCCTCCCTCTCAACTTCTATCTTCACCGAGCCGGCCGCTCTTCATCCCCCGCGTGTCCCCACTATGGCCAGGACGAGACGGTAGAGCACTTCCTCATGCAATGCAGCTTTTACGCTAGGCTTCGAGAGGCCTATATAAGTCTTCCACTCCGTCTGCTGGGGGTTCCCTTGTCCCTAGCAGCCCTCCTTTCGTTTGCAGCCTCCAGCACTTCCAGCTGGGATAGGTCGGTAGCGGTTGGGCTTGCGTAGCCCACCTTTGCATCCACCCATTCACCAACCCACCCACAATCACCCATTGAGTGTTACCACGCCGTGTGTTACCTGCACGCCGAAGGAGCCCATTAGGTCTGAGTCAAAGCAACATAAGTCTGCAAAGGGTGGCCGAAGGTTACAATGGCATCTGATTGCTTCGGTTTACCCCAAGTATAACTTCGTGCCACACTTTCGGTGTAGAGTATCCAACTCCGCGGGCTCTTACTTGCCTGGATTAGAAACCTACGGTCAAACACACAGTCACGCATCTACACTGACTACTACACAATGACTCTACCACAATGTCTTCTGTTAATGAATACTACAATGCCTCTACATGTCAATTATGCAAATAACCACGACATGCACGATGCTTGCCCTTGTGCCATGGAGCCAAAACAAGCGAACTTCAGCACCTCCACCACTTCAACCATTATATTCTCCACCAACCTTCACATTCTCCACCCAAATTGTCACCGTCAAGTCATAGTACAGTTGGACATCCTCATAGCCCTGGCCGATCTCCCTTGGGGCTAATGGCCATTCTCCGTCGGACGAAGAAGAAGAAGAAGAAGGGCCATATCCTTTGTGGCTGAAGAAGAAGAAGAAGAGGCTGAAGTTCCTGTATTAGTCATCACACG
The DNA here is from genome assembly GCF_037126465.1 of Ornithodoros turicata. Taxonomy (NCBI): domain Eukaryota; kingdom Metazoa; phylum Arthropoda; class Arachnida; order Ixodida; family Argasidae; genus Ornithodoros; species Ornithodoros turicata. The sequence continues at coordinate 99,887,021 of NC_088203.1, read as the reverse complement.
TCATATATGTCATAAGTTACTTGGATCTGACCTGGCCTTAGTCCCTATCATTACTGCACAAACATAGACAAACATCTCTTTCCCCCTTTGTCCTGGCCAACCTCCCTTAGTGGCTCACGGCCATTATCTCATTGGCAGAAGAAGAAGAAGAAGAGAAGAAGGTTTTTCTGTATCACCCTCTCTGCTGTGTCATTCGAATTTGGCCTTCGACCTCTTCAACTATAGCCCGCCATACTTCAACTCCGTGCCTCACCCTTCACCGTCTCATCCGCTCGTTGATCCGTGACCCATTGCCTTTGGCTGTCTGCCACACCGACAAGAAGAGTGTAAACATGCAGGTCGTACACTTCTCGGATAGCAGCCATACACAATACCAAGAGCAATGGCGAGGAGATCAAAGAACGTACGAAGAAAAGCCAACATTGGTGAGTTTCTGTACTGATTCTACCGAGGCATTACTCTACAGGTGTTTGGTCGTGGAATACAGTTAAAGCTATTGAAGTATGTAGCTGTGCGATACCGTTCAGTTCAGCATTTAAAATTGTAATTTCCACAATTCATCATTTCATAACGTGTTAACGGAGCATGCGCAAGACTGTGGCGTGTCCTACATTCTAAAAACAGAACTTCACCGCACGCTCTGCGCCAACCATTGCCGCTAATGATAGGGTTATCGCTTCTGATTCGAGGAGAGAAAGAGGCGTACGCCTTTTTGTGTCAATTATCATACATCCAAATGGCTGTAGTTCCATAGCCGGGCTTATGGCTTTCTTTAAGCAAACTGAAGTAGACACCAAATAACACATGATTTCACCAGAAATATGAGAAAATTACGGATAAAATCAAACAAAAATCAACGTCGTATAACGTACCAAACATACAAAAATTAAATTTTATCGCTCGTTTCTTCGAGGCAATCCGCCATCTTGGCTGAGGACCTTCTGACCTAACCCGAGGCACAGTCTCGACGCCCGCACCGCCTAGTGCGTGCCTGGGGGAGCGGCGCCCCCCCCCCCCCCAATTTTTAGAATCGAACTTAACCTAACCTCACTAAAGTGAGGTGATTTAGCCCATTTAAACGACCCTACCTTTAGCAAGATAAGTTTCGAATCCGTTAGGCTTAACACTCCCGTGTTTCTCCAGCGCTAGAAGTGCACCAGAAGGGGTTGTTCAGATGCATATAAAAAAACTTCTAGACCACACATATTTGTAATTCTTGTTTTTATATATATATATATTCGCTATATAGTCTTCTCTCACTTCAGTACATTATTTCGCTTTTGAACACTCCGGCTAATTAGAAAAAGACATAAGCCCGTCTACGGAACTACACCCATCCACATTTACACAAAAATAAAATAAACACTCTCTATACTGAGTCGGTATACTGGACATTTCAGTTAAATCCCCTGGCTAAATAATTGGCGAACGGGTGCACCAATCGAAGAACTTCCTTTTCCTACAAGCCTCTAACCGTTTTAATGAGTGGGAGTGGCTACCCCTTTTGGGACGTTCGGTGGACACTTTTTAGAGAAAAATCTGTCACCGAAGCGGGTCATTTGTTTCAATAATTAATTAATTTTCGGTTCTGTCGCTGCTCGTCGCGGTGAAGAGCAAAAGGCTCCCCTGTCCACGAATGAATTACGTGTTCTTGGGCTTACTTCGCAACGGGGAGGGGCGAAGAAAAACTAAGAGCGTCAGACAAGCTTCGCCACTCCCCCACCCCGCTTATCTGACTGATATGCCCATCTCCCCGTTACGATCGCGCTGACGAAACACATTTATTTCATATGGGGATTTCGGGTGGTCATTACGGGGCAACTTTTTTTGCCAGATCCCGAGTAGTCATGTTGTTTGGTCAAAGCGAAGCAATCTCGCATCTTCGCGTGGTGCTTTCCGAGCGCCCGGAATTTGCTTGCCAGCACTTTTTTCACCCGGGCTCCAATCGACCGAGCAGCGGGTTGCCCGAACTATATCCGGTGTCGTCGCATCCGCACTGCGATGGTGGCGAGAGCCCTCATTGGCCCGCACGTCGAAGCTCACGCGGTTGAGCACACGACGGAACCCGAAGACGGGCGACCGCGATGACCCTTAGCGTGATTCAAGCAGAGTTCGGGGTAACTCGTTACAAGTAACTCGTCACTGTAACTAAGTTCCTTTTTTGGGTAACTTGTAACTTAAGTCGGTACTTTTGCGCCGTGGTAACTTTCAGGGGAACTCGTTCCATTTTCAGGTAACTTTGCCAAAGTAACTCCATCAGTTAAGTTCCAAGTTACTTTTAACGCGCTTTTCACTCACGTCCACATATTTTCTTTCTTTCTCTCCGGTTCCTTCGTGGCATTTTTTGCAATAAAACGTGATATTCAATCAACGACAGTATTTTGTTCAGGAAGTGCGAACCACTGCGATTGAAATGAAGCTGAACCATTGTGCGCCCACAGGGAGAAAGATGCAAAGCGTTCGAATAGACCTCTACCAGAGAAACGTCATCATGACATTGGTAGACAGACTGAAACCGAAACAAATCGGAAGGAGAGGGCTGGGTTCCACGAACGGGTACTTGTTCGCTGCCTCCCATAGAAAGAAAAGTAGGACCGAGGGTCGCGTCCCTTTAAGGGACCATATCTTAATCCCATCAAGACCGTGGTTTTCGGGCGCGACCTTGTTCACCTCTAGCTTCGAACGTAGTTCAATTCTACCAAATTTTGGCGCTGTCGAACACTATGACGTCATTTGTTTACAAACAGAGAGCGGTCTATTGTTGGACATAAACGAAAACGATCTAAGCGTGTTGCACTCCTCCGCAGGCAACTGAAGGTCTAACTCAACTGCTCACGCGCATTGCACCTGCGTAATGCTATTTTGTGTCCGAAGTAACTTGGAAATAACTCGTTCTTTTTTTTAAGTAACTCAGTAACTGCGAGTTACATTTCATGCTGAAGAACTTTGTTATTAACTTAGTTACATTTTGCACACGGTAACTTAACTTGTAACGAGTTCTTTTTGACGGGTAACTTCTCAATCTATGGATTCAAGCGACTAAAAGCGCTACATTCCTGCCCACTCGTGTTCGAGAGACAATGGTCACGTGATCCAGGCAACGAGCACTAGGCCGTGTTGCATTGAATGAACACCCGAATTCGCCAATAGTATACCTTGGGTTTGGGGGGCGTTTTCCTTCTTTTTTCTTTCTTTCTTCTTTTGTTATTCAACCTGAGCAACCCGCAAGTTTGGTATGACTAGGGTTCCGTGTTTTCGATTTTCATCGAAAAACACCGAAACAGATACGCCGGGTAAATTTTCCCTCATTCGGTTTTAATCGAAAACAACCGAATACAAAGGGACATTCCAGGATACGACAGAGCGACAGACAGATTGCTGCACATGCCCAGCAGTTCTTGATGCAGATCAGAAAAACCATACAGAAATACGATGGTTGTGAAAAATGTCCGTCTACTCTTTCGTTAGCCGCAAAACGCCGCCGCCGCGAACAACACCATGTTGAATGAGCGTCGGGCGGATTTCTATTCGCCGATAACTGTCGGGTAAGCCGTGTACACGCCAGGAAAAACATCGCCAAACGCCGATTTCGTGAAAATCAATAAACATCGAAAAACATACGCCGAATCCGCCCAAAAATAAAATTCGAAAAACTAGGTATGACTTAGCTTCACGCGACCCTGGAGTAGCCACCCTTCGCCGTGAATTTTCACACGGTTCGAGTCGCGCGGCGAAGACGTTGGCCTGATTGTGGAAGCGTACCCGATTGTGGACCGCGTACGCAACATCTATCATTAATGAATTCATTCTGATTAGAGAAGCTGCGTACGCTGTCGCGTACAGGGTGTTTCACAAAAATTGAGCCAAAGTTTAAAGATAGTGTTAGGTAGAAAAGCGAGACAGGTGTAGCCAATGGAGGTAAGGTTCTTTATAAGCAGCCGGAAAGGATGGAGGCCGAGACCAGAATGATTTGGGCGCGGTCTCGCGCGATGATCAGAGCGATGGGGATGATTGGGATCGGTGATCTTCCTCCTCACAATAGAATAGTTCATCGCTTACCTGTAAAACGGACCAGTGAGGCGGATGCGTTACCAGTGGTAACTTCTAACACACACACACACACACACAAACAAAGGAAGAGAAAAAAACTAAACAAAGTAACCCTAAAAGGAAGGCTAAGAAGCAAGCGAGCTGGTGAAGAGAGTTCTCTTCGTGTCCCCTACGGACGGATGCGTTCAATGACAGTTGCAATACTGCCAGTTGTAGTTTCGAGAAAACATATAAATAATAAATTAATTCGTGAATTTTCCTTGATTAGAGTAGTTGGGAATGCTCTCGTATACAAGGTGGCGTTTCGCGAAATATGAGCATGGTGACTGGTAACACAAAAAACACAAAATCGGCGCGGGACCTCTCGCATACGCGCCAGGAGTCAATGTCAAGCCAAAATGTCAAAATGTGAATAAGAGCTGTGACTAGTCCTTGTTCAATAGCCGGACGCTCCTCGCTCGTCTGCCACAGGTCCCGCGTCGACCTCTCTCAATTAAACGAAAAAGTTTCGTGTCTTAGTATTTCCCGCTACAACATTGTCAATGACATTTTGGCCCTGGTCCTTATACGCTCTTAAAACAAGGGTGTACTTTCAGTCCTTTTTTTCTGGCCCCATATATCACTCCCTTTTCGAGAGGTCAATTACTGTCAAAAATAGTCTCCTTACTTCCTCGAGGGAGTAACATTACTCCCTTACTCCCTCCCGGAGAGTAAGGTCACTCTCCAATAAGGCTCCAGTAAGACCCCTTTTTTAGAGTAATTGTACTCTCCAAAAGGCAGTGATATATGTGGCAAGAAAAAGGAGTTAAAGTACATCCTTTTTTTTAAGTGTAATTACAAAACTGACAAATTAATTTTACTAACCGATTAGTTACAAAATAAAAACGTTTGAATATTCCCTACACCTCTGGTAACACAATGCAGTTCCTGTTCTCGGTAGGCGATGAACCATTATATTTTTAAACTTTGGCTCATTTTTTTGTGAAACACGCTGCATAACTGTCAGCCTTGTCGCTTAATGCAGGTGCCAAGACGACGTCAGCACTCCTCTGCGCTGTATTGAATAGCATTGCGTACGCATGGTTGGGGTATATGTCACTTTGGATGGATGGATTGTAGTGGCACCTTTGCGGCACCTTGGATGGATTGTAGCGGGCCTCTTTGTAACGAGGGTACAGCACTGAATTGTGCGGACATGCCAGATGAAGTAAAATTGCTACGTTGTGGCTTCTAATGTCCAATTATGGCCTTCAGGTTTCAGACTTTTTCGTCGTTCAGGGAGGGTTTTGGGCTAAATGAAGTGATCATAGGTATTTTCCAGATTTTCGTGGCGCTGCTATCATCACGAACCTAATCCAATCTAAACGAATCCTGTGTCGGCTTTTGTCTGTTGCTCCCGCTTTTCGTATGAGTTCCCCTACCCGGTTGCTTGTTCCAAGCAACCTGGTTTCGAGTTTTCTTCCCCTTGTTTTAGTGTCGTTAGAGCAATAATAGCAGGTGTTAGCAGACCTTCGATACCGTCACCATGAAGTTACCCTGCTTACCGGAACGAATGACAGCTTGCACGGCTCAGAATCTTACCAGTTGATCCGGTGCGGAAAGACACGGTACTCCGGGAGCCATATTATCCGCGTTCTAATAAAACTCACTAAAATTAAACTTTGAGAAACACACTTGATGTCACATCATGTCACATCACCGTTGAACATGATCGGAAGTGATGTTCTGAAGATGGAACAGATAGAAAGGACAAATACATACAAAGCCTCGAGTGCCTAAGAAATTAATGATGAAAGAAATAATTCATTAATTTGTTAGGCGCTTTGTATGTATTTGTCCTTTCTCTGTGTTCCAGCCTCAGAACATCATTTCCCATCACGTTCAAAAGATGACTCTTCGGTCTCCCCGTCGTGTGAATGTGTGTGCGAGTGAGAAGACATGTAAGAGTGAACGTGGAGTGAATGAGTGTATGTGTTTATCCCTTCAAATGGCGCACCCTTGGAAGTCACTGGAGAGGCGTGTTAGCTTAGCTCAGTTGGTACGAGCCCTGGACCGGTAATCCAGAAGATGTGGGTTCACAGTCCTAAAGCTGGCTAACCTTCTCAGTGACTTCCTTCTTTCTTCTCTCCGTTATTTGCGAGGAATATGTGTTTAAACAAAGCATGCTGGTACGTTTGATGGAGGAAAAAAAAATAAAGTAACCGGGCATGTATCAATAGCTCGGAGTTCCATCGGAATTGCAGAAACAGCTCCGGATTTTGCGCCTGCCCCGCATGTGTGAAAGACATTCGAAACCGAAAAGTTCAGATGCTGATTATGTCTCATTAACAAATTATATTTTTCTCAATTTCAGGAGAAGGAGAACGAAACTTCTTACGCCTTGCTGAGAACAGTACTCCTTGTGACTCTTGTTATGGGGACATTTGGAGCAGTCTATTGGATTGCACGTCACGAATGGAGACCAACACCGGACGACGAAGATATCACCACCTCCACCCATGAACATGTCGTCGTACCCAAACTTCCTCCCAAATACCCATTTCCCGATGCGGGCTATGAAGACTATGAAGACGCTCCTCACTGGCTCACGACGCCAACGGCCGAGATACCCGAGACGACTGCGAAGGCGACCATGTCAACACGCACCACGAAACATCCAGACACTGACAAAGTATGTGATACCGAAGACTGCCAATACATGCGGTGGCTTATTGACGTGTCCTTGAACACAGGGAAAGATCCTTGTGAAAACTTTTACAGTTACGTCTGTAACGGAGCTCAGGAAAACTTATCTCACTGGTATGATCCGACCAAGGCATTCAATATGGAAGTCATGCGGCGCAACGTCACCTTAAATATGGCCAGGCATTTACAAGACGTAAAGGTCCCTGGCAGAGGGCAAACAGGATATCAAAAAGCAGCCGCGCTCTACCAACACTGCATCGATATCGATAACGTTACGACTACTGAAGCCTTGAGACAGCTTTTAACGCAGCAAGGAATGAGTTTTACAAGTGACATGAAATTCGACCTACTCGATGTTATGGTGAAATTTATTTTTGTTTTCGACATTACCCTCATATTTCGCATAGAAAAGTCATACAGGGTGAACGACAAACCAGTTGTGCTCCACATGAGACAAGACTCCTGGATGTTACTACACACCGTCAAGAAAGACAGAGAGGCGAGGAAGGATAAGATTACGCTACTTTTATCGGAAATCCTCTCCATGGACCTCCGCGATCTCCCAAATGAGATCATTGCTGCGGAGAATAATTTAGCCTATCTGTCGCAAGTTCAGTACACTGGCAGCAAAACGTCAGGAAGCAAGAAGCTTCTGTTCCTGTTCTCGAAGTTAGGCCTTTTGGTAAACAACGACACGACTTTGTCAGAACGGTGGAATCAAGCCCTGGAGGATAATACAGACTCGAGACTTCCGAAAGACGTAAAAGTCAGTATGACAGTTAACGATGTTCATTTCTTCCACAATTTATTCGGCAAATTCAGAAATGCAACGGCAAATGAATTAAGGATATTCTTTGCATGGAAGACTGCCCGTTACCTGTATGAAGCTTCCTTGTTGAACCCATCGGACAGTTATTCGCCTAATCTTCTGAATATTTCCATGTGCCTGGACAAAACTACGATAATGTTCCCGAAAACTGCAGGTTCGGGGTTCCTGTTCCCCATAGTGAACAGTTCGAGGCTGAATCTCGTCAGGGATATTATTCAGACAATTGTCCACGAGATTAAGAAGTCCTTCGAGTCTTCACGTATGCTGGACGAGACAACTCGCGTTGGAGCTCTGAAGAAACTTTCTCTGATGAAAAAAGATATTGGTTACTTGCCGGAATTTAACTCCGCCATGAAAATAGACGCCTTCTTCAAAGATCTTCCTGACCTAAATGGAACTTTCATTGAGGACTACATTCAGGTCCAGAAGTTTTGGACAAAGCGCGAGTGGAACGAAATACTGGGCGACTCCTCACCCATCGAAACCACGTTTCCTCCATATTTCATAAATGGTGCTTACGTGCCGACGGCAAATCGCATAATCATTACAAACGCTCTCTTGCTAACGCCAGTCTTTTCGTATGGTGCTCCTCCAGAAGTGAACTATGGAGCCCTAGGCAGCGGCGTGACACATGAACTAATGCACGGCTACGATACGTTTGGCAGAAATTATGACGGTGCAGGACATTTCAAACCGTGGTTTACCAACGAGAGTATTGCGGAGTACGACAAGATCGTTCGTTGCCACAACGAGACAATTGAGAAAGCTCCGAAAGCTAGAGCTTACAAAGATTATCCCCTGGAGTATCTAGCAGACACGATGGGTACTACGTCCCTGTTGAGGGCATACAAGGCGGCTTCGGAAAAGTCGCATGTCAGTCTGGGCAACGTGAAGGGTTTTACGAAGGACAAGATCTTCTATATTTCCGGATGTCTAGTGTGGTGTGGAAAGGAATTCCCAGACCTGATGCCTCAAACCCATCCGCCTTCGGATGAAAGATGCAACGTACCTCTTATGGATTCGCAACACTTCAGCGAAACCTTTTCTTGCCCAAAGGACTCGCCAATGAATCCCTCACACAAATGTGTCTTCTGGTAATAGCTCGCTTCGTTTGAAAGGAACTCCCATGACACAATATGTCTCTGTCGTGCTTGTGAGTAAATGTCCTACAGCTCACCTCAGTCACAACAAGCGATATACCGAAGGAGAATACACCGCGTTCCCTGTCGCTGAAAAAGTTAGGGGTTGTCACTGAACATTTGGAGGTGTTAGGGGGCTGCAAGGGGAGTCTGGATAAATCACTGCGACAAACTCAGTTCACGGCTGGTGTAATGCTTTCGCGTGAGAGTTGCGCGAAGTTTTGGGTTGCTGAGTGTTGCGTTGTCATTGCATTACGAATACCACGTGGCTGTGCAGTTGATCGCACTAGGTACAGGGGCGCATTAGACGGGCTGGCATGCTGCCTTGGAAACGCTGCTAGTCTCTCTATTGAGCCGGACAGAGTGGTGGTTATTAATTGGCTTGGCGGTGACAGCTGCGGACAGGGCAGAGAGCCTGGCCATTCTCTGATCTTTTGCCGATCGTGGGTGGAGCCTTTTTTGAGGTCATTGTCACGCCATCCAAAGAAACCCGAATCCGCTTGTGATATGAGGGGCTTTGTTGTCAAACCGAAAAAAAAAGTTCAGCGAGATAGGGCTCTGGAAAACTGATATCCGAACGAATCTTTACTCCCTACGCTGTAAGTAACGCTCCGCGCCAATATGGCGACGGCGGTCGGTTTGTAGTTACGGAAGTCCTACCGAGAAAGACCAGGAGCCAGGTTAGGTCGGTTTAATCTGCGCGGCACTGAACTGAACTGCCGATATGTATGCGAGCTGTGCACGAGAAACAAACTGGCCGATTCGTCGTCGTCGAAGGCTACCGGCATGCAATGAGTGGCGCTACAGTTGCCCCCCCTCCCGGAAGACTGGAGTGGTCTAACCCAGGTCACATGACGGGTCGAGGGGGGTGGCTGAGGCGCTGCGGGGTTGTAGCTGGAAGCGGTAGTAGTTTCGTCTAGCAGTGGATCGTCTTGGAGGTAGGCGGGCTTGAGCCTATCGATCCCGACTGTTTGCTCTTTACCGTTGGCGAGGATACGGAAAGTCTTATCACAGTGGGCGATGATGCGGCAGGGGCCGGTGTAGGGGGCTTCCAAGGATCGGTGCACGGGGGGCGAACGTAGAAAAACGTGGGTGACGGAGGCGAGGTCTCGGGGTACATAGAATATGCGGCCGACGGATTTTCGTACCGGGAGACCGGGAGAGGCCGAAGTTGGGAGAGGGTGGACTGGAGTCGGGCGAGGAAGTCCAGGGGCGAGACCAAGTGGTCTCGAGGTGAAGAACCAGCTGCCCCGGAATTCGGAGGCTCGATCCGTAGACCATGTCCGCGGGGGAGCAGTGCGAGTCCGCCTTGACGGAACAGCGAATACCAAGGAGTATCCAGGGGAGGTGATTATGCCAGTGGGTGCGATGCTCATATGCCATAATGGCGGATTTCAGATGACGATGGAATGACGAGCCCGTTGGCGGCGGGATGATAGGCGGTTGTGCGATACCTGGTTGTTCCCAACATCTTGAGCATGCAGCGGAATAGGGAGGATTCAAATTGTGCTCCTCTGTCAGTTATGAGCTCGGCTAGGGTCCCGAAACGTGCGCCCCAGGTGTGCAGAAACGTGGAGCACACAGTTTCGGTGGTGGCGTCCACCATAGGAGCGGCCTCGGACCATCGAGTGTACCTGTCTATGCAGGTGAGTAGGTAGCGGTAACAGTTGGATGAGGGAAGTGGGCCGACGATGTCCATGTGAATGTTGTGAAACCTGTGATCCGGGGCAGGAAGGCGGCAAGGGGGGAGGCCGTGTGACGCTGCTCTTTCGCAAGCTAGCATGGGACGCAAGACTGGGTCCATTTGCGGATATGATTCCGCATGCCAGGCCAGACGTATCGTGATGAGATGAGGTGGTGGCTGGCACGGACGCCACCCTGGGCAAAGGAGTGAAGAGTGTCGAAGACCCTGCGCTGAAGTGTGGCCGGTACGAAGGGGCGCGGCGTACCGGTGGAAACGTCACAGGCGACAAGGAGATCGGAACCGGGAAGCACAATGTCTTTGAGATGCAGGCTGGTGGCGTGCGCGGCGCGTATCTTGGTAAGCTCGGCATCCGTTTGCTGGTGTCTAGCCAGAGTGTTGGCGTCGAGAGGAAGCTCATGGGAAGTGGCGCAAATGCGACTCAGGGCATCGGCGGGTTGGTTGGAGCGGCCGGCGACGTGCCTGACATCCGTAGTAAATTCGGCCAAGTAGGAGGGATGGCGAATCTCGCGGGGAGAGTACTTCGCACTGGCTGACGTAAAGGCAGTCAAAAGGGGCTTGTGATCAGTGAGGAGCATGAAGCGACGCCCTTCGAGGAAGTATCGGAAATGTCGCACGGCTTTGAATGCGGCCAGCAGTTTCTTGCCGAAGGTACTGTACGCTGATTCTGTAGGCGAGAGCTTCTGCGAGAAGAACGCGAGTGGGACGACGACTCCATCTTGGATCTGGTGCAAAGCGGCTCCAACAGCACCATCCGAACCGTCAACCATGAGAGAAGTGGGTGCGCTAGCACGGGGATGGGCCAGGAGAGTCGCCGAAGCCAGGGCATGCTTGATGTCATGGAATGCGGACGTGGAGGCAGCGGACCACGAAAGAGGAGAGTCCTTCCCGGGTTGACCCCGAAGGAGTTCATCCAGAGGGCGAAGGATGCGGGCTACAAGGTCTTTAAAGGTTACAAAAGTGTCGTCACAGCCGGTACAATTCCACTGTGAGGCAGTCGTCAGTGAGTCATGTTCTGGAAGGTTCCGGAAGGTTCCTGGGTCATCGGCCGGGGAGATTACGTGTCAAAGCCTTGGAGTTCCAGAGAGGTCTAGGGTCGCGCTCGTTGAAAACCTGTTGTCCGGGGTGTTCTTAGCGTCATTGTGTCCAGCTGTAAAGAAAAGAGGCAGCGGCCACTCCAAGGACACACGGAAAAAAAGTTATCCGGATATGCTTCTTACAGTTGATAGCACTCCTTTATCCTCATTTATTAGAGATTGGAATTTGTTGATCAAGTACGATTCGTGTTGCTCTCTGCAGCGATCGGATGTGAAATTTGACTCTAAAATAAAAAGTGCGACGTTACTAATGGAATGACCGGGTCGACTAAAATGGCGGGAAACCGGGAGGCTACCTTTTTTCGAAACATCTGATCGGTGGTTATTGAATCGAATCCTAAATGAATTTTTACTTTGACCTACATATTGCGCGGAGCATGTTGTACATTGAATGATGTAAATAATGTTACTGGAGTTACAGTCAAAGTTGCCATTGATTTTAAGGGATAAGTCGGAGTTTGTACTCTTGACCGCTGCCGTGCTTTGCATTGATTTGCATATTTGGCATCTTTTACCATTGCATGGATGGCATCCCGCCGTGGGTGTTAATGGTTTGGGAACTTTGGAGTTGACTAGTCTATCTTGAATATATATATATATATATATGGGAGGTCTATAGTGGTCGCCAAGGCAGGTCAAGGTGCTTTAGTTTCATGGCCAAGCGGACCTGTTTTAAACTGGATCCTTTAGGGAGTTTTAGCAAGTCGCTTGTGCCCGAATCAAGCGACCGATTCTGTTCATTATAAAAGCGAATTCGCAAGCGAACTACAGAGACTTTCAGCACATTGGAGGAATCGTTCATTCCAAATGTATTCCAGATGGATTTGAGTAGCAACTGAGTCATGGTGGATCATTCGCATGTTTTCTTATAGTGTACATGACGTGTACTTCCAGACTTTTGTCCTTTTGCACAAGGCTGTATAGTTGAGGTAACCACGTCGGTCACCGTGTTGTCAATGTGCTGTCGAGCAGACGCTGGCGCAGTTGGGAGATCAAGGTTCGAATCAGCCCCGAATTTTGAAATCCTTCCCGATGCCTAATTCGATCGGAGAGAGAATCTTCCGCCCAGTTTCAAGCAATCCTTCCCGTTCGGTCTTCCTTTCGCAGACACGTAAGGGCGCCTTTGGAGAGGTTATTGCTGGGCTACCTTTCCTTGCTAGTCTCGCCTTCCGTCGGTTATTATGGGATATTTGGGATTGCCCTAGGACCCGGAAACGCCCCAAGACGTAGGTGCACGATGGGTCGCAAGAATTCTGCTCTATTCCTCAAAGCGTAAGGTCTTAAGATATTATGAGACATTTGGGGTTGCCCTAGGACTCGGGGACGCCCTAAGACGTCGGTTTTCTTGTATGAGAGCCTTTTAGCTCCTTATTGGCTCAAGCAGGACCGCTGTCTTATCTGCTGTGACGTATGTTATTCACTTTGCCATATTTGGCAGCAAACAGAGCGTGGGCATCGTTACTGTGCCAACGTTAACACGTGCCAAGGTCATCTGTCATCAATTCCCTTTTTCCCATGTCAATAAGCGCCCGCGGTGCAACGAGTGCCTCATGCAGCACTGGGATTTCTCGAAATCGTCCTTTCTGAAACATTCAAATCACTGTGGTACAACCTTCAAACATATTTGGGTTCAAAATATAGGACGATGACTTGCCTTTAGGACGCGTTAGTTACTTAGTTAGTTAGTTAGTTTGTTAGGTCACGGGTTAGTTGTAAAGACAAGCTTAAGTTCTAAAGTCAAGACAACACGTCATAGCTAAGACAAGACAAGTAAAGTTGTGCTCTATACTCTCGCTATCAGACGTGCACTGAAAGCACTCAAGAACGAACTCGTTTTAATACTTATTTAAATAATGAGCGCCTCACACTCATTAACAAGGTGCGCAGCTTGAAGGTAGTATCGGGCAGCTATTTATAAAAAACAAAGAGTTATTCGATCGGTGCATTCGTTCACGAATTATTTAGACCGGGGATTTAACGCAGACACCCGGTACATGTAAGTTAACCCCAGCGCCTAACCAGCCTTACATCTCATATCACCTTCACACAGAAGACCCCACACAACTTTCACACAGAGGTAATTACGCCTCCCTTAGTGGCTCACAGTCACCTTTTGCTTGGACAGAGAAGAAGCAGGAGGTTGGAAGAAGAAGAAGATTGTTTTGTAAAGCTCTCTTCAAGCGGTCTGTTGCTACAGCAAAGCGTGAGTTTTACTCTGGACGCAACACCTTCCTTTCTGCACCGAACCGTAGGAAAGCGCTTCATAGGCATATTGCTTGCTTCGCTCCTCTTCGTCTGCCGTCTCCACAGATCTCACTGTCCTCTCGGACACGGATTTTAAGGCGCGCCTTGAAGAAAATGCCAAGGGTCTCTCATTGCGTTTTTTCGACGCGATGCCCCCCGGATCAGCCCTTCCCTCTTCTTGTGTGGGCTATCACGATGTCTCTGCCGATGAATTGGAATTTGTGGTGCAGTCCTTGCCCGGAACAGCCCCTGGACCTGATGGAATTTCTGCTGCCACAGTGAAATCTCTGTGGGCCAACCACCGGCCGGCTTTACTGAATCTTGTGAATACATCTCTTCAATATGCATGGATTCCCGCTACCTGGAAGGTGGCGCGCATTGTCATCGCTAAGAAAGCCCCTCCCAATGGCCTTACGCTAGACAATATTAGGCCTATCGCCTTAACATCTGTGCTCTGTAAGACCGTTGAACGTATCATCAATCGGCGACTTCTCTCCCATGTGGTATCCCGTGGCATTATCGCTGCCCACCAGATAGGCTTTCGCCCTCATTGCTCGATATGGCTCGCCCATACGAACATTGAGAGCCAGATTCGCCTTGCAAAGGAGATGAGACACCTTTCAGCACTTGTTGCCCTGGACATCGCCAAAGCATATGACAGTGTCATACATACTGTGCTCCTCCAGAGGCTGCTAGACCCCCCCCCCCCCCCGTATCTGCTCACTTGGATTGCGAACTTTCTCTCGGGTCGCACCTTTTTCTGTTCAGACGGCCGATTTGTCTCCTCAGCGTACCCCCAGAGTAAAGGTGTCCCCCAGGGCTCGGTCCTGTCCCCCATACTGTTTAACATTCTCATGAGCTCTCTCCCTTGTGACCCAGAAGTCCTCACCGTAACGTATGCCGATGACATCGCGTTCTTCGCTTCGGCACCATCTTTGCCCGAGCTGTATGCGAAGCTGCAAGCCTATATGAACACCTTGTCCACGTGGCTAGACTCTGTCCATCTGTCGCTCAATGTGGCTAAGTCTGCTATTCTCGTCTTCCCGCTGGATGCGGCCATCTCTATTGATCTAAGGGTGGGGATCCAGTCTGTCCGTCAGGCGAGCCAGCTTAAATACCTGGGTGTGTGGTATGATGAGGCTCTGTGCTGGTCCCACCACATCGACTACCTGAGCGCTAAGGCGTCGAAAGCTCTCTGCATACTTCATCGTTGCTGCAGTCCTCGCATTGGTATGCGCAGGGCTGCCCTCCTGTATATATATATAAACTGTACATCCGTCCTATATTAGAGTTCGGCTGTGTTCTGTTTTCTTCTCTGCCTGACTGGCGCTTGAGTAAACTATACATCTTAGAGAGGCGGGCCTTACACTCTTAAACCCGTACCTTTTATTGTAACTTTTAGAAACATGTAACTTCTATATAGACGTAGATTTCGAGATTTCTTATAGGTTACACCACTGTAACGTATATTTAGAGGTTAAAAGCGACCAAGGTCATGTCTTTACAAGACGAATAGAAGTTACATCTCGGAAAAAACAAAAACAGCTTGTTGTAACTTATAAATGTACCCTCTACTCCGACACTGTAACTTCTAAGCGAAATCTCCAACGATAATTTCTTTGTTAGTTTCTTATCGTTTGTTAAATGTATCGTTTCTTGTCTTATCGTTCGACTACATGTTATCAATGCTGTATGAACACAGATTATAAGTTCGCAGTCTGGAATACTGATAGTATGTTTCTTTCTAAAGGGTGGAAAACCATTGTCAATGCCGCAACCACCAAGATTTCCGATTTCGCTGCGTAGCCGAGCCTGGTCTAGGTCTATCCACACTGAAGCTGGATTCACACATGCGTTTTTTGAACGCGTTTCGCGTTCGCGGCGCCGCGAAACGCGAGCCGCGGAGCGTTTCCAGCCGCTTTTCGAGAACCGCTCCGTGCTGCAGCTTCGGAGGGCAGAAACGCGAACGCTTTTCATCCAGCCAATCGGAGCGCTCGGAGGGGTCAGGTGGCTTCCTTTTGGCGCCGGCGGGCAATGGCGGGCCTCCCGATACCGCGCTGGGATCTTTTGTCATTTGTGCATGTGTATGTGTTTGGTGCTACCGCGTGAGTAAATTCCTTTCCAGCAATAGCTGTTTGGTGTCTGAGCTGTCAACGATGAGCTCAGAATTTGCGCAAACAACGGAATCGACGAAAATAAATACGACTTGTGTGTGACCGTGTTTTGGTCGTCGGTAGGTAAACATGTGTCTCGCTTTTTCTGCCGTTCTTTCTCTGCTATTGTGTCGCGTTTGTCGTTCCAACGATTGATGATTCCAGCAGAAATGCTTCACGATAATTATAAAATGGAGAACATGCTTCACAATGTAAATTTTGAGGAAGAGAGCTGGAAGTGTCGGTACAATCTTGACGTAGCAACAAGAACGAAGCGCGTTTTCGGGATGGCGGCTCGGCTATGTGCGACAGGCCCCTCTCGGCGGCGCCGCGAACGCTGAGGCGGCGCCGCTTTTTGAAACGCATGTGTGAATGAGGCTTGAGAGCGGTTTCCTTGAAACGCTTAACGCTCGTCGTTCGTCCGTTAACAAGTGTAATCTGTTTTAATCAGTGGTTTTCCTCGCGTTTATCATAGTATCGTCAAAAAGAACGGGAAAGCTAGATGTCGCTAGCAAACAAGGATATTTTCGGTGTTCTCAGGGGAAAGTGTAGTGAGTGCGAAGATTGCAAAGAACATATAACCGAAAACGAACGTCACCACCGCAGCCCTAATTCACACACTTCATACACTGGGTAAGTGTACATTTTGTGCTAGGTACGTGCTTAATTTGATAGTAAGAGCTCTTAGCGCATGTTTGTTGTGATTATGGCAAGCGTTTTGCGGTCCTGCATATGAACGCCACTAACGCTTGCTACTTTTCTGCTCTTACTTGCATTTTGCGAGCTGCGGATATATGCATCGAGATATATAATTCGCAGCTTCCTACTTGTCGTGTTCTTACGATATTCTAAGACTCAATCGCGGAGTGAACGCCTTCCCGCATTTATGCTGCTTTATAGCTTGTGCTTTGTACGGATTTGAATGGTTCCGTAAATGTTACTCTCATTGCTCAAACTTTTGTTCCCAGGATCCCACATGCAGGTTCACATACCGTCACCAGCGCAATGCAGTACCTCACAAACTCGTCCCAGAGCGCCTCCAACGCTGATAACGCAGTAAGGTAGTGTCTCCTGCGTTACTGTACACTCATATTCCTCAAGGTTGTGTGCGTTTTATGTAATACTGTATTGCCATTTGCGCTCGCCTGTGCAACACGAATGTGGAATAAATTTTTTTCTGCTGCAATTCTCCATTTCATTGGGTCTGTTCAGCTTGGCAAACATAGGTCAGTTGTTTTGACTCGCTGGCTTCCTCGCACTTTTATGCATTGCTTCTCACTTAGAAGATAGTTCTTTTTTCCACATACATGGTAAAGCGACCATGGTTTCTCCTCACATCAGAATCGCACTTGTGCACAATGTGTCACCTCTTGACAGACTTCTGTTTTTGTAATATACATATGTTCAAGATCTCCTTTTCTGCTGGTTCATTTTGGTACCTTGGTGTGTTGTGTAAAGGTCTGTCCATATCCCACGCACAGGGTGTTTGTTTTTATTCGAATCACACCAGCGCTCATTTGACATTTGGGTTATGTTAATTTTCGCAAATTAACCCATCCGTAGTTACAAAGATTTCCGACATTTCCTGACGCATGTGTTTGTAACTACGGATCGATTAATTAGCAAAAATTCACATAACCCACCTGCCAAATGAGCGCTACTCTGTTGCGAATAAAAATAAACATCCTGTATAAAAACCGCACGTTGGCGTAACCTTCACGGGCAGGTGCTGGATTGAAGGCCGTAACCTCTAATTAGTGGGTTTCCTTGTAACTTTTATAAAAGGGGTCGCTCAGAGGGTACCTGGTAGCTTCTGAAATAGAGGGTAAAATATTGCGATTTTTTACCCTTTACTAAAGGGTACCGAGTTAAGAGTGTACGGCTCTGTTTAGGTCTCCCTAAATACACGGCAAACGACGCACTCCTCTCTGAAGCACGTCTACCTTCACTGAAAGAACGCTTTCGGTCTCTTACTATCTGTTGCTACCTCTCGCAAAGACAACACCCGATTACGTTGGAGAATAACGAGTCGATGAGAGACACTCGGCTTTGGCTAACACGTCGTTGGCACCGTAGGAATACACCACAGCTGCTTTTCGCCGAACAGCTCCTCGCGCCACTCAGGATCTCTTTGGCCGATGTATGTGTACTTGGTCCTCACCGGGATGCCGCCTTCATTCAAGTCTCCGAGATATTTCATGCGGATGCCAAGCGGCTTCCACTGACCACTCTACAGAGGACATTAACGGACCACCTAAATCGCTACGCGCAGTACTTGATTGTTGCAACGGACGCGTCGGTTTCTGCGGAGCGCGCTGGAGCTGGCTTGTACTTCCCACAACTTGATTTCCAGTTTCCGGTTCGCCTCCCTGACTTTACCCCACCCTTTGACAGCGAGTTCTTAGCTATGGCCCTTGCCCTTAGGAGGGTTCCTCCCGCCTTCGAACAAGTTATCCTGCTGTCGGACTCCCTATCTGTCATTTCGGCCTTGGCGTCGTCCTCAGGCTTCCGGGCGCCCTCAGAGTCATTGGTATCCATCTTGGCTCGGCTTGCCCCACCTCATATTCGCAACGTCATAATCACGTGGATTCCTGGCCACTGCGGACTCACCCTTAACGAAACCGCTGACACCCTCGCTAAAATGTCCCTCTCCGGAGAGATTCTTCCTCTCCTCCCAGTACTTGCTCGCACTTCTGTTGCCAGGTACAGACGGCTCACAAGTCTGTCTCGAGCTGCCCCCCCACGCCCGCCATATGAACACCTCGTCTTTTCGTGGAACCCTAACCTCTGCAGCTCAAGGCAGACAGAAGTCTTGGTGACGAGAGCTCGATGCCTGGCGCTGCCGGTATATTTTTACCTCCACCGTGCTGGACGGTCTTTGTCCCCTGCTTGCTCCCACTGTGGCCAGGATGAAACAACTGAACACTTCTTGCTAACCTGCTCTCAGCTCGGCCAATTACGCCGCAGATATATCTGGACACCCTTACGCTTGTTAGGAGCCCCACTCTCATTGGCGTCAGTGTTGTCTCTCGGAGCATCACACACTGCGCTCTGTCATAGGGCTGTGGTAGCGGGTCTTGCATCCTACATCGTGCTCTCCAACCGCTTCTAGTCACTTCCTTCCTACACTCATACACTTTCACGTACACACACATTCATACAGCCATCCTTTTGGCCCTGTATAGTCGTCATACGCATATTCCTACATACGTGCATATCCAGTTCCTGCATTAGTCATCACATGTCATATATGTCATAAGATACTTGGATCCGACTTGGCCTTAGTTCCCATCATTACTGCACAGACATAAACAAACATCTCACGCCCCTTTTGTCCTGGCCAATCTCCCTTAGTGGCTCACGGCCATTATCTCATTGGTAGAAGAAAAAGAAGATTCGCTGTATCTTGCCCTCGTGATCGTGGGCCAATCGCCCTCAGTGGCTAACGGCCATTGCCCTGAGGTAGAAGAAGAAGAAGAAGATCGTGCCTTCTGTTGTGCCATTCCAATTTGGCCTTCGACTTCGTACATCACCCTTCATCCTCTCATCCATCCATAGATCCGTGGCCCGTTGCCTTTGGTTGTGTGCCACACCGACAAGACGAGTATAAACATGCAGGTCGTGGACTTCCCGTATGACAGCCATACGCAATACCAGGAGCAATGGCCCGGAGAACAAAGAACGAGCGAAGAAAAGCCAACATTGGTGAGTTTCTGTACTGATTCTACCGAGGCATTATTGTACAGGTGTTTGGTCGTGGAATACAGTTAAGCTATCGAAACCTGTAGCTGTGCATAACCATTCAGTTCAGCATTTAAAATTATAATTTCCACAGCCTGTTTCATAAAGTATTACCGTAGCATGCGCGAAACGGTGGCGTATCCTATCGGGACTCGGCGTTTGGTTGTCACATGCCTCCTAAATACTGAGTCAATAGGACCGAGCATATTGAGTAAGGCTCTGGTTGTCATTCGGCGTCCGTCATCCACATTATATCGGGTTGCACATTTCTGCGATAACAGGCAATATTCTGTGAACCTGTGGAGTTGACTTTTTGATAAAGACGGTAGTGGCATTGTTGGGGTTGTAGGCAGCCCTATGGTCATGGGCAAGAGAGAGGTAGAGGAAGAAGTGTAGAACGGACGTTTTGGAACGAACTGCGCAGTTGGACTGACGTTGTGTGATTTTGGTGGGTTCTTTGGCAAGTACAATAAATCTACATTCTAATACTGGCGACGAGGGAGCAGCATGAACCACGCAAGACTTGGAGAATTCACTGCCGGCTCAGACTGGACATCATGGCGTGAACGTCTCGAGTTTCTATTCGAGGCAAATGACGTACGGGACGCAGCAAAGAAGCGTGCGTTGCTTTTCACTTGCATCGGAGAAGAAACCTACTGCAAGGTTCGGGATCTCCTACATCCGTTATCGCCATCACAGGTACCCTATCATGAAATTATGGACATATTAAATCTCCATTTCGAGACGGGACCTTCCGAACTGCTAGGCCGATGGCGTTACCACAAGAGGGATCAAAGACCCCAGGAAAGCATTTCAGAATACGTGGATGCCTTGAGAGCTCTCGCCAAGGACTGCAACTTTGGCACCTTGTACGCTGGAACATCGCAGACTGTTGGTACATCACCGGCTGCAACGCCATCCACGTCACGCGCAACCGAGCCAGAGGCATCAACCACAACGACTCCTTCTACTGTCGGAACTCCTGCAACCACGACTCTTCCACTGGAGATAATGTTGCGGGATCGATTCATCTGTGGGCTACGTGACGTCCACGTACAGCAGCGATTACTCTCAGAGCGGAGTATCACCTTTCAAAAAGCTTTTGACATCGCAAAAGCTATGGAGTCGACAGTCCAGCAACAGTCAAGCATGCGTAGTACGGAAGGCAACAAGATTCTCAACACGACGACAAAGCAACGGAATTCAAAGACGGGGACCAAACAAACTTCCCGTTGTTACCGTTGTAATGGAGATCACAATGCTCAGAACTGCCGATTTCGGAAGTCAGTCTGTAATTTCTGTAAGAAAACTGGACATATTGAAAAGGCTTGCATCAGTAAGAAGCGGCAGCAGTCTGGTAAGACTACTGATCACGGTAACACTCGCCAGTCTCAACAACAGCGGCAAACGAACTGCATTGAGGCTGCAGAGACTGAGGCGTGGGCAGACCTTTTCTCACTACACACCTCGAGACAAGCAACAAATCGTTACACCATAGAGGTAACGTTAGACAACCGCCCTTGCGTTTTCGAGGTGGACTCGGGAGCATCATTCTCCATCATAAGCGAAGAAACATTTCACCACCTCTGGAATAACGACAGGCCTACTTTGCACAGCGCAACTTTTGACCTAAAGACGTGGACTGGTACTCCACTACAGGTACGAGGCAAAGCGACAGTGCACGTCAAGCTACAGCACACAGAGGCTGAACTGGATCTCTACGTCGTTGCTGGTTGCGGCGTAAGCCTTCTTGGACGGGACTGGTTCGAACCTCTGGGAATTTCAGTCACTGGGATTAATACAGTCGCCGCAACAGAGTGTCAAGCCTTGCTGGACGAGTTCAAGGAAGTATTCCAGGGCAACATGACTGGGCATGAAGGAAATCCTATACATATTGACGTACAGCGGAACACTGCTCCGAAATTCCTGAAGAGTCGCACCGTGCCGTTAGCATTAAGACATGACGTCGACAAAGAGCGTAGCAAGCTTCAGCATCAAGGAATCATCGAACCTGTTTCATCTTCGCTCTGGGCTACGCCTCTTGTAACTGTGCGCAAACAGGACGGCACACTTCGATTGTGTGGTGATTACAGAAGTACTGTAAATATGGCTGTGGCGAAAGCTGCATACCCACTACCGACAGTAGACGACATGCTCAGTATCGTCCAGGGGGGCAAGATATTTTCGAAGCTAGATCTTCAACAGGCCTACCAGCAGCTTCGGGTGGACAAACCCACGTCAGAGCTGCTTACGCTGAACACACCCAAAGGACTCTTCCGGGTCACTCGCTTACCTTTTGGTGTATCCGTGGCTCCGATTATCTTTCAGAGATACATGGACGCGCTACTCTCTGGATTAGAGGGCGTCGGAGCCTACTTAGACGACATTTTAATAACGGGGTCCACTCAGGAAGAGCACAATGAACGTCTGCGTGCAGTACTCCAACGGTTGCGTAAAGCTGGACTGAAAGCACGTTTCGACAAATGCCTTTTTGCGGTTCCTGAACTGGAATACCTAGGATATCACATCCAATCTACAGGCATCACTCCGACCAGGGGAAAGGTACAAGCCATCATCGACGCTCCTGCACCACGTAGCAGGAAGGAACTTCAGTCATTTTTGGGCCTCTTAAGCTTCTACAACCGTTTCCTGAAGGATAGAGCGACAGTGGCGGAGCCTCTGTACCGGCTGCTCGACAAAGAGACGTCCTGGAAGTGGGGACATCAAGAACAAAGCACCTTCGAAGAACTAAAACAGCTTCTGGTGAAGGCACCTGTTTTAGGACATTTTGATGAATCCCGGCCGATCATCCTTTCCTGTGATGCCAAACCATACGGAGTTGGGGCCGTTCTCTCTCAACAAACAGGCGACGGAGATGAGCTTCCAATAATGTTTGCTTCGCGCACACTGGGTACTCACGAGACGAACTACGCACACCTGGACAAGGAGGGTCTGTCCATCGTTTTTGGAATGAAACACTTCCATCACTTTATTGCAGGGAGACACATTACGGTGTTCACAGACCACAAACCGTTATTGGGAATCTTGAGCCCTAACAAACAGATTCCTCAGATGTTGTCACCCCGAATGATTCGCTGGTGCCTTTTACTAAGCGCATATGACTATACCTTGGTATATCGCCCTGGAAATCGGCATCAAAACGCAGACGCATTGAGCCGTCTCCCATTGCCCATATCCGCCGATGGTCAAGCATCACTGGGTGACGTACTAATGCTAGAAGCACTCCACTGCGATCCACTGAATGCTAACCAAGTGGCACAGCTTACTCAACGTGACGTCATCTTGTCACGGGTCTTGGAAGGTGTCCAACGGGGAGATTTCTCAGATTGGAATACAGAAGACCTCCTTCCCTACAGACGTCGAAGGTCGGAACTTGCCGTCTGTAAAGGTTGCCTCACGTGGGGTTCCCGCGTCATAATACCTCAGAAAGCTCAGCCCTTGGCACTACGAATGCTACATGCAAACCACCCAGGAGTAGCAGCAATGAAGAGCACCGCTCGAAGTCATTTCTGGTGGCCAGGACTTGACCACGACATCCAGTTAACATTTGACAGATGTCACACGTGCCAAACTTGGGCGCGTGCAAGTCCATCCTTCGTGGATGAAGACTTCAAACGCCCTGATGCTCCTTGGCATACGCTACATATCGACTTCGCGGGTCCAATGGACGGTTCGTCATACCTCATCATAGTCGATGCATTCTCGAAATGGCTGGAGGTGAGACGGCTACGAACCACTACCTCTGGAAACATCATACAGGAGCTACGTAATGTCTTTGCGACATTTGGCATACCACGTGTTCTCTTCTCGGACAATGCTCCAAATTTCGTTTCCGGAGAGATGTCCGAATTCTGTAAGCGCAACGGAATCAAGCAACGTACAAGTGCCCCGTTCCATCCAGCCACAAATGGCCAGGCCGAAAGGATGGTCGCTGAAACAAAAAAAGCACTTCGCAAGTTCACCGAGAACAACACTCAGTGTCGTCTGGCACGTTTTTTGTTTCGACAGCATACCACAGTGTCAAAGACAACCGGGAAGACCCCCGGAGAACTGCTGTTTGGTCGCCCCCTGACAACAGCTTGGAATTTAATGCATCCTCAGGAGCATTCAGACAACATGCCCAACAATTCAAGCCAAACGACTGAGAAATACAAAGTAGGGCAGCCAGTTTATATTCGGATGTTCCACAGCGGGCCGCGATGGCTTCCGGCAACAATACTAAAGCAGACGGGCCGATCTTCATTTGCTGTCATGTCTACTGACGGAAGACTCCATCGCCGCCACGTTAACCACATCAAGCGCCGAACCCTTGACAAAATGGATATAACTGGTGATACTGCAGCCATGGTAACTGCACCCAGCCTTTTGAATTTCCCTCCATCCACGGACACCGAGCAGACACAGCAGAGTACGTCGCAGGAACCAGCCTTCCCTTTACTGACTACAGACCAGGCAAGCGGGCAGGCTCAGGGCACGCAGCAGCCAAACATGCGAACGGGACGTTTTGGGCGTGTCATCAAGACTCCGGCACATTTGAAAGACTTTGTCGTAACTTAGTCGGGGGGAGTGTTGGGGTTGTAGGCATCCCTATGGTCATGGGCAAGAGAGAGGTAGAGGAAGAAGTGTAAAACGGACGTTTTGGAACGAACTGCGCAGTTGGACTGACGTTGTGTGATTTTGGTGGGTTCTTTGGCAAGTACAATAAATCTACATTCTAATAGGCATGTTCGTTCCGCATATGCAAATAAAAGTACAACAAGGGGGAGAATATTAGCTTGTTCCGGTTTCGGTGTAGACGATGAACCCTCAGCAGAAGTAGTAGTGTAGTTTTTCCTCACTGCTCGGGCACAGATACCGGTAATAAACCGGACGCTCCATAAAGTCCAGGTTATGTCCACTTAGGACAACCTTATGTCCACCTTTAGGACAAACGGGGACAGCATGTACATGGCTTTAGTTCACACCGCTATTGACAACCACTCCATTTCGCTACTTTCCGCGCGGTGGCACCAGCTCTTTCTAGAAAGGCAGATTGCAAAGACAGTTACTTGTCATTCCAACCTGCCTTTACAGAAAGAGCTGGTTCCACCGCGGCAATAACCGGAGAGTATGTATCATAATATGTATGATACATAGTCCTAATCTTATACAGGGTGTCCTAGAAAACGTGTCATTGAATTATAATAAAAACTACACCACCTAGAGTCATGCGATCAATGGCATTTGTTCTTACTAGATTTTTGCCACCTCCTCATATGAATGTCGTGTAAGGTAAGTTTAATTATGTAATTTTTTGCGAGCTTAAGCCGGAAATTCGCCTATAGTAATGGTCACTTTTTTACCCCACCAATGTGAAGAGCGTGTCTAATTTAGTCAAATTCATGATAATTGAAAGGGATATTCAGGAGCTAGCCCATCGGAAAAAATAGCCGAACATCATGCTCTACGGAGGTCGCACAGAATAGCGCACGATGAATTTTTCAGGGCAATCTTTGTCAGTAGGACGAAAGGAGGTTGGAAACCCAGCCCTCCCCGACATCGCAGAAAGAGATAAAACAGGCACGGCCTATCACGTCCGACTTTCGCTGGGATAATGCTTTCCCTCCCCCAATTTTAGGTACTATTGCTTTCTCTACTATCACTATGTGGGCTGGCTTCGGAACCTCCTTTCGTCGCACTGAGAGCGATTGCGCTCAGAAAGTCATCGCGCGCTATGGTCCGGTGCTCCGAAAAGCATGATATTCGGCTATTTTTTCCGATGGGATAGCTCGTGAATATCACTGTGAATTATCGTGAATTTGAGTGAATTCGGCAGGCTCTTCATATTGGTGGGGTAAAAAAGTGACCTTTACTTGGCAAATTTCCGAGTTCAGTTAGCAAATATTTACATAATTAAACTTGACATGTACATGACATTCACATTAGGAGGTGGCAAAAACCTAATAAGAACAAATGCTGTTGACCGCATGATTCTAGGTGGCGTAGTATTTTTATTATAATTGAATGACACGTTTTCTGGGACAGCCATTATAGCCCTCTAACACTAACCGGCGTTTATTTGTCTACACTGGGTCACGTATGGGGGACTGTCAATCTATCCAGAACGTAGCTTTCTCTTCCTTTGCCTCCTCTTCTTCCTCCAGGTCCCCGACCTAGTTCGCTTCATGCTCCCCAGTTTTCAGTCCGTTCCGCCGCGAACGGTAAGGGACCACGGGCGCGTTAAAAGCGTTCATCTTCCCTATTGAAAATCTATTCGTCAAAGCGTGAGGTCTTAAGATATCATGGGACATTTGGGGTTGCCCTAGGACTTGGGGACGCCCCAAGACGTAAGTGCACGGCTAGGTCGCAAGAATTCTGCTTTAGGACATTTCCGTAGAGGACTTTTCGGTAGAGGACGTTTCGGTACACAGATGTTTCGATGCACGGTCATTTCAGTACACTGACCTCTCGAAACGTAGATGTGTCGACAGGGCTATCCACGCGCTGCAGCGTCGGGAACTGTGTGACAACACAACTATACAGGGTGTTTTTTCGACGTTACAGAATTTTCATCGGAAGACTACGTACCTGCATCTCTTAAAAATGAACTTCACCACATAGGGAAATAGAGGAAGCTCAGACGGTATAATCCAAGATGCAACTATGGGACCTAGGGAAGCACTTTCGGGTCCTAGATTATGTCGGTGATGGTGGTAGATGGTGGTAGGCGTTCCCTCGGCCGTACATGGCCGCCTGGTTGCGGTACAGTTCATTCTTGTGTGACACCTCCGGTAGGGGACCGCTCCATCACGGGCGAGATATTTTAGACAACCATGTCCCAAACAATACGTTCAGGTCTCAGAGGCGATGCGTGTAATGACTACTTACAATTCTGCTATGAATTAATTCATAAATATTCATAAATTTTGCCTTATGAGAGTGGGTTGCACAGACTGTCGTATACACGGGTGGTTCATGAAATATGAGAAAAGTAAAAAAATGGAATAGGGTAATCGCACACCACATAGCAGGACTGGATAGAGTTACCAGTGGTGACCGGTAACACAAAAGAACTGAAAATGACATAACGACAAAATCAGAAAATCTGCGCGGGACCTGTCGAAGACGCGTAGGGAGTTAAGCCAAAATGCTAGTCAGGAATGTGCCTAGTCTTCCTTCAACTACCGTACGCTCGGTGGCGCCACCATGATCCGACGCTCTTGGCGCGTCATCGGCGAGTACCACGTCGATTTGTTGCAATCCCGAGAAAGTTTCGTGTCGTTGTATCTCCCAACCTTCTCAATGACATTGGAGCTCTAATCCTAATGAATACGAAACTGACAAATTAATTTTACTAATCGATTAATTACAAAATAAAAATGTTTGCGTGTTCCCCGCTAGGCTGGTAACACTATGCTGTTCGTATTGTTGGTGTGCCATGAATCATTTGCTAGCAAATGAAGAAAATGACAACTTACGTCCATCGAGCACGGTCCCACTGTCATTATGTGCGGGACAGTAGAATAAACCTTGTCCTCTAGTTCCCTGTCACTGGTCCGATCTGCTAGCACTTACATCACCATTCTCTTTTTAAACTTTGGCTCACTTTTTGTGAAACACCCGCCATACGTGCCAGTCTTGTCACATGGCACTGCTGCGAAGACGAAGTCAGCACCGCTCTTCTCTGTACTGAATAGCAACTTGTACGCATGGTTGGTGTAGATGTCACTTCAGAGCAAGGAGAGCGAACGTCATCCGAGCGTCGATTCCGTCACCATAAAGTCATCCTACTTAACGGAACGAATGACAGCGTGCATGGCTCAGAATCCCGCCAGTTGATCCGGTGCGGTAGCCGCGGTACTTCGGTAACCACATTATCCACGGTCTTCTAAGACACGCTAAACTATCAGTCGCACTTGATGTCACATCATCTAGTGTTCTTGCACTCTGTTATTTGCAAGCAATGCGTGTTTAAGCAAATCATTCTTGGATGGAGTATCTTTCAATAGCTCGGAGTTCATCGAAATTACAGAAACAGGTCCGGACGTGGGAAAGGCGTTCAACCCGAAAAGGCCAGGTGCTTATTATATTCTGATGAACAAAGTATATTTTTATTATTTTCAGGTGAAGGAGGACGAAACTTCTTACACCTTGCTGGGAAAGGTACTCCTTGTGACTCTTGTTCTGGGGACGTTTGGAGCAGCATATTGGGTTGCACGTCATGAATGGAGACACACGCCGGACGGCGAAGATATCACCACCTCCACCCCTGCGTATGTCGGGATACCCAAACTTCCGCCCAAGTACCCATTTCCCGATGCCAGTTATGAAGACTATGAAGACACTCCTCACTGGCTCACGACGTCAACGGCAGAGATACCTCAGACGACTTCCGAAGCGACAATGTCAACACGCATCACGCAACATCCATTCACTGACAAAGAATGTGATACGGAAGATTGTCAATACATGCGTTGGCTTATTGACGTGTCCGTGGACACAGGGAAAGATCCTTGCGAAAACTTTTACAGTTACGTCTGTAACGGAGCTCTGAGGTCTTTATCTCACTGGTATAATCTGAATACGACATTCAATTTGGAAGTCATCCAGCGCAACATCTCCTTAAATATCGCCAGGCATTTACAAGACGTAAAGGTCCCAAGAAGAGGGCAAACGGGATACCAAAAAGTAGCGGCCTTCCACCAGCACTGCATGGATATTGATAACGTTACGACGACTGAAGCAATGAGACAGTTTTTAAAGCAGCAAGGAATGACTTTTGCAAGTGACATGCAGTTCGACCTACTGCATGCTATGGTGAAATTCAGTTTTGGTTTCAACATTCCCCTGATATTTGGAATAGAAGCCGGCTGGCTAAAAGGCGAACAGCTTGTACTATACATGAGACATAAGTACTCGATAGAATACGCCATCACGAAAGACCGAGAGGCGAGGAAAGATGAGATTATGCTGATTTTATCGGCAATCCTTTCCATAGACCTCCACGATCTGGCAAATGAGATCATTGCAGTGGAGAATAATTTAGCCAATCTGTCCCAAGTTCAGTACACTGGCAGCGAAACCTCAGGAAGCAAGAAGCTTCTGTTCCCCTTGTCGAAGTTAGGCCTTTTGGTAAACAACGACACGACCCTGTCAGAGCAGTGGAATAAAGCCGTGGAGGATAGTACAGACCCGAGACTTCCGAAAGACGTAAAAGTCAGTATGACAGTGAACGATGTTCATTTCTTCCATAATTTATTCGGCAAATTCAGGAATGCTACGGCAACCGAATTAAGGTTATTCTGTGCATGGAAGATTGCCCTTTACCTGTATAAAGCTTCCTTGTTGAACCCTTCGTACATTGGTTCGCCTAGTAATCCGAATGTTCCTATGTGCCTGGACGGAACGTCGAAAATGTTCCCGAATACTGCAGGTTTGGGTTTCCTGTTCCCCATAGTGAACAGTTCGAGGCTGAATCTCGCTAGGGAGATGATTCATACAATTGTCGACGAGATTAAGAAGTCCTTCGAGTCTTCACATTGGCTGGACGAGACAACTCGCGTTGGAGCTCTGAAGAAACTTTCTATGCTGAAAAGAGATATTGGTTACTCGCCGGAATTTAGCTCCGCCTTGAAAATAGACGCGTACTTCAAAGACCTCCCTGACCTAAACGGACCTTTCATTGAGGACTACATTCAGGCTCAGAAGTTTTGGACAAAGCACAACTGGAACGGAATATTGAGCAACTCCTCCTTCGTGGATCCACGATACACGTATCCTGCATACCTCATCAATGGTGCTTACATACCGACGCAAAATCGCATATTCATTGCAAACGTTCTTTTGCTCACGCCTGTCTTTTCGTATGGTGCTCCTCCAGAAGTGAACTATGGAACCCTAGGCACCGCCGTGACACATGAGCTAATGCACGGCTACGATACGTCTGGCAGGAATTATGACGGTGCTGGGCATTTCAAACCGTGGTTTACCGAAAAAAGTACAGCGGAATACGACAAGATCGTTCGTTGCCACAACGAGACCATTGAGAAAGCTCCGAAAGCTAGAGCTTACGAAGATTATGACATAGAGTATCTAGCAGACACGATGGGTACTACGTCCCAGTTGAGGGCATATAAAAAAGCTTCGGAAAAGTCGCATGTCACTCTGGGCAACGTGAAGGATTTCACGAAGGACAAGATCTTCTACATTTCCAGGTGTCTAGTGTGGTGTGGAAAGGAATTCCCAGAACGGAGGTCGCTAAGTCATCCGCCTTCGGATGAAAGATGCAACGTGCCTCTTATGAATTCACAACATTTCAGCGAAACCTTTTCTTGCCCAAAGAACTCTCCAATGAATCCCTCGCAGAAATGTGTCTTCTGGTAATAGCTCACTTCGTTATAAAGGAACTCTACACAATATGATGTCTGCGTCGTGCTTGTGACTAAATTTCCTACATGTCACCTCAGCCACAACAAGCGATGACGAATGGAAATGCGCTGCATTCCCTGGCATTCGCGGTGGGGGTTGGGTGGGGGGTATACAGCCGAAATGTTAGGGGGCTGTAAGGGGGGGGAAGGTCTAGATAAATCTGCTGCGACAAACTCACAGTTCACGTCGGCTGCTGTAAGCGTAGGTACAGCGGGTATTAGACGAGCTGGCATGCTGTCTCGGAAGCGCCGCTTGTCTCGTTATTGAGGAGGGGAGAGCTGTTGGTGGTATTCGCTTCGAGATCGAACTGTAGGTGGCGCTGCGACGGACCCTAGTGGGGATACGGCATGATCGGACGCAGCAGGCTCTGGCTTTTCTATATACGCAGATGTTGCAGTGTTTCTGGATGAAATGCTGCTGTCAGTGCCTCACATATCGCGGATGTGTTGAAATGCGATACTTGGAACGCTGATAAGGTGTGAAAGCTGACAAATATTACTGCACTGCGAAACTCTCCAGTCGCGAAGTTGTGAAAAGAAAATATCCTGTATGCTTTTGAAGGGAAACACTGCCTCCTTTTTTCCAAGCGTGATTTTGTTTTAAGTCTTTTGCTGCTCTCCCTGCTGTCTTTCCCTGTACCTTTTTATCTTACGTCGAGACAACAAGGATTTAAAAAAAAGAACACTCACTTAAAATTTCTGTCTCCACTGATCTAAATGTACAATGTACTAATCAACAATAACAATGAATCTAAATGTACAAATGTGCAAGAATGTAACATCAGGGCAGAATAGCCCGGTAAGTATTGAAGCACTTCGCTACATTTTTTGCAATTTTGCGTCGAGCGAGTACGGGAGAGGTTCGAGGTTTGATTTGTTCCCTGGGCGGGCATTCGCTAAATAGTGCTAAAATATGTTACGAGATGACCACTCCTGTGTGGTGGACTTGACTTTGTGTGGGGTGCTACCGGTCAAGTAATAACTACATATAAACTAAGTTTTTGGTTCCAGCAGCAGGTATATGTTCTGAAACACGCTGTTGCACACGTGCTTCATACCCCCAAAAAACAGTGTTTTACATAATACGTTCAGGGGTGGAGATAGCATTTTACCTAGAATGCGTGCGTTCCAATGATTACGTATGTGAAAGATAAAAGTCTAGTCTGTCATACGGCCAAATGAAATGAAAGCTTGAAATTCACACATTTAAAAACACCCGTGTCATAAATATATATATTCATGAATTCATATATTCCATACATTAATACATTCGATACAACTTGTGTTTAGCGCGTGCAGAATATCCTAAGTGAGCATTATGAAGTAACATTATGAAGCATTATGAAGTAACAGCTATCACAGAAACCATTCTATAAGTAAGTGTGACATAGTTTTATACTTATGATAAAAAAAACTATTACAACATCGACCTTAGCTCTTGGTACATTTTGTTTGACACACAGAACCGCAGTGACAAATAGTGGATCCGCATACTGGAACATATGCACGTTCTGTAGTTTTCTTCCCTGCTAAGCGCGCTGGTGCGGAGAACTAGACAAGTTCAAAAAAGTTTTCCACCAAGTAATTTTCACTCATTTTGAAGCGATTTTAACAGCTCAAGTGTCCAGAAATCGAGCCTTTCGAGCACGTTTTCGAGCGCGATGACCACAGCGAAAGCACCGGCTCAAGCCGCGTATCCCCACTAAAGGCAGTTCACGGAGCAGCCGCATGGTGGCGACGCTGTTCGATCTCGAGGCGAATTGTGGTGGCGGTGACAATTACGGACAGGGCAGGAGGGCTTGGCCTCTCTCCGATCGTCTGCCGATGTCGTGGAGCCTATGAGATATTGGGTGGAGCGTATTTTGACGTCAAAGACGTAAGTAAGCGTAAGTAACGCTGCGCGCCAATATGGCGGCGGAACGCTGCATCAAGGAATGCTGCTGCTCAGGCAGTATTTACTCTAATGTAACACATCGTCGCCGGACTTGAACTGTAATTTGAACATTTTTTACGTGTATTACTGCGTAGCGGAAACATCAGTAACAGGGTAGAATACGAAATATCCAAACTATATCCAAATGCTAAATGCAGTACCGTGCTAAATATCAATTTTTTAAAGAATATAAGTAATAGTATGGCCACTGTAAAATAAACACGAAAAGCGTGCAGTTTAAAATCTTACCCGGTACCATCTCAGGTACCAGTGGAAGCGGCTGTGGTGGTGGTATTTCGGAGAAGCGGCTGTATGGTATGTACCACTGCGCCCATACACCATGTTGCAAGTCCATTGAGCGAGACCGTGCCGCGTTCCGATTCGTCTACAATGTTTTGAAATCTCATTTTCTAAGCGGGCATGTGCATGCGGCCTCTCGCCCGTCACGGTATCATTATTTTAGCATAGCTATTATAGCATTAAGGCAAGATTACGTGACACTCAAGCGCGTTCGGTTTCACTGTAATGTATGATGACCCTCAAGTAGAGAAAAACATGCTCAACATGAAATGGTACGCACTCGTGAGACTGGCTACACTCTTAGAAATAAACTTCATCACATAGCACGATCCTAGCCAACCATCATCCCGAATGACAACGTTCTCGCCCCTGATTTGTTGAAAACGGGAGGAGGAGCCTATTTTGTGCCATTATGCACGGCACAAAATAGGCTCCTCCTCCCGTTTTCAACAAATCTAGGGTGAGAACGCTGTCATTCGGGGTGATGGTTGGTTAGGAGCGTGCTATGTGGGAAAGTTCATTTTTAAAAGTGTAGATGTTAGGAGTTGAATGTGTTCATTCTGCTTCAAGTTCCAACTTCGTTGCAGTGTATCCGCAACGCAGTGGGCTTTGTACGCACAATGCACCCAATCTTTGAATCAGTGATCTGTGTGAAATAAATGTTTCTTTTATCCAAAAATATGATAGTGGATATGGATATGGATGAATATGCATAGTGGTTATGGATATAGTTATTTTGACTACTGAAACGGTGCTGGTGTGAAATCCAGTAGAAATCGATGGTACACTCTTATAAATCAACTGGAGGCGTGCGCCTTTTTTGTGACACTTATGCTGTTCGTAATTGTCACACAAAACGCGTACGCCTCCCGATTTCAACAAATCAGGGCAGCTAACGATATCATTTGAGATTATGGTTGGCTAGGAGAGTGCTATGCGGTGAAGTTCATTTTTAAGAGTGTATAGCCAAGACCGGCCGAAAAGGTAGCCTAACATTGAAGCTCCTGATTGGTTATGCATAACATCTAGCATACTGGAATTTCATTGATCGTGTGCCCTGTGTAGCGTGAGTTATCTCAAACAATGGGCTCTATGGGGAGCTGTTGGAGCCTGCACTCTTACAAATGAACTTCACCGCATAGCACGCTCCTAGCCAACCATCATCTCGAATGATATCGTTATCTGCAATGATTTGTTGAAAACGGTAGGCGTACGCCTCTTTTGTGACAATTATGAACAGCATAAGAGCCACAAAAAAGGCGTACGCCTCCCGTTTTCAACAAATCAGGGCAGATAACGATATCATTCGAGATTATGGTGTGCTTGGAGCGTGCTATGCGGTGAAGTTGTTTTTAAGAGTGTGGTATTACGGAAAGTCTCTATGAGCTAGCGGGAACCTGGCGGTGGTGATGAACGGTGCTCGCCGTTGTCTGACTCAGAGAGGTGCACTCTTAAAAATGAACTTCGCCGCGTAGCACGCTTCTAGCCAATCATCATGTCGAATGATTTTGTTACCTGCCTGATTTGTCGAAAACGGGAGGTGCACGCCTTTTTTGTGAAATTATGAACACTAAAGTGTCACAAAAAAGGCGATTCACGAAAATCCACCGGCTGAATAGTTCGTGAACAGGTGGCGCCATCGAAGAAATTTCTTTTTGGTAAAGGTCCTTGGGACACCGGGTATGAACTGAGTGGTGAGCGGCTCATTTGCATACGCTCATTAATTAAATAAACATCCTAACTTTTAAATTTTACTTCGCACGCTTCCGGAACCTCTATTTTACGCATCGGGACCTTCAGCAAAAAATATTGCGAGAAAAAAAAAAAAACGCCATCGCCACTTAGTGATTTTTCAGAGTAATTAATCGGTTTCGGTTTACATATTTCTTGCGGGGAGCAGTGCACCAATGCGTTTTTTGGATCAGCTATCCGGTTGTCAATTTCGTGTCATCCGCCTGGTTCACGCATGGGGGCGACGGACGATTAGGAAGAGCCGCAAAATATGCACCCCTGAACATGTCGTGTCTCCCAAATACCCATTTCCTGATGCCAGCTATGAAGACTATGAAGACACTCCTGACATGCCCACGACATCAACGACTGCGACAGAAGGGACGACAGCCGAGGCGACAATGTCAACACATACCACGAACCATCCAGACACTGGCAAAGTATGTGATACGGAAGACTGCCGATACAAGCGGTGGCATATTGACGTGTCCATGGACACAGGGATAGATACTTGGGAAAACCTTTACAGTTACGTCTGTAACGGAGCTCAGGAAAACTTATCTCACTGGTACAGTCCGACTACGACATCCAATATCCAAGTCATGCAGTACAGCGTCACCTTAAATATGGCCAGGCATTTACAAGACGTAAAGGTCCCAGGAAGAGGGCGAACAGGATATCAAAAAGCAACACTGCATGGATGCTGATAACGTTACGACGACAAAAGCCCCGAGAGAGCTATTAAAGCAACATGGAATGACTTTTACAAGTGACATGCAATTAGACCTTCTGTATGTAATGGTGAGGTTCATGTTTGTTTACGACATCCCCTGGTATTTTTCATGGGTAAGGCAAAGGGGGTCGGGGACTCGGGAGGTTGTACTTCGCATGGAAAAACATTGGGACTTGTACCTCAAAGTGCCGACGAAGGATGAGATTGCGCAAATTTTGTCCTTTTCATAGATCGACGCGATCTCCCAAATGAGATCCTTGATGCGGAGAAAAATGTAGTCCATCTGTCGCGAATTGAGTGCGCTGGCAGTGGAACCCCAAAAAGCAAGGAGTTCTTGTTGTCGACGTTAGGCCTCCTGGTGAACGATGACACGACCCTGTCAGAATGGTGGAATCAAACCCTGGAGGATAATACAGGCTCGCGACTTCCGAGAGACGTCCGTATGACAGTGGACGATGTTCATTTCTTCCACAATTTATTCGGCCAATTCAGGTACGCTACAGCAAATGACATAAGGACATTCTGTGCCTGGAGGACTGCCTGGTACCTCTACAAGGCGTTTTTGTTGCACCCATTGCATGGCGATAAGCCTAGTTATCTTCCTGCGTGCCTGGAGGAAACTACGCAAAAGTTGCCGAATACTGCTGGTTCGGGGTTCCTGTTCCCCATAGTGAACACTTCGAGGCTGAACCTCGTCGGGGAGGTCATTCAGGCAATTGTCGACGAGGTTCAGAAGTCCTTCGAGACTTCAAATTGGCTGGACGAGGCAACTCGCGTTGGAGCTCTGCAGAAAATTTCTTTGCTGACAAAAGGTATTGGTTAGTTGCTAGAGTTTAACTCCGCCATGAAAATAGACCGGTTCTTCAAAGAGCTCCCTGACCTAAACGGAACTTTCATTGAGGACTACATTCAAGTTCAGAAGTTTTGGACAAAACACAGGTGAAATTAAATACTCAGCGGCTCCTCTCCCATCAAAGTACAACCCACGTTTCTTCCATACATCGTGAATGGTGCTTACCGGCCGCATCTAAATCGCATAATCATTGTAACCGCTATTTTGCTCACGCCAATGTTTGCGAATGGTGCTCCTCCAGAGGTGAACTATGGAGCCCCAGGCAGTCTTTTGACACATGAATTAATGCACGGCTACGATACGTTTGGCAGGCGTTTTGACGGTTCAGGACGTTTCAAACCACGGTTTACCGAAAACAGTATTGAGGAATACGACAAGATCGTCCGTTGCCACAACGAGACCATTGAGAACGCTCCGAAATCTAGAGCTTACAAAGACTATATCAAAGAGTATCTAGCAGACACGATGGGTACTACGTCCCTGTTGAGGGCATACGAGAAGGCTTCGGAAAAGTCGCATGTCACTCTGGGCA
The DNA here is from genome assembly GCF_037126465.1 of Ornithodoros turicata. Taxonomy (NCBI): domain Eukaryota; kingdom Metazoa; phylum Arthropoda; class Arachnida; order Ixodida; family Argasidae; genus Ornithodoros; species Ornithodoros turicata. The sequence continues at coordinate 99,850,872 of NC_088203.1, read as the reverse complement.
ACGTCAGGGACTTGACGAAGGACAAGATCATCTACATTTCCTGTTGTCTACTGTGATGTGGAAATGAATTCTCCGAACCAAGGCGTCTACTCATCCGCCTTCGGATGAAAGATGCAACGTACCTCTTATGGATTCAGAACACTTCGGCGAAACTTTTTCTTGACCAAAGGACTCTCCAATGAATCCCTCGCACAAATGTGTCTTCTAGTAATAGATCACTTTGTTTTAAAAAGAACTCTGTGCCCATGACACAATATGATGTCTCTGTCGTACTTGTGAGGAAATGACAAGATGGTGTATGTACAGGCCAGCTGGTGGAGAAGCCTGAGTCTGTCTTGGCACATACAGGGTCCATGAAAGAACTGATGTTCTGAGGCTGGAACAACATAGAAGGGACAAATACATACAAAGCCTCAATTCGCCTAAGAAATTAACGATGAAAGATGAAAGTCACTGAAGAGCCAGCTGTAGGACTCAAATCCACATCTTCTGGATTGCCGGTCCAGGGCTCTACCAATCGTGCTATGCTAACACGCCTTCCCAGCGACTTCCAGGGTGCGTCATGGTGCGTCAGGGTGCGACGCACCCTGGAAGTCGCTGGGAAGGCGTGTTAGGCGTGCTGAGAAACCGCATGGTTTGCTCCGCGTTCGGGAGACGGATGCTTCGAAGATCATTTGTCCACCTATTGTGCTGCAAACCCACCGGGAACAAACCTGTCCCCGGGTACAGTCATTGGTAAATCACATTGTAAATAACAAACAGCAAATACGACGTGATAGAGAAAGCGGAACCGGCAACACGAAACAACCTCAAGAACTCTACTACCCGTTTTCCGGCCTTGCCCTCCGTATTGTTTCTCTCAACTGCCGCACGGTAGCAGCACCTCTTCTGAAAGAGGCGCATTGGTAGAGCCCTGGACCGGCAATCCAGAAGATGTGGTTTCGAGTCCATCAGCTGGCTAACCTTTTCAGTGACTTTCATCTCACATACAGGGTGTCTAACCTATTACGATAAAAAATTCTAATTGGCGACGTACTCGCCGGAGGATTTTGGGACTTTTGGCAATTAATTTCTGAAAACTTTTGGCACCATTGAGGAAGGCTTTGGACAATTTTCAATCGCGGGAAATTTATTTTTTCAATTGAAGTTTGAAAATTACTAAGCGAACCTCACTTTTTTTTACAGAAATATGAAGTCCTTCGCGGATAACCACAGACCCAACAAAAACTATGCACACTATCTCAACAGAAATAGTCGAAAAAAATAATGAAAATTACGCTTTAGCCCCGCCTGCTTGATTTTCGCAGAAACGCGCGCGCGACAGCTGCGTCTACAGGAGTAAGTGTCCCCGCCTTTTGTTCCTTCCTTGTAATAAGACGGTTATTTTGTTTTCTTTGTAATAAGTCAGTGGCCATCAGCATCAAGCTCAACGCAGGGGAACAAAGACAAGAGGCGGGGACACTTCCTCCTCTCCACGCACCTACAGCGCGCTCTTTGCGAAAATGAAGCAGGCGGGGCTAAAGCGTAATTTTCGACTATATATATATATATATATATATAGATACTCATTGAACGATACGACAGCACCAGAGGACACGTGTTTCGCCGTGTTTGCGGCTCGTCGGCCCTGGGTAGCTGCGCATCGTTCGGGATTGGCAAACCAGGGGTCACTCAGCGAGCGATATACACCTGGGAGGGTGACTGAGCACTCCTCAATGCCACAGTGCAAGCCAGTGAATTATAAAGAGGGGGGAAAAGCCATTAAAAAAATAAATAAATTATGCTAGACGTGTTTGAAATTCAAACTTACAGATTAAAATGGCTTCTATGGCTGCACGTAGAGAAACAGAGTGTCCTCAGAGAGTGTCCTCTGGTGCTGTCGTATCGTTCAATGAGTATCTGTTTCTCTACGTGCAGCCATAGAAGCCATTTGAATCTGTAAGTTTGAATTTCAAACACGTCTAGCATAATTTACTTATTTTTTTAATGGCTTTTCCCCCCTCTTTATAATTCACTGGCTTGCACTGTGGCATTGAGGAGTGCTCAGTCACCCTCCCAGGTGTATATCGCTCGCTGAGTGACCCCTGGTTTGCCAATCCCGAACGATGCGCAGCTACCCAGGGCCGACGAGCCGCAAACACGGCGAAACACGTGTCCTCTGGTGCTGTCGTATCGTTCAATGAGTATCTGTTTCTCTACGTGCAGCCATAGAAGCCATTTTAATCTGTAAGTTTGAATTTCAAACACGTCTAGCATAATTTACTTATTTTTTTAATGGCTTTTCCCCCCTCTTTATAATTCACTGGCTTGCACTGTGGCATTGAGGAGTGCTCAGTCACCCTCCCAGGTGTATATCGCTCGCTGAGTGACCCCTGGTTTGCCAATCCCGAACGATGCGCAGCTACCCAGAGCCGACGAGCCGCAAACACGGCGAAACACGTGTCCTCTGGTGCTGTCGTATCGTTCAATGAGTATCTGTTTCTCTACGTGCAGCCATAGAAGCCATTTTAATCTGTAAGTTTGAATTTCAAACACGTCTAGCATGATTTACTTATTTTTTTAATGGCTTTTTCCCCCTCTTTATAATTCACTGGCTTGCACTGTGGCATTGAGGAGTGCTCAGTCACCCTCCCAGGTGTATATCGCTCGCTGAGTGACCCCTGGTTTGCCAATCCCGAACGATGCGCAGCTACCCAGGGCCGACGAGCCGCAAACACGGCGAAACACGTGTCCTCTGGTGCTGTCGTATCGTTCAATGAGTATCTGTTTCTCTACGTGCAGCCATAGAAGCCATTTTAATCTGTAAGTTTGAATTTCAAACACGTCTAGCATAATTTACTTATTTTTTTAATGGCTTTTCCCCCCTCTTTATAATTCACTGGCTTGCACTGTGGCATTGAGGAGTGCTCAGTCACCCTCCCAGGTGTATATCGCTCGCTGAGTGACCCCTGGTTTGCCAATCCCGAACGATGCGCAGCTACCCAGAGCCGACGAGCCGCAAACACGGCGAAACACGTGTCCTCTGGTGCTGTCGTATCGTTCAATGAGTATCTGTTTCTCTACGTGCAGCCATAGAAGCCATTTTAATATGTAAGTTTGAATTTCAAACACGTCTAGCATAATTTACTTATTTTTTTAATGGCTTTCCCCCCCTCTTTATAATTCACTGGCTTGCACTGTGGCATTGAGGAGTGCTCAGTCACCCTCCCAGGTGTATATCGCTCGCTGAGTGACCCCTGGTTTGCCAATCCCGAACGATGCGCAGCTACCCAGAGCCGACGAGCCGCAAACACAGCGAAACACGTGTCCTCTGGTGCTGTCGTATCGTTCAATGAGTATCTGTTTCTCTACGTGCAGCCATAGAAGCCATTTTAATCTGTAAGTTTGAATTTCAAACACGTCTAGCATAATTTACTTATTTTTTTAATGGCTTTCCCCCCCTCTTTATAATTCACTGGCTTGCACTGTGGCATTGAGGAGTGCTCAGTCACCCTCCCAGGTGTATATCGCTCGCTGAGTGACCCCTGGTTTGCCAATCCCGAACGATGCGCAGCTACCCAGGGCCGACGAGCCGCAAACACGGCGAAACACGTGTCCTCTGGTGCTGTCGTATCGTTCAATGAGTATCTGTTTCTCTACGTGCAGCCATAGAAGCCATTTGAATCTGTAAGTTTGAATTTCAAACACGTCTAGCATGATTTACTTATTTTTTTAATGGCTTTTCCCCCCTCTTTATAATTCACTGGCTTGCACTGTGGCATTGAGGAGTGCTCAGTCACCCTCCCAGGTGTATATCGCTCGCTGAGTGACCCCTGGTTTGCCAATCCCGAACGATGCGCAGCTACCCAGGGCCGACGAGCCGCAAACACGGCGAAACACGTGTCCTCTGGTGCTGTCGTATCGTTCAATGAGTATCTGTTTCTCTACGTGCAGCCATAGAAGCCATTTTAATCTGTAAGTTTGAATTTCAAACACGTCTAGCATAATTTACTTATTTTTTTAATGGCTTTTCCCCCCTCTTTATAATTCACTGGCTTGCACTGTGGCATTGAGGAGTGCTCAGTCACCCTCCCAGGTGTATATCGCTCGCTGAGTGACCCCTGGTTTGCCAATCCCGAACGATGCGCAGCTACCCAGAGCCGACGAGCCGCAAACACGGCGAAACACGTGTCCTCTGGTGCTGTCGTATCGTTCAATGAGTATCTGTTTCTCTACGTGCAGCCATAGAAGCCATTTTAATATGTAAGTTTGAATTTCAAACACGTCTAGCATAATTTACTTATTTTTTTAATGGCTTTCCCCCCCTCTTTATAATTCACTGGCTTGCACTGTGGCATTGAGGAGTGCTCAGTCACCCTCCCAGGTGTATATCGCTCGCTGAGTGACCCCTGGTTTGCCAATCCCGAACGATGCGCAGCTACCCAGAGCCGACGAGCCGCAAACACAGCGAAACACGTGTCCTCTGGTGCTGTCGTATCGTTCAATGAGTATCTGTTTCTCTACGTGCAGCCATAGAAGCCATTTTAATCTGTAAGTTTGAATTTCAAACACGTCTAGCATAATTTACTTATTTTTTTAATGGCTTTCCCCCCCTCTTTATAATTCACTGGCTTGCACTGTGGCATTGAGGAGTGCTCAGTCACCCTCCCAGGTGTATATCGCTCGCTGAGTGACCCCTGGTTTGCCAATCCCGAACGATGCGCAGCTACCCAGGGCCGACGAGCCGCAAACACGGCGAAACACGTGTCCTCTGGTGCTGTCGTATCGTTCAATGAGTATCTGTTTCTCTACGTGCAGCCATAGAAGCCATTTTAATCTGTAAGTTTGAATTTCAAAGACGTCTAGCATAATTTACTTATTTTTTTAATGGCTTTTCCCCCCTCTTTATATATATATATATATATATATAGTCGAAAATTACGAAATTACATATATATATATATATATGTCTATATGTCTATATATATGTGTATGTCTATATATATGTGTATATATATAGGTCTATAGTGGTCGCCAAGGCAAGTCAAGGTGCTTTAGTTTCATGGCCAAGCGGACCTGTTTTAAATTTGATACTTTAGGGAGTTTTAGCAAGTCGCTTGTGCCCGAATCAAGCGACCGATTCTGTTCATTATAAAAGCGAATTGGGAAGCGAACTACAGAGACTTTCAGCACATTGGAGGAATTGTTCATTCCAAATGTATTCCAGATGGATTTGAGTAGCAACTGAATCGTGGTCGATCATTGGCATGTTTTCTTATAGTGTTCATGGCGTGTACTTCCAGACTTTTGTCCTTTTGCACAAGGCTGTATAGTTGAGGTAACCACGTCGGTCACCGTGTTTATTGTTTATTGTTTATTGTCATCACTAGGAAACAAAGAACAAGAAAAACCGTGGGGCGTGTCCAATAGCTTTCGCTAGTACAGGCTCATGCCCCGCGGGGTAAATGGAACAGAAAAACAGGTGAGATAAATAATGCAACAAACAGTTACATTCCTGGGTTCAAATAGGCTGAAGTGTCCATAAGGTATCGTCGTAGCATGTTGCGGAATGACTGGCTGTTTTTAACCTCAAGAGGCATAGAGTTCCAGAGTCGCGGCCCAAAACACACTGTCAATCTGGTACCATACACATTTTTTGGCCGATATAACATAAAGTCATTCGACATGACGCTTCGGTTACCTCTTGGACATTTTTTAAATATGTTGTTATTAAAAGGAACGTTATTCTTTACAATTGACTCTACAAGTAAGGCACGACGCTCTCGAATAAGATCAGGCAGTGGGAGAATATTCAGAGAATTAAAAAACTCAATACAGGAAGTTCTACTGCCAGAACAAGTAATTAATCTTATAGCTCTCTTCTGAAGCCTGAACAGACGATCCAGATATGTTGGGAATGCAGTACCCCAAGAAGTGGCACAATAAATTAGATGACACTGCACAAATGAGAGGTACAATTGACGTAAAACATGTAATGGAAAATATTGACGGGCAAGGAATAAAATGTGACAGGACTTGGAAATATTCTTAGCAACTTTATCAATGTGTGGTTTCCACGTGAGATGAGAATCTAAGGTCACGCCTAGGTAATTAATAACATTTACTTGTTCTATAACATTGTTATGAATTGAGATGCTCATTTTGACATATTTGGCAGAAGGCTTGCAGAAGACAAGAAACTTTGTCTTAGACAGATTCAACGTCAGACGGTTAATAGCAAACCAATGAGCAATCTTGTTTGCCTCATGGGACACGGTCGGCGCAATTTCGGAAACATCTGGAGAGCTGAAGAGGAAACACGTGTCGTCCGCATACATGAAAGTCGAAAGCCTGTCGGAAACCGATGGAAGATCGTTCACATAAATCGAAAATAACACAGGACCCAAGACAGAACCTTGGGGTATACCCGTACATACAGGCAAAGACACAGACGATTCCCCATCGATCCGAGTAAACATTCTACGAGACGACAAGTAATTCTTCAGCAGATTCCAGATATCTCCACGAAAACCATAACAATAGAGCTTTTGTAGCAAAATGTGATGATCGACAGTATCAAAAGCTTTGCGCAAATCGGCAAACAGGCCAACAGCAATATGAGATTCATTTAAAGCCTGATTGATTCCATCGGTGACGGCATGTACAGCTGTAGCGGTGGACATTCCAGTTCGAAATCCATGTTGAGAGCAACTCAGTACATTATATTTTTTCAAAAATGAGGAAATCTGTTTACACAGTAGTTTTTCAAAAAGAGTATTGATAGTACTAAGAACTGAAATAGGCCTGTAATTTTCGACCAAATTCTTGTCGCCTGACTTGTAAATAGGTACAACCCGCGCAATTTTTAGAGTGTCCGGATACAGTCCTGTGCCACATGCATGATTAAAAATATGGCACAGTGGAGCAGCCAAAACATCAGCACACGTCTTGAGGGCACGTATAGAAATATTGTCATGACCAATAGCAACGTTCTTTTTCATGCCGCGTATCGTTGCGATAATGTCCGGAACAGTGAAAGGCAGTGTTGTCAATGTGCTGTCGAGCAGACGCTGGCGCAGTTGGGAGATCAAGGTTCGAATCCGCCCCGAATTTTGCAATCCTTTCCGATGCCTAATTCGCTGGGAGAGAGAATCTTCCGCCCAGTTTCAAACAATCCTTCCCGTTCGGTCTTCCTTTCGCAGACACGAAAGGGCGCCTTTGGAGAGGTTGTTGGTGGGCTACCTTTCGTTGTTAGTCTCGCCTTCCGTCGGTTATTATGGGACATTTGGGGTTGCCCTAGGACCCGGGGACGCCTCAAGGCGTAGGTGCACCGCTGGGTCGCAAGAATTCTGCTCTATTCCTCAAAGCGTAAGGTCTTAAGATATTATGGGACATTTGGGGTTGCCCTAGGACTCGGGGACGCCCTAAGACGTCGGTTTTCTTGTATGAGAGCCTTGTAGCTCCTTATTGGCTCAAGCAGGACCGCTGTCTTATCTGCTGTGACGTATGTTATTCACTTTGCCATATTTGGCAGCAAACAGAGCGTGGGCATCGTTACTGTGTCAACGTTAACACGTGCCAAGGTCATCTGTCATCAATTCCCTTTTTCCCATGTAAATAAGCGCCCGCGGTGCAACGAGTGCCTCATGCAGCACTGGGATTTCTTGAAATCGTCCTTTCGGAAACATTCAAATCATTCTGGTACAACCTTCAAACATATTTAGGTTCAAAATATAGGATGATGACTTGTCTTTAGGACGCGGTTAGTTCTAGAGACAAGCTTAAGTCCTAAAGTCAAGACAAGAAGTCATAGCAAAGACAAGACAAGTCCTGAAGACAAGACAAGTAAAGTTGTGTTCTGTAATCTAGCTATCAGACGTGCACTGAAAGCACTCAAGAATGAACTCGTTTTAATACTTATTTAAATAATGAGCACCTCGCACTCACTAACAAGGTGCGCAGCCTGAAGGTAGTATTAGGCAGCTATTTAAAAAAGAGAAAGAAAGTTATTCGATCGGTGCACTCGTTCCCCGCAGGGGGCATCAGCTTACGCTGATGTTTGGTGAGTGGCGCCACCACGGACCCTAGCCCCCAGTCCCAAGGTGTTACCTACCGTGCCGAGGGGATGAAAGGTGAAGGGATAGAAACCTTGAACGGTGGCGGTCGGGGCCTTGGTCAAGCTCCGGCCGACGGGTTTCCTTAAAACTCCGGGACCTTCCCACATGTATAGGCATGAAGTGTGGGTGACATTGTGGAATGCCTAGTAATCAAACCTGCATGGTAAAATATTTCTCTTCATCTACGATCGGGGGCGGGAAACGTTCCCGGACCGAAGCCTTAAAACTGAATGAACAGTTCTTTTTGTCAAAATACATTGTCCTGTCTTCCGACTCTTCAGAAGGAAAAAATGTGCCACTTGGAAAAATGTCTCCCTTCTTTATTGAGAAGGCGGTGTCTTCACTATCAAAACACATAAGCGAAATCAAGAAGCTACGGTCTGGTGACATTCTCATCAAATGAACATCAGAAACAGACTGTCAAAGGATCCTGACCACCAGGGAGATGCTTGGGGTCCCGATATCTGCATCCTTGCATAAAACTCTGAACACATGCCGTGGGGTGGTAGCTGTCACTGAATTAATTGACGTCCCGGTAGAAGAGATTCTTGCTAACCTAAAGGAACAGGCAGTAATTGATGTCAGGAAACTTAAGATACGGAAAAATAATGAATATATTACGACCAGAAACGTAGTCCTTACCTTTGATCGTCCTTCGCTGCCGGATAAACTAAAAGTTGGATACCTGTCTGCAGAGGTCCGTCCATACATTCCGAACCATCTTCGTTGTTTCAAATGCAACCGCCTCGGGCATGCCGCTGATGCTTGCCGTGGGACGCCGTGCTGTGCTCGTTGTGGTCAGCAGGGCCATGACACGAAAGAGTGTAGAGGGCCTGATTGCTGCGTAAACTGCTCCAGTGATCACCCCTCTTACTCCAGGTCTTGCGCTAAGTGGAAATTAGAAAAGGAGATTTTGCGTATAAAGGTTACAGAAAATATCAGCTATCCTGAGGCAAGGAGAAAGGTATCCCCATTCTTCAATCAAAAATCTTTTTCCACTGTACTTCAAGAGAAACCAAAGATGGTAACAGTACACACACAGACAGACACTCCACCTAGAGCACAACAAACAACAAGTGAAGACGGGGTGAAAACCAAGCCCCATGATGAAAACACGGTAGTGACTGCGACAGCAGTCCTACCTTTGTCATCACCCTCCATGGAGTTGCGCTCTATGGAGTGTGATGATGATTCGAGCTCGGAGCTCTCCTTGGGGAGCACGAGCTCACCATTTCTGACACCCTCAAGAGGAAACCTCTCGAGGAGTGGTTCACTCCCCGAGATATCGGAGAAGGATTTGGCGGAGGCCAGAAGAAAAGCACGGAAGCCAAGGATTACTCCTCCCCAGAGGAGTAAGACCTAGCAGCCGTACAGTAATGGCAATTCTTTTTTCCGGTCGGCAGAACAAAGCGTTGTACACCCTCTTTTTTTTCTCATTTCTGCTATCATGATGGGCCACACAATCCTTCAGTGGAATTGTCGCGGTCTACTCTCTAATTTAGACGATGTCCATGATCTTTTTGAGAAGCACAACGCAGTATGCTTTTGTGTGCAAGAAACTTACTTGAACACACATGTACAAAATCCGTTCCGTAGGTATCGAGCTGATAAAACCCGTGCATCTGGCGGTGTAGCAATCATTACACGGCAAACCCTTCCAGCCAAAGAAGTTAATCTAGTCACGGACTTGGAAGCTGTAGCTGTGCAGGTGTGTCTCGACAGAATTGTTACCATCTGTTCAGTCTACCTCCCACCATCGCAGTTGATTACGCAAAAGGACATTGAAAACTTGTACAGGCAGCTTCCATCCCCTCTTATCCTTTTGGGTGATTTTAATGCCCATAATCCCCTTTGGGGCAGTAGTAGAATTGACACTCGGGGAAAAATGCTCGAAAGATTTTTGTTGTCATCATCTAGTTGCCTTCTGAATACCGGCTCACAAACATACATGTATACACCCACCCAAACTTTCTCTGCATTAGACCTTTCCTTTTGCAGTCCATCTCTGTTTCAAGAGTTGGAATGGACTGTAGATGAGAATCCGTATGGGAGTGACCACTTCCCTGTCGTTTTAAAGTATCTGCGAGCTGTGGACTATCTCACAACACGACCGCCCAGGTGGAAATTGCAAAATGCTGACTGGAATAAATTTACAGAAAAATGTGACCTCCTACTAATCCCCTTTGACGTGGTGACAGTAGAGGAAGCTAACAACCTCATCACCAACATCATACTAGATGCAGCGACTGCATCCATTCCCCAGACTTCTGGTCGTCTCCCGAAGTGACCTAAGCCCTGGTGGAATAGTGAATGTCAGGAAACACGCAAACTTCAAAATCGAGCGTGGGGTAGATTCCGGAGATTCCCCTTATCAGAAAATCTCTTACTTTTCAAAAAGGCAAGAGCGAAGGCAAGATGGACCCGCAAACAAGCTAAACGATCTTCTTGGCAAACCTTCGTATCTTCTCTATCTTGTAATACCCCATCTAAAATGGTCTGGGATAGGCTTCGCAAAATTAGAGGCGAACATATCAGTCGGTCTGTCCCTCTTTTACGAGTAAATGGAAAAGTGTGTGACAGCCTGGAAGAACAGGCTAATGCCCTCGGGCATCACTTCCAAAGCGTATCCAGTTCTTCCCACTATGGTAGTGAATTCCTTAAAGTTAAACAAATGGCTGAAAAACAAACCATCCCACTGCATGGAGGTGATGCTTACGCATATAATCAGCCTTTCACCATGTTAGAACTGTCACGATCCTTACTGTCTGCAAAAGCAACTGCTCCAGGTCCTGACCGGATCACATATTCAATGCTTGACCACCTGTCTGAGGTGTCCAAGTCATGCTTGCTTGAATTCTTCAATCATGTTTGGGCACAAGGAGTGCTACCTGTACGATGGAAAGTTGCTACCATAATTCCCCTTTTGAAACCGGGAAAGGAACCCTCGAACCCTTCAAGTTACAGGCCTATTGCCCTTACATGTTGTATTGGCAAGACGTTTGAGGGGATGGTCGGTAACCGTCTGATTCATATCCTGGAAGAGGATAATTTAATATGTCGATTTCAGTGTGGCTTCCGAGCGGGGCACTCCACAACAGACCACCTCGTTCGCTTGGAAACAGTTATCCGGGAAGCTTTCGTAAGAAGGCAACACTGTTTATCTGTATTCTTTGACTTAGAGAAGGCTTATGACACTGCTTGGCGTTACGGCATTCTACAAGATTTATATTCCTTCGGCATTAGGGGTCGCCTTCTCAAGTGCATTTCTAACTTCCTTGAAAATCGAACATTTAGGGTTCAACTGGGCACCATATTATCCCATGATTTTGTGCAAGAGAACGGCGTCCCGCAGGGATCCGTACTCAGTGTCATCCTATTCCTCGTAAAAATCAACTCCGTAGCCAGTGTAATGCCACCATCCATAACATACTCTCTCTACGTAGATGATATCCAAATCTCTTATTCCTCTACCAACCTGACATTATGTGAGCGACAGATGCAGCTGGCTATAAATAAGTTGGTGAAATGGTCTACTGAGAATGGTTTTAAGTTCTCACCAGAGAAAACTGTATGTGTTCCTTTCTCAAGAGTTAGAGGTGTTTTCCCTCAACCATCTCTGAAACTAAATGGCCATGACATTCTTGTAAGAAGCGAGCACAAATTCCTCGGTGTTATATTTGACAAAAAGCTGACATTTTTGTTGCATCTTAAAAACTTAAAAGTCAAATGTATCAAATCGAATAATATTCTTAAAATTCTTTCGCACAAGTCCTGGGGTGCAGATCGAGAAACGTTGCATAAAGTCTATGTCTCGACAGTACGTTCGAAACTAGACTATGGGAGTATTGTGTATGGTTCAGGTCGTCCATGTGTTTTAAAAATACTGGATCCTGTACATCATCAAGGACTTCGGCTGATAACTGGTGCTTTTAGAACCTCACCAGTTGAAAGTTTGTATGTTGAAACTCATGAATACTCCTTGACGAGACGGAGATTTTATCTTGGGGCATCTTACGCATTAAGAATAAGAAGTCATCCACAACACCCTGCACTGCAGTGTGTTACAAGCACACGGTTTGAACAGCTCTTTACTCACAAACGCTCAGTTGTTCCACCACTCTGTATGCGTCTTGCAAATGAGAGTGAGTCTCACAATTTCTCTTATTGCAATTCTCTGGTTGTAGAACGGAGTAAGAGGATCCCACCCTGGGAACCACCTCCGAGGTCTGACACTACACTTATGAAATACAGCAAACATAACACTGCCATGCCTATACTGCAACAAGAGTTTGAACATTTGAAGCGAAGCTTTGGGGATCATGTTGAGGTGTACACTGATGGGTCAAAGTCTAGCGCAGGAGTGACATGTGCCATGGTTTCGGATACATGCACAAGGTCCCACAGTATAAAAAACATTGCATCCATTTGTACAGCTGAAGTATATGCTATTATTCTTGCGTTGAAATATATTCTTGAAGGCTGCATAAAATCAGCAGTTGTGTACACGGATTCCCTGAGTTCCCTTAATGCTATCTGTAGCATGCACAAGCAGAAGAATTTTCTTGTGCAGCGAGCACAATACATAGCCCACACGATAAACAAGAAAGGATATTCTGTAATCTTATGCTGGGTACCCAGCCACGTTGGCATACAGGGCAATGAATTAGCAGACCAGGCTGCTGCAGCTGCCGCTTCAAATGATATAACCCCCTTTGAATTACCCTTACAGGATATTGTATCTTCACTAAAGCAGTCAATTCATGTAAACTGGCAAAATTTCTGGGACAGCCAAACACATAACAAGCTTCATTTGAATAAACCGAACATTCAACATCATGGAGAGCGTCCAGAAAATCGTTTTCAAAGTGTCATATTAACAAGGTTACGCATAGGACATACATTCATCACTCATGGGTTTTTACTTCGTGGAGAGGAGCCACCTCAGTGCGAGCACTGTGGTGGACTTCTCTCCGTTATACATTTACTCATTTCATGTCCTCACGATGAGGCCCATCGTAAACATCACTTTAGACAGTTTTATACACACTATTTACCTCTTCACCCAGCCCTTCTGCTGGGCGATGAGGCTATCGTCCCTTTTAACAGCATTTTTAACTTCTTGAAAGACACCGGGATAGTCAATCTCGTGTAATTTTGTATAGCTATTTTATGTATTTTTAAAGAAGTTTTTACTGGACATCGCATAGAAGTTTAACTGATCACATCCCTATCATTGTTCACGCACATATTTAATTAGTCATAATTTCACCACAGTTTTGGCGCACTATGACCTTAGTTGTCTGTGCGCCATAAAAACCGGAATCATCATCATCATCATTGGTGCACTCGTTCATGACTTATTTAGACCGGGGATTTAACTCAGACACCCGGTACATGTAAGTTCACCCCCGCGCCTAACCAGCCTTACATCTCATATCACCTTCACACAGAACACCACACACAACTTTCACACAGAGGTAGTTACGCGTCCCTTAGTGGCTCAGTCACCTTTTGCTTGGACAGGGAAGAAGCAAGAGGTTGGAAGAAGAAGATCTGCTGGAAGAAGACTACACTCCAGCTTCCGAAAGTGAGTTTCTCGCCATTACCCTTGCGGTTAGGATGGTCCCGGGGCTCTTCGGCAAAGTCCTAGTCCTGTCGGACTGTCTTTCCGTTATCTCTTCTCTCTCCAACCCGTCAAGCCCGCTTCAGCAGCTCTTGGCCTCCCTTGCTCCGCCTCACGTCTCAGAGGTTGTGCTCACCTGGATACCGGGGCACCGTGGTCTCTCGCTCAACGAGGCGACAGACAGTCTAGCCAAGACGGCACTCTCTGGCCCGCTCATCAATGTTCTCAGCCCCTCTGGCTGACGTTACTAAAGCCAGGTATCGGAGGTTCCTGCAGCTCACTGGGTCCCGCCTTGCTCCCCTCAGTTAAGCCCACCTCTCCTACTCATGGCAGCCTCACTGCTGCGCTTCTCGCCACGTCGAGGTGCTCCTTACACGTCTCCGATGCCTCGCCCTCCCTCTTGACTTTTATCTGCACCGAGCTGGAGTCTCCAATTCTCCCGCGTGCTTGCACTGTGGTCAGGACGAGACTGTGGAGCACTTCCTTCTCCGCTGCCACCGCTTCGAGTGCCTTCGTCAAGAATATCTGGCTCGCCATCTGGCCAGAGCCGGCGCCCCCCTCTGCTTGCAGTCCATCCTATCCTTTGGGGCTTCTCTCTTGGGGAGATGGAGCTGGGCCGTAGCGTCCAATGTGGCTGCTTTTCTCATCCTATCTGATCGTACCCGATATCTAAGGTCGCTCCACGCGTTACATCATGACTAGCCCTGGTCAATCGCCCTCAGTGGCTAACGGCCATTGCTCTGAGGTACAAGAAGACGAAGAAGATGCGCTCGAGGACGCTGCGAAGAAGGCTGTTCCTCTGTTGCTCTAGTGCGGCAATCCCTTTTGTTGTTGGAGCTTGTTTGCCCTATCTGCAAGCTCAGGCCTGTCTGGCCTCCTCTGTTTCTCCCTCGGTTGCGACGCTGCTTACCTCGCCGGTTGGTGAGACGCGCGGCGATGGCGACCGCTGTTCGCAGCGGGCCCGACCCTTACTGGTCGGCGTCTGTGGACATTCGCTCAGTCCCCCTGAGCCTCTTCCAGGCCAACGGCCTCACGTCCATCCCAGTCGCAATCAAGCCTACCGATGGCTCTGTCATCCGGTCCAAGAACCCGAAATCTCTGCTTCAAGGCCTGGAAGCCATTACTCCTGAGTTCCGGGACATCGCCGAAGTGCGTCAATATGGAAGAGATGGCATCATCTGCAAATCTGACAACGTCAACGTCATCCGCTCGCTCCTGTCAACTTCCTCCTTCGGCAGGCAGCCGGTGGAGGCATTCATCCCGCACCATCTCGCCTGTGTCAGAGGGGTGGTGAGGGGCGTCGACGTCTCTCTTCCCGCTACTGAAGTCCTCGAGCTCTTCTCCGACGCTGGTGCCCTCGACGCGTACCGCTGCAGCAGGCTTGACAACGATCGGCGTATCCCAACCCAGTCCGTAGTTGTGTCCTTTGCGGGACTCGCCTGCCCATCTGAAATCAAGTCCTGGCCACTCATCTTCTGTGTAGACACCTACAAGCGAAGACCGCTTCAGTGCAAGCGATGCTTCCGATTCGGACATACCACCAAAAACTGCAGATCTGATCCCCGCTGCCGCCACTGCGGCGACAGCCATGACGAGCCCACGTGCCCTGTTAGTGTCTCCCCGAAATGTTGCCTCTGCGGCGGGAAGCACTCTGCCGACAACCAATCATGCCCTTGCCGTGAGCAAGAGTCTTCCTTGTTAGAGGTCATGGATGCTCGCCACTGTTCACGGGCGGAAGCGGCTGCTGCCTTGAAGAGGCGCGGTTCGGATTTCGCTGCCAGAACCCAGCAAGCTGTCCAGTCCCCATTCCCTGGCGATAGGCTTCAGAAGATGATTGATGCCGCCGTCGAGGCTGCAGTCTCGAAGGTTAGAGCGGAACTCGACTCACTCTGCGCCATGGTTGCGTCCCTCTCTTCGGCCCTTTCTGAGACGGTCAACGCCATCTCCGGCAACAAACAAGTGGCTGTAGCCGCTGTGCCCTCGGCTGATCCTTCTCCTCAGCCCTGTGAACCCAGCTCTCCCTCTTGCTCATCGGCCGCCGCCCAGCCTGGCCGCGTGTGCCCAGCCTCGTCCCACGAGGCCATGGATGCGTCCTCCTCCAACTCCAAGCGTGACGCCTCGTCTGCGCTAATGTGGTGCAGCCCCTGCGAAAAGCCCCATGGCAAGCGGTCAAAGAAGGGTAGCCGCCCGAATGCTGGTGACGACGTCCTTGCTGCCGCAGTCGCTCAATCCTTACTGGGTGATGAGTAGCCTGCGCGTCTTACAGTGGAACTGTCTTGCGATTTCTTCAGCTCTACCCGACCTCCACACGCTTGTCTCGAACTGCTCTCCTGACCTCATTCTCCTTCAAGAAACGTGGCTATCCCCCCGACGGTCCTTTTCCTTTCCGGGCTTCCAGGTATTTCGCCTGGACCGGCCCGTGGGACGGGGAGGAGGTCTGTTAACGCTCATCTCCCTTCGCCTAGTGCATTCTGCCCGCGTTGTGTGGCAAACCCTGTCCCCTCTTTGCGAAGCCCTCGCGGTGCGGGTTACTCTCCCACGCTTCGGCCCCCTGGATGTCTTCAATGTGTACTGTCCGGCTGGCTTCCAGTCACCCTCGGCGCTCAGTGGCGCACTCTCTCATGTCTCTCAGCGGTACATCGTCGCCGGTGATTTCAACTCCCATCATGTTTCGTGGGGGTCCAAGACTGACTCTAGCGGCAGAGAGCTGTGGGAATGGATATGTCGTCATAACCTCAGTGTTGCAAATGATGGATCCCCGACGTTTCTGCGTGGCACCGCTAGGTCGGTGCTCGATCTCACGTTGCATTCGCCTGCAGCCCGCCTATCTTCGTGGCGCACGCTGGCCTCGGGCTCTAACAGTGACCACCTTCCCGTCTTCTTTGAAGTGGTCATACCGGCAAGACTCGCTGCTACCTCGCGCTCCCTCTGTAATTACTCCCTGCAAGACAAGAACCTGGCCCGCCTCCTGGAGGGCAGCTCTGAGCTCCCGCCCGTCAACCGTGCTATAAGTGCTGCCTCCTCGCTGACCCGCTCGATAGCGTCATCCACATTCCGCATCGACAAGCGATCGCCGTCAGGCTGTGCGCCATGGTGGAATGCTGATTGCGCAAGGGCCTACCGGCGCCGCAAGGCCGCTTGGAAACAGGTGCTCGCAAATACATGCTACGTGAATTGGAAAAATTACCAATTCCATAAAGCCGTGTTCAGGCGTACCATCTCTGCGGCAAAGCGGGCCTTTTTCACTGAACGAAACGCATTCCTCTCCGGCCCGAAGAACAGGAAAGCCCTACACAGGCACGTTTCCAATATCAGCAGGTCTCTCTCCTCAGGATTCCCCCCTCACTCTCTCGTCATGTCCGATGACGCGGCGAGGGCCCAGCTGGAAGATATCGCCAGGGGTCTGGCTCTCCGCTTCCAACGCTCTACTTCCTGCGCGCGGCAGCCTCCCGTGACGTCGTCGTCCGGCTTCGTTGGTGTTTCTGCAGAGGAACTTGACTCAGTGGTGCGCGCTCTTCCAAGCTCGGCTCCCGGCCCGGACGGCGTCTCAGGCAGAATGGTGAGGTCCCTGTGGGCTGCCCATCCAGAGGAGCTCCTGAACATTGCGAACGTCTCCATCGAACACTCGTGGATACCAGATGACTGGAAGGTGTCTAAGGTGGTTATAGTCCAGAAGATCGCCTCGAGGGGCTTGGCCATGGATAACATTCGCCCGATTGCCTTGACATCCGTCCTCTGCAAGACCATTGAGCGGATTCTGCACCGCCGGCTCTCTTCCTTCTTGGAAGCCTCTTCAGCGCTCAATGACAGCCAGATCGGCTTTCGCCCCCGTTGCTCAATCTGGATGGCGCACGCCAACCTGGAAAGCCAGATTTGCCTTGCGCGTGAGTGTGGGAAGATGTCTGCCCTGGTTACCTTGGATGTGGCGAAGGCCTACGATAGCGTGGAACACAACGTCCTCCTCCATCGTATGGTAGCTCTCAACATTCCCCCGTACATCGTTTCATGGGTTTGCGGCTTCCTCACTGGACGAGCATTCTTTTGCTCGGATGGACGCTTTGTCTCATCTTTGCATCCGCAGCAGAGGGGCGTCCCCCAGGGGTCCGTCCTTTCGCCACTGCTGTTTAACATTTTGATGAGTTCCCTACCTCTCGACCCGGGCGTCCTCACCCTGACCTATGCGGACGATATTGCCTTCTTCTCCAGCTCTCTATCGCTGCATACGCTACGTGAGAAACTGCAAGAATATCTCCTCGCGCTGTCATCCTGGATGCGTTCCGTCCACCTCACGTTGAACGTCCAGAAATCTGCAGTCCTGGTGTTCCCCCAGACCAACTGGACTGGAGGAGCTGTGACCATCATTCTGGATGTTGCCGGCCAGACCATTCGCCAGACCAACCTGCTGCGCTACCTAGGCGTCTGGTATGATCACAAGCTCCACTGGGACCATCATGTGGAAGTCATAAGCCAGAAGGCCTCGAAAGCAATTGGCACAATCCTCCGCAGCGCCAGCGCCCGCTGTGGTATGCGCAGGAGCACCCTGCTCTTCCTGTACAAGTGCTACGTAAGGCCAATTCTTGAGTTTGGGTGTGTCGTCTTCTCGCACCTCCCCGACTACCGTCTGGGCAGGCTATTCGCCGTAGAAAGGAGAGCCCTCCGCCTGTGCATGGGCCTCCCCAAGTACACGGCCAACCAGGCGCTGTATGCCGAAGCCCGCATTCCCCCTCTGAAGACTCGGTTCCGCCTACTCACTGTGAACACCTTCCTCTCGCTCTGCCAGAGCCCATTAGCCTCCAGACAGAACCAGTCTCTCAGGGATCGGGCCCAGTGGATCGCCCGGAGGTGGCGAAAATCCAACACCCCGCAGCTCGTCTTTGTCGAATCCCTTCTAGCCTCGCTGAATACTTCTCTGACTGCCCCTCCTGCGCCCATCTGTCCGGTCTCGTCCATGGCCCTGCGAGTTGCCGACGCGTTCCAGCCCGGCGTTGCCTACGCTCCGTCTCCCCGGCTTGAAGCCCTCCTCTCGGCGCACATCAACCAGTTCCCATCTCACGTTGTTGTCGCGACAGATGCCTCGGTCTCGGCTCAGCTAGCGGGTGCCGGCGTCGTCTTCCCTCAGCTCGACTGTCACTGCCCCATCCGCCTCCCTGACTACACTCCCGTGTTCGAGAGCGAACTCCTCGCCATGATACTGGCTCTCAGAATGGCGCCCCTTACATTTCCCAGGATCCTGCTTTTGTCCGACTCCCTGTCGGTCATCACTGCCCTAGCCAGCCCCCCCAGCGAGTGGCTCGAGCTCCTGCAGGCCCTGAGTCCTAGCCACATCACGGAGGTGGTCCTGACATGGATTCCTGGGCACTGTGGCCTATCTCCCAACGAGTTGGCGGACAACCTGGCAAAAATTTCCCTCTCCGGCCCTATCATTGACGTCCTTCCGCCCCTGCCCTCTATCACGCGGGCCAGGTATAGAAGGCTGCTGGAGCTGACCGCTCTCCGCTCTCTGCCAGCCCGGTACGCCCATCTTTCCCACGCTTGGCAGGCTGACCGCTGCGTCTCCCGTCATGTAGAAGTCTTGCTGACTCGACTGCGCTGTCTAGCCCTTCCACTGAACTTTTACCTGCACCGCGCGGGGGTCAGCCGCTCTCCTGCGTGCGTCCACTGCGGTCAAGAGGAAGCTGTAGAGCACTTTCTCCTGCACTGCCCCCTCTACGACCGCTCCCGCCTTATCTACCTTGCCCAGCCGCTGGCTAGACAAGGGGTTCCCCTCTCCCTGGACGCCATCCTGTCATTTGGAGCCTCCCACACCGAAAAGTGGCGGTTTGAAATAGCGTCGAGAGCCGCCGCCTTTCTGGCCATCTGCGGCCGCTTCTGAAACATCTTGTACCTCCCGCTTCCTCCCTCCCCTCTGCTATGGCTTCCTTCTACTAACATGTCACCGTGGGTCTCATGAGCCTCTAGAGATTAGTCCGCACCAAACCCTGGCCAATCGCCCTGTGTGGCTGGCGGCCACTGTTCCTAGTGGTGGAAGAAGAAGAAGAAGAAGATCTGCTGTATCTTGCCCTCGTGATCGTGCCTTCTGTTGTGCCATTCGAATTTGGCCTTCGACTTCGTACATCACCCTCCACCCTCTCATCCATCCATTCATAGATCCGTGGCCCGTTGCCTTTGGTTGTGTGCCACACCGACAAGACGAGTGTAAACATGCAGGTCGTGGACTTCCCGGATGACAGCCATACGCAATACCAGGAGCAATGGCCCGGAGAACAAAGAACGACCGAAGAAGAGCCGACATTGGTGAGTTTCTGCACTGATTCTACCGAGGCATTATTCTACAGGTGTTTGGTCGTGGAATACAGTTACAGCTATCGAAACCTGTGGCTGTGCATAACCATTCAGTTCAGCATTTCAAATTATAATTTCCACAGCCTGTTTCATAAAGTATTAACGGAGCATGCGCGAAACGGTGGCGTATCCTATCGGGACTTGGCGTTTGGTTGTCACATGCCTCCTAAGTACTGAGTCAATAGGACCGAGCATATTGAGTAAGGCTCTAGTTGTCATTCGGCGTCCGTCATCCACATTATATCGGGTTGCACATTTCTGCGATAAGAGGCAATATTTTGTGAACCTGTGGAGTTGACTTTTTCATAAAGACGGTAGTGGCATGTTCGTTCCGCATTTGCAAATCAAAGTACAACAAGGGGGAGAATTTTAGCTTGTTCCGGTTTCGGTGTAGACGAATGAACCCGCAGCAGTAGTAGTAGTAGTGTAGTTTTTGCTCACTTCTCGTGCACAGATACCGGTAATAAACCGGACGCTCCATAAAGTACAGGTTATGTCCACTTAAACCTTTAGAACAAACGGGGACAGCACGTACATGGCCTTACTTCACACCGCTATTGAAAACCACTCCATTTCGCTGCTTTCCGCGAGGTGGCACCAGCTCTTTCTGGAAAGGCAGATTGCAAAGACAGTTACTTGTCATTCCAACCTGCCTTTACAGAAAGAGCTGGTTCCACCGCGGGAATAGCCGGAGAGTATGTATCATAATATGTATGATACATAGCCCTAGTCATATACAGGGTGTCCCAGAAAACGTGTCATTGAATTATAATAAAAAAAAACTACAGCACCTAGAGTCATGCGGTCAATGGCATTTGTTCTTAGTGTGTTTTTGCCACCTCCTCGTGTGAATGTCATGTAACGTAAGTTTAATTATGTAAATTTTTGCAAGCTTAAGTCGGAAATTTTCCTAGTAAAGGTCACTTTTTTACCCCACCAATGTGAAGAGCGTGTCTAATTTAGTCAAATTAATGATAATTGAAAGGGATATTCAGGAGCTCTCCCATCGGAAAAAATAGCCGAACATCATGCTCTGCTGAGGTCGCACAGGATAGCGCACGATGAATTTTTCAGCGATATCCTCGTCAGTCCGACGAAAGGAGGTTGGAAACCCAGTCCTCCCCGACATCGCAGAAAGAGATAAACAGGCACGGCTTATCACGTCCGACTTTCGCTGGGATAATGCTTTCCCTCCCCGAATTTTAGGAACTGTTACTTTCTCTATCACTCTGTGGGCTGACTTCGGAACCTCCTTTTGTCGCACTGAGAGCGATTGCGTTCAAAAAGTCATCGCGCGCTATGGTCCAAGGCTCCGAAAAGCATGATATTCGGTTATTTTTTCCGATGGGATAGCTCGTGAATATCACTGTGAATTATCATGAATTTGAGTGAATTCGGCACGCTCTTCATATTGGTGGGGTAAAAAAGTGACCTTTACTTTGCAAATTTCCGAGTTCAGTTCGCAAATGTTAACATAATTAAACTTGGAGTGCGTGACATTCACAATTAGGAGGTGGCAAAAACCTAATAAGAACAAATGCTGTTGACCGCATGATTCTAGGTGGCGTAGTATTTTTATTATAATTCAATGACACGTTTTCTGGGACACCCTGTATATGTAGCCCTCTAACACTAACCGGCGTTTATTTGTCTACACTGGGTCACGTATGGGGGACTGTCAATCTATCCAGAACGTAGCTTTCTCTTCCTTTGCCTCCTCTTCTTCCTCTAGGTCCCCGACCTAGTTCGCTTCATGCTCCCCAGCTTTCAGTTCGTTCCTCAGCGAACGGTAAGTGACCACGGGAGCAATAGCGGCTGTTAAAAGGGTTAATCTTCCCTATTGAAAATCTATTCCCCAAAGCGTATAGGACGATGACTTGTCTTTAGGACGCGGTTAGTTCTAAAGACAAGCTTAAGTCCTAAAGTCAAGACAAGAAGTCATAGCAAAGACAAGACGAGTCCTGAAGACAAGACAAGTAAAGTTGTGCTCTGTAATCTAGCTATCAGACGTGCACTGAAAGCACTCAAGAATGAACTCGTTTTAACACCTTGTAGCGGCACCGTCATCATCATCGACCATCCCGTTCATCTCGAGCATAGCGCGCCGCTGCAGAATAAACAGTCGAGCTTCTGGCACGAACCCGAGCTCTTGTCTGCTCTTTGCCTCCTAGCCTCGACAATCTGGTGACCCGAACGTGATACGTTCGCCAACCGTGCGAAGCCATGTCCCGCGACGAACCCTCAGCCAGTTCAGTCCCACAGCCTTCGCTGTCCGCTGTTGCTGTCAAACTTCCGCAATACTTCGACCGAAACCCCGGGGTATGGTTCATCCAGGCGGAAGCCCAATTCAGCCTCGCCGGTGTCACATCCCAGCAAACAAAATTCTACCACATCATCTCTGCCCTTACTCCAACCGCAGCAGACGAGGTATATGACGTTCTAGCTAACCCGTCCCCTACAACGCCGTACGACCAACTCAAGAAAGCCCTCCTCCAGCGCACAACAGCTTCCAGCCGCTCCCGTTTACAACAGCTCCTCTCGGCCGAGGAGCTGGGAGATCGACGCCCCACCCAGCTTTTACGGCGCATGCGGCAATTGCTCGGAGACAATTCTGCGTCCATGGACGACACCCTGCTCCGTGAGCTTTTTCTTCAACGCCTGCCACAAAATGTGCAGACGGTCCTGGCCACAGCTTCCAACATGACACTGGACCAATTGGCTACACTCGCTGATGCTGTTCTTGAGGTGGCGAGTCCATCCCCCGTCATATCCGCGGTGTCACTGCTTCCACCTGCTGTCCCCAGCCACAACAATGCTGCTTCGCAGAGCGCGCCAATCACCTCCCATTCTCAGATTGACGACCTCTGCCGCGAATTTCGGAGCCTCGCGAGCATTATTGCCGCTTCCCATGTACAGCCCAGTCACCCCCGCGCCTCCCGACGACGAAGACCAAGCAGTAGTCCACGTCGCCCTTCTAACGGCCGTTCGACCAGCAGAGAGCGGAGCCCAGTCTCGTCCATTTGCTGGCACCATCGTCGGTTCGGCGCAGACGCGTACCACTGTCTCTTGCCGTGCTCACGGAATGCGGAAAACTCTCCGGCGGACCATTATTGGCGACAAATGGTCCAAGCCACTCATCCAGTCGCCTCTTCTACATCCGCGACCGTAACTCCACCCGACGTTTCCTAGTTGATACTGGCGCAGAGGTCAGCGTTATTCCAGCGACCAGCGCTGACCGTCGGCAATCCCCCCTGTACCACCTTACTGCCGTCAACGGTTCGAAGATCCCCGTATTCGCGCAGCGCTCTTTAACGCTCAACTTGGGTCTCCGGCGCGAATTCCGCTGGATGTTTCTGGTCGCCCACGTCAACCAACCAATTTTGGGCGCGGACTTCTTGAACAACTACCACCTCTTGGTCGACATCCGCACTCGCAAGCTCATTGACTCCAATACTAACCTAGCTGTCACTGGCATACGTTCTTCCTTATCGTCTTTACGTGTTGCCTTTTACCACGACACCAGCAATGCCTTCAGCGCCATTCTTAAGGACTTCCCCGAACTCACCCGGCCACCTGACTGGTCGAAGCCAGTAATGCATCGTGTAATCCATCACATCGAGACTAAAGGACCACCTGTGTTTACTCGACAACGCCGACTGCCCCCGGAAAAGCTGAAGATCGCTCGTGAAGAATTGAACCACATGCTTGATATGGGAATTATTCGTCCCTCTTCTAGCAGCTGGGCATCGGCGCTACACATGGTGCCGAAGAAGACAGGTGATTGGCGTCCCTGTGGGGACTATGGGGCTCTCAATCGAGTTACCATCCCCGACCAATACCCGGTGCCCCACGTCCACGACTTTACAGCCTTCCTTCATGGCGCCACCATCTTTTCGAAGGTAGACCTAGTCCGGGCTTATCAGATACCCGTCGCTGAGGAGGATATAACCAAAACGGCCATTACCACCCCATTTGGTCTATTCGAGTTTCTCAGGATGCCGTTTGGGCTGCGAAATGCCGCACAATCCTTTCAGCGCTTCATTGATTCGGTCATTCGTGGTCTACCTTTCGCATATGCTTACATCGATGACATTCTTGTCGCCAGCTCATCCATCGAGGAACACGCCGATCATCTACGTGCACTGTTCTCCAGGCTTTCTGCCCATGGCATTATCATCAACGCCAGCAAGAGTCAATTTGGCGCTCCGTCTCTTGAGTTCCTGGGCCACCATATATCTTCTCAAGGCGTCAAGCCTCTTCCATCCAAAGTCCAGGTCCTTTCCGATTTTCCCCGCCCTGCTTCTCTCAGCCAGCTCCGCAATTTTCTCGGACTCGTTAACTTCTACCGGCGATTTGTCCCACGCTGTGCTGAGATCATCCTGCCCCTCGAGAAGTTCCTCTCGACCAAACCGCAATCTTCTCGACCTCTAACTTGGACGGATGACGCCATAGCAGCTTTCGACAACATTGGCAGGCTTTAGCTAACGCCACGCTCCTCGCCCACCCCCGCCCAGATGCGCCAACCTGTCTTATGGTGGACGCATCTTCAACCGCAGTTGGAGCCGTCCTGCAGCAGAACATGTCTGATGACCATACCGATTGGCAACCCATTGGCTTCTTTTCCCGGAAGTTGAGACCCCCCGAAACGCGCTACAGCACTTTTGGCCGTGAGCTGCTTGCCATCTACCTGAGCACAAAGCATTTTCGCCATTTTCTTGAAGGACGAACTTTCACGATCTTCACAGATCACAAGCCGCTCGTCTACGCTTTCCAATCTCCGAGCACGAATCATTCATCAAGAGAGCAGCGGCACCTCTCATTCGTGTCTGAATTTACAACGGACATCAGACATCTACCCGGCATTCGGAACCCTGTTGCTGACGCCCTCAGCCGTGTCAGTATTGCCGGACTGAACCGCGATTCGTCCGCACCGTTAACCTTCGCCGACATAGCTGACCTGCAGCGCACGGACGATGAGTTCCAGTTTTACCGTTCCTCCTCTCGGACCAGCCTTCAACTCCAAGACATTCCTCTCCCAGGGGTTGGAGGTACCATTTGCTGCGACTTGTCAACCGGCAGCCCACGCCCATTTCTTCCTCGGGCCGCTCGCCGACCCGTATTTGATCAGCTGCACTCCATGGCACACCCCGGGATCCGCGCCACCCAGAAGTTGATCTCTCTCTCTCTCTCTTATGTGTGGCCACGTATGCAAGCTGATATCAAGCGTTGGGTGCGTTCCTGCATACCGTGCCAGTGATGCAAAGTTTCCAGGCACACCAAGACCGCACCAGCTCAGTTCCTACCACCAGACTCTCGCTTTGACCATATCCACCTGGACATTGTCGGTCCCCTGCCTTCATCTAACGGCCATCGATACCTCCTCACAATGATCGATCGCTTTACGCGCTGGCCCGAAGTCGTCTGCCTCCCCGACATCACAGCCGCCACCGTCGCCCTTTCCTTCGTACAAGCTTGGGTCGCCCGCTTTGGCGTCCCCTCAGTCGTCACATCGGACCGCGGACGGCAATTTGAGTCCGCCCTTTTCACTCAACTGACAAACTTGCTTGGCACATCCCGTACAAGAACAACGGCTTACCACCCTGCAGCCAACGGGATGGTTGAACGCTTACACCGCCGGATTAAAACAGCCCTCAAGTCTGTATCCCCCGCTTCCTGGACCGACGCCCTCCCCCTCATCCTGCTGTCCCTTAGGGCCACCGTCAAGGAGGACCTGCAGTGCTCACCTGCCCTGATGGTTCACGGGACTACTTTACGCCTGCCTGGCGAATTCTTTGCGCATCCCTCGCCAATCGCCCATACCGACCCGACAACCTACCCTGAACGCCTGCGCACGGTCATGCAAGCCCTACCAGCCGTCCGACCCCGCTCACCTGCGCAGCCCTCCACCTATCGCCACCCCCTTCTTCAAACGGCTTCTCACGTCTTCATTCGCCATGACGCGCCCCGAAAGCCTCTGCAGCCCACATACGACGGTCCCTACAAGGTTCTGCAGCGGTCACCGAAACATTTCACGCTTCAGCTCACTGGCCGCCAGGACACTGTATCTATTGACAGGCTGAAGCCGGCCTTCATTGAAAGCCCTGTTGACGTGTCTCCTGCCACCACGCCTCCCAGTTTGCCTCCGCATCAATTTCTCCCAGAAGACACCACGCAGCCAGTTCGCCGTCGCCGTGTTCATTGGGCTCGTCCCCTCAGCACCACTCACCACTGATATCGATTCGCTGGGGGGGGGGGGGGGGGTCCATGTAGCGGCACCGTCATCATCATCGACCATCCCGTTCATCTCGAGCATAGCGCGCCGCTGCAGAATAAACAGGGGAGCTTCTGGCACGAACCCGAGCTCTTGTCTGCTCTTTGCCTCCTAGCCTCGACAACCTATTTAAATAATGAGCACCTCGCACTCACTAACAAGGTGCGCAGCCTGAAGGTAGTATTAGGCAGCTATATATAAAAAAGAGAAAGTTATTCGATCGGTGCACCCGTTCACGAATTATTTAGTCCGAAGATTTAACTCGACTCCTGGGGGTTTCTGGCACCCGGTACATGTAAGTTCACCCCCGCGCCTAACCAGCCGTACATCTCATATCACCTTCACACAGAACACCACACACAACTTTCACACAGAGGTAATTAGCG
Organism: Ornithodoros turicata; assembly: GCF_037126465.1. NCBI lineage: Eukaryota > Metazoa > Arthropoda > Arachnida > Ixodida > Argasidae > Ornithodoros > Ornithodoros turicata. Next base: position 99,824,154 of record NC_088203.1, on the reverse strand, counting down.
CGTCCCTTAGTGGCTCAGTCACCTTTTGCTTGGACAGGGAAGAAGCAGGAGGTTGGAAGATGATGATCTGCTGTATCTTGCCCTCGTGATCGTGCCTTCTGTTGTGCCATTCGAATTTGGCCTTCGACTTCGTACATCACCATCCACCCTCTCATCCATCCATTGATAGATCCGTGCCCCGTTGCCTTTGGTTGTGTGCCACACCGACAAGACGAGTATAAACATGCAGGTCGTCGACTTCCCGGATGACAGCCATACGCAATACCAGGAGCAATGGCCCGGAGAAGAAAGAACGACCGAAGAAGAGCCGACATTGGTGAGTTTCTGCACTGATTCTACCGAGGCATTATTCTACAGGTGTTTGGTCGTGGAATACAGTTACAGCTATCGAAACCTGTAGCTGTGCATAACCATTGAGTTCAGCATTTCAAATTATAATTTCCACAGCCTGTTTCATAAAGTATTAACGGAGCATGCGCGAAACGGTGGCGTATCGTATCGGGACTCGGCGTTTGATTGTCACATGCCTCCTAAATACTGAGTCAATAGGACCGAGCATATTGAGTAAGGCTCTAGTTGTCATTCGGCGTCCGTCATCCACATTATATCGGGTTGCACATTTCTGCGATAAGAGGCAATATTTTGTGAACCTGTGGACTTTTTGTTAAAGACGGTAGTGGCATGTTCGTTCCGCATGTGCAAATAAAGTACAACAAGGGGGAGAATTTTATCTTGTTCCGGTTTCGGTGTAGACGAATGAACCCGCAGCAGTAGTAGTACAGTAGTGTAGTTTTTGCTCACTGCTCGTGCACAGATACCGGTAATAAACCGGACGCTCCATAAAGTACAGGTTATGTCCACTTAAACCTTTAGAACAAACGGGGACAGCACTTACAGGGCCTTACTTCACACCGCTATTGAAAACCACTCCATTTCGCTGTTTTCCGCGAGGTGGCACCAGCTCTTTCTGGAAAGGCAGATTGCAAAGACAGTTACTTGTCATTCCAACCTGCCTTTGCAGAAAGAGCTGGTTCCACCGCGGGAATAACCGGAGAGTATCTATCATAATATGTATGATACATAGCCCTAGTCATATACAGGGTGTCCTAGAAAACGTGTCATTGAATTATAATAAAAAAACTACACCACCTAGAGTCATGCGGTCAATGGCATTTGTTCTTACTGGATTTTTGCCACCTCCTCGTGTGAATGTCATGTAACGTAAGTTTAATTATGTAAATTTTTGCAAGCTTAAGTCGGAAATTTTCCTAGTAAAGGTCACTTTTTTACCCCACCAATGTGAAGAGCGTGTCTAATTTAGTCAAATTCATGATAATTGAAAGGGATATTCAGGAGCTCTCCCATCGGAAAAAATAGCCGAACATCATGCTCTGCGGAGGTCGCACAGAATAGCGCACGATGAATTTTTCAGCGCAATCTTTGTCTCTCCGACGAAAGGAGGTTGGAAACCCAGCCCTCCCCGACATCGCAGAAAAAGATAAAACAGGCACGGCTTATCACGTCCGACTTTCGCTGGGATAATGCTTTCCCTCCCCGAATTTTAGGAACTGTTACTTTCTCTATCACTCTGTGGGCTGACTTCGGAACCTCCTTTCGTCGCACTGAGAGCGATTGCGTTCAAAAAGTCATCCCGCGATATGGTCCAAGGCTCCGAAAAGCATGATATTCGGTTATTTTTTCCGATGGGATAGCTCGTGAATATCACTGTGAATTATCATGAATTTGAGTGAATCCGGCACGCTCTTCATATTGGTGGGGTAAAAAAGTGACCTTTACTTTGCAAATTTCCGAGTTCAGTTCGCAAATGTTAACATAATTAAACTTGGAGTGCGTGACATTCACAATTAGGAGGTGGCAAAAACCTAATAAGAACAAATGCTGTTGACCGCATGATTCTAGGTGGCGTAGTATTTTTATTATAATTCAATGACACGTTTTCTGGGACACCCTGTATATGTAGCCCTCTAACACTAACCGGCGTTTATTTGTCTACACTGGGTCACGTATGGGGGACTGTCAATCTATCCAGAATGTAGCTTTCTGTTCCTTTGCCTCCTCTTCTTCCTCTAGGTCCCCGACCTAGTTCGCTTCATGCTCCCCAGCTTTCAGTCAGTTCCGCCGCGAACGGTAAGGGACCACGGGCGCAATAGCGGCTGTTAAAAGGGCAAGAGAGAAACTGATGTTCTGAGGCTGGAACAACATAGAAGGGACAGATACAAACACAGCCTCATTGTTAAAAGGGTTAATCTTCCCTATTGAAAATCTATTTCCCAAAGCGTATAGACGATGACTTGTCTTTAGGACGCGGTTAGTTCTAAAGACAAGCTTAAGTCCTAAAGTCAAGACAAGAAGTCATAGCAAAGACAAGACGAGTCCTGAAGACAAGACAAGTAAAGTTGTGCTCTGTAATCTAGCTATCAGACGTGCACTGAGAGCACTCAAGAATGAACTCGTTTTAATACCTTGTAGCGGCACCGTCATCATCACCGACCATCCCGTTCATCTCGAGCATAGCGCGCCGCTGCAGAATAAACAGTCGAGCTTCTAGCACGAACCCGAGCTCTTGTCTGCTCTTTGCCTCCTAGCCTCGACAATCTGGTGACTCGAACGTGATACGTTCGCCAACCTTGCGAAGCCATGTCCCGCGACGAACCCTCAGCCAGTTCAGTCCCACAGCCTTCGCTGTCTGCTGTTGCTGTCAAACTTCCGCAATACTTCCGCAATACTACTAGACCGAAACCCCGGGGTATGGTTCATCCAGGCGGAAGCCCAATTCAGCCTCGCCGATGTCACATCCCAGCAAACAAAATTCTACCACGTCATCTCTGCCCTTACTCCAACCGCAGCAGACGAGGTATATGACGTTCTAGCTAACCCGTCCCCTACAACGCCGTACGACCAACTCAAGAAAGCCCTCCTCCAGCGCACAACAGCTTCCAGCCGCTCCCGTTTACAACAGCTCCTCTCGGCCGAGGAGCTGGGAGATCGACGCCCCACCCAGCTTTTACGGCGCATGCGGCAATTGCTCGGAGACAATTCTGCGTCCATGGACGACACCCTGCTCCGTGAGCTTTTTCTTCAACGCCTGCCAGAAAATGTGCAGATGGTCCTGGCCACAGCTTCCAACATGACACTGGACCAATTGGCTACACTCGCTGATGCTGTTCTTGAGGTGGCGAGTCCATCCCCCGCCATATCCGCGGTGTCACTGCTTCCACCTGCTGTCCCCAGCCACAACAATGCTGCTTCGCAGAGCGCGCCAATCACCTCCCATTCTCAGATTGACGACCTCTGCCGCGAATTTCGGAGCCTCGCGAGCATTATTGCCGCTTCCCATGTACAGCCCAGTCACCCCCGCGCCTCCCGACGACGAAGACCAAGCAGTAGTCCACGTCGCCCTTCTAACGGCCGTTCGACCAGCAGAGAGCGGAGCCCAGTCTCGTCGATTTGCTGGTACCATCGTCGGTTCGGCGCAGACGCGTACCACTGTCTCTTGCCGTGCTCATGGAATGCGGAAAACTCTCCGGCGGACCGTTAATGGCGACAAATGGTCCAAGCCACTCATCCAGTCGCCTCTTCTACATCCGCGACCGTAACTCCACCCGACGTTTCCTAGTTGATACTGGCGCAGAGGTCAGCGTTATTCCAGCGACCAGCGCTGACCGTCGGCAATCCCCCCTGTACCACCTTACTGCCGTCAACGGTTCGAAGATCCCCGTATTCGCGCAGCGCTTATTAACGCTCAACTTGGGTCTCCGGCGCGAATTCCGCTGGATGTTTCTGGTCGCCCACGTCAACCAACTAATTTTGGGCGCGGACTTCTTGAACAACTACCACCTCTTGGTCGACATCCGCACTCGCAAGCTCATTGACTCCAATACTAACCTAGCTGTCACTGGCATACGTTCTTCCGTATCATCTTTACGTGTTGCCTTTTACCACGACACCAGCAATGCCTTCAGCGCCATTCTCAAGGACTTCCCCGAACTCACCCGGCCACCTGACTGGTCGAAGCCAGTAATGCATCGTGTAGTCCATCACATCGAGACTAAAGGACCACCTGTGTTTACTCGACCACGCCGACTGCCCCCGGAAAAGCTGAAGATCGCTCGTGAAGAATTTAACCACATGCTTGACATGGGAATTATTCGTCCCTCTTCTAGCAGCTGGGCATCGGCGCTACACATGGTGCCGAAGAAGACAGGTGATTGGCGTCCCTGTGGGGACTATCGGGCTCTCAATCCAGTTACCATCCCCGACCAATACCCGGTGCCCCACGTCCACGACTTTACAGCCTTCCTTCATGGCGCCACCATCTTTTCGAAGGTAGACCTAGTCCGGGCTTATCAGATACCCGTCGCTGAGGAGGATATAACCAAAACGGCCATTACCACCCCATTTGGTCTATTCGAGTTTCTCAGGATGCCGTTTGGGCTGCGAAATGCCGCACAATCCTTTCAGCGCTTCATCGATTCGGTCATTCGTGGTCTACCTTTCGCATATGCTTACATTGATGACATTATTGTCGCCAGCTCATCCATCGAGGAACACGCCGATCATCTACGTGCACTGTTCTCCAGGCTTTCTGCCCATGGCATTATCATCAACGCCAGCAAGAGTCAATTTGGCGCTCCGTCTCTTGAGTTCCTGGGCCACCATATATCTTCTCAAGGCGTCAAGCCTCTTCCATCCAAAGTCCAGGTCCTTTCCGATTTTCCCCGCCCTGCTTCTCTCACCCAGCTCCGCAATTTTCTCGGACTCGTTAACTTCTACCGGCGATTTGTCCCACGCTGTGCTGAGATCATCCTGCCCCTCGAGAAGTTCCTCTCGACCAAACCGCAATCTTCTCGACCTCTAACTTGGACGGATGACGCCATAGCAGCTTTCGACAACATTAAGCAGGCTTTAGCTAACGCCACGCTCCTCGCCCACCCCCGCCCAGATGCGCCAACCTGTCTTATGGTGGACGCATCTTCAACCGCAGTTGGGGCCGTCCTGCAGCAGAACATGTCTGATGACCATACCGATTGGCAACCCATTGGCTTCTTTTCCCGGAAGTTGAGACCCCCCGAAACGCGCTACAGCACTTTTGGCCGTGAGCTGCTTGCCATCTACCTGAGCACAAAGCATTTTCGCCATTTTCTTGAAGGACGAACTTTCACGATCTTCACAGATCACAAGCCGCTCGTCTACGCTTTCCAATCTCCGAGCACGAATCATTCATCAAGAGAGCAGCGGCACCTCTCACTCGTGTCTGAATTTACAACGGACATCAGACATCTACCCGGCATTCGGAACCCTGTTGCTGACGCCCTCAGCCGTGTCAGTATTGCCGGACTGAAGCGCGATTCGTCCGCACCGTTAACCTTCGCCGCCATAGCTGACCTGCAGCGCACGGACGATGAGTTCCAGTTTTACCGTTCCTCCTCTCGGACCAGCCTTCAACTCCAAGACATTCCTCTCCCAGGGGTTGGAGGTACCATTTGTTGCGACTTGTCAACCGGCAGCCCACGCCCATTTCTTCCTCGGGCCGCTCGCCGACCCGTATTTGATCAGCTGCACTCCATGGCACACCCCGGGATCCGCGCCACCCAGAAGTTGATCTCTTCGCGGTATGTGTGGCCACGTATGCAAGCTGATATCAAGCGTTGGGTCCGTTCCTGCATACCGTGCCAGCGATGCAAAGTTTCCAGGCACACCAAGACCGCACCAGCTCAGTTCCTACCACCAAACTCTCGCTTTGACCATATCCACCTGGACATTGTCGGTCCCCTGCCTTCATCTAACGGCCATCGATACCTCCTCACAATGATCGATCGCTTTACGCGCTGGCCCGAAGTCGTCTGCCTCCCCGACATCACAGCCGCCACCGTCGAACTTTCCTTCGTAGAAGCTTGGGTCGCCCGCTTTGGCGTCCCCTCAGTCGTCACATCGGACCGCGGACGGCAATTTGAGTCCGCCCTTTTCACTCAACTGACAAACTTGCTTGGCACATCCCGTACAAGAACAACTGCTTACCACCCTGCAGCCAACGGGATGGTTGAACGCTTACACCGCCGGATTAAAACAGCCCTCAAGTCTGTATCCCCCGCTTCCTGGACCGACGCCCTCCCCCTCATCCTGCTGTCCCTTAGGGCCACCGTCAAGGAGGACCTGCAGTGCTCACCTGCCCAGATGGTTCACGGGACTACTTTACGCCTGCCTGGCGAATTCTTTGCGCATCCCTCGCCAATCGCCCATACCGACCCGACAACCTACCCTGAACGCCTGCGCACGGTCATGCAAGCCCTACCAGCCGTCCGACCCCGCTCACCTGCGCAGCCCTCCACCTATCGCCACCCCCTTCTTGAAACGGCTTCTCACGTCTTCATTCGCCATGACGCGCCCCGAAAGCCTCTGCAGCCCACATACGACGGTCCCTACAAGGTTCTGCAGCGGTCACCGAAACATTTCACGCTTCAGCTCTCTGGCCGCCAGGACACTGTATCTATTGACAGGCTGAAGCTGGCCTTCATTGAAAGCCCTGTTGACGTGTCTCCTGCCACCACGCCTCCCAGTTTGCCTCCGCATCAATTTCTCCCAGAAGACACCACGCAGCCAGTTCGCCGTCGCCGTGTTCATTGGGCTCGTCCCCTCAGCACCACTCACCACTGATATCGCTTCGCTAAGGGGGGGGGGGTCCATGTAGCGGCACCGTCATCATCATCGACCATCCCGTTCATCTCGAGCATAGCGCGCCGCTGCAGAATAAACAGGGGAGCTTCTGGCACGAACCCGAGCTCTTGTCTGCTCTTTGCCTCCTAGCCTCGACAACCTATTTAAATAATGAGCAACCCCCAACTCACTAACAAGGTGCGCAGCCTGAAGGTAGTATTAGGCAGCTATTTATAAAAAAGAGAAAGTTATTCGATCGGTGCACCCGTTCACGAATTATTTAGACCGAAGATTTAACTCAGACACCCGGTACATGTAAGTTCACCCCCGCGCCTAACCAGCCGTACATCTCATATCACCTTCACACAGAACACCACACACAACTTTCACACAGAGGTAATTACGCGTCCCTTAGTGGCTCAGTCACCTTTTGCTTGGACAGGGAAGAAGCAGGAGGTTGGAAGATGATCTGCTGTATCTTGCCCTCGTGATCGTGCCTTCTGTTGTGCCATTCGAATTTGGCCTTCGACTTCGTACATCACCCTCCACCCTCTCATCCATCCATTGATAGATCCGTGCCCCGTTGCCTTTGGTTGTGTGCCACACCGACAAGACGAATATAAACATGCAGGTCGTGGACTTCCCGGATGACAGCCATACGCAATACCAGGAGCAATGGCCCGGAGAACAAAGAACGAGCGAAGAAGAGCCAACATTGGTGAGTTTCTGCACTGATTCTACAGAGGCATTATTCTACAGGTGTTTGGTCGTGGAATACAGTTACAGCTATCGAAACCTGTAGCTGTGCATAACCATTCAGTTCAGCATTTAAAATTATAATTTCCACAGCCTGTTTCATAAAGTATTAACGGAGCATGCGCGAAACGGTGGCGTATCGTATCGGGACTCGGCGTTTGATTGTCACATGCCTCCTAAATACTGAGTCAATAGGACCGAGCATATTGAGTAAGGCTCTAGTTGTCATTCGGCGTCCGTCATCCACATTATATCGGGTTGCACATTTCTGCGATAAGAGGCAATATTTTGTGAACCTGTGGACTTTTTGATAAAGACGGTAGTGGCATGTTCGTTCCGCATGTGCAAATAAAGTACAACAAGGGGGAGAATCTTAGCCTGTTCCGGTTTCGGTGTAGACGAATGAACCCGCAGCAGTAGTAGTACAGTAGCGTAGTTTTTGCTCACTGCTCGTGCACAGATACCAGTAATAAACCGGACGCTCCATAAAGTACAGGTTATGTCCACTTAAACCTTTAGGACAAACGGGGACAGCACGTACATGGCTTTACTTCACACCGCTATTGACAACCACTCCATTTCGCTGCTTTCCGCGAGGTGGCACCAGCTCTTTCTGGAAAGGCAGATTGCAAAGACAGTTACTTGCCATTGCCACCTGCCTTTACAGAAAGAGCAGGTTCCACCGCGGGAATAACTGGAGAGTATCTATCATAATATGTATGATACATAGCCCTAGTAATATACCGGGTGTCCCAGAAAACGTGTCATTGAATTATAATAAAAAAACTACACCACCTAGAGTCATGCGGTCAATGGCATTTGTTCTTACTGGGTTTATGCCACCTCCTCGTGTGAATGTCATGTAACGTAAGTTTAATTATGTAAATTTTTGCAAGCTTAAGTCTGAAATTTTCCTAGTAAAGGTCACTTTTTTACCCCACCAATGTGAAGAAGGTTACATCCCATTTCGCCTATTCCCATTTTGCCTAACCCGGATTATCGGATTAAAGAGGCGGGAGGGGTAACAGCCGTTAGGCGAAATGGGACTGCCGTGCAATCTCATTAGGCAAAACCGGACTGTCGGCAAGTGGGCGTTACTTACACGCTCCGACCCGATGATGACGTGTGCAAGAAATGAATGTACTCGTCGGACAACTACCTTACGTCGTCCGAAACAAAGACCCCTTACATTTGCAAATATAAGGTGTAAATATAATGTACAAATACAACAACAACATTTTACAAGCATTTTACATAGTGACTCCTGATGGACAGCATGATGAATGAAACAAGGCTTCGAGCCATGTTCAGTGTCACCTGAGCGATGTTAAATATGGAAACTGGTGTCACTATAGTCGTGTTTAATTTAAATTTTTTTTTCTTTCGTGTTAGCGCCGCGAAGCTATGAGCGACGGCGAGGTGGCTATGAGCGAGATGTGGCTATGTGGAGATGAGAGGTGGCTATGAGCGACGTACAGATGAGAACAGATGGAGAGAGGACAGCAGGAAGGAGTGGGGGGATAGGGGGTTAATATGCGTCTTGGGCAGACTTCAGGGGGAACTGTGCCGGTATTCGTCTCGGAAAACCCAGGGAAAACCTCAGACAGCACAACCGGTGGTAGGATTCGAACCCACCGCCTCCCAGCTAGCACGACACCACCGAGCGAGACGCCTTAACCCTCGTTCAACCTAACTACCGTATTTTCCGGTGTATAACGCGCGCGTTTTTCGGTAGAAAGGTGCTCTGAAGAGGGCCTGCCCATTATCTAACGGTGGGAGTTATACACGGAAATATTTCCGACCGGAATTCCTTTTCTGGTCGGTGTCGTGCAAATTCTAGTCTCCTCCAGGGTGTGCTGTGAATTTCTCCCAAGTCACTTAGGGTCAGTTGAAAAAGCCGGCGTAGGGAGTTGGAATTAATAAAAAGTTGTGATGCTACTTAAGAATGTCATTGAGCAGTCAATAATTCAGAATGGCGAACGGGACATGATGTCGTACCTCGATGCCGTGGGACATCTAATGCATATTGAGTAGAGCTGCAAATTTGGAAGAATTTTGAAGCGCAGAAAACAAAGCTGCCCTTTTAATTTAAAAAAATGTAAATAAAAATTATGTTTTCACTCTTGCATAGTCTATATTTGTGAATCAACAGATGAGGGAAGAAACCCTAGTGTAATATGAATTATAAATACAGACCTCATGCTTCAGTGAAACCAACAAGGTTGCATGTAAAGTTATATGAAGATCCGATATTGACTTTTGGCAGCATGCCAGAGGACCGCCTTCTTTCTTACGTAACACGGATTAGTAGGCGAAGTGGGACTGTCTGCAGCATACATTAGGCCAAATTGGACCCCCTGCAGTTCGAGGTCAGTGAGTCTGCTAAGGGATGGCGAGATAATCCGCTAAGAAGCATTAGGCAAAATGGGAATAGGCGAAATGGGAAGACACGGTGAAGAGCGTGTCTAATTTAGTCAAATTCATGATAATTGAAAGGGATATTCAGGAGCTCTCCCATCGGAAAAAATAGCCGAACATCATGCTCTGCGGAGGTCGCACAGAATAGCGCACGATGAATTTTTCAGCGCAATCTTTGTCTCACCGACGAAAGGAGGTTGGAAACCCAGCCCTCCCCGGCATCGCAAAAAGATATAAAACAGGCACGGCTTATCACGTCCGACTTTCGCTGGGATAATGCTTTCCCTCCCCGAATTTTAGGAACTGTTACTTTCTCTATTATCACTCTGTGGGCTGACTTCGGAACCACCTTTGGTCGCACTGATAGCGATTGCGCTCAAAAAGTCATAGCGCGCTCTGGTCCGGGGCTCCGAAAAGCATGATATTCGGCTATTTTTTCCGTTGGGATAGCTCGTGAATATCATTGTGAATTATCATGAATTTGAGTGAATTCGGCACGCTCTTCATATTGGTGGGGTAAAAAAGTGCCCTTTACTTTGCAAATTTCCGAGTTCAGTTCGCAACTATTAACATAATTAAACTTGGAGTGCCTGACATTCACAATTAGAAGGTGGCAAAAACCTAATAAGAACAAATGCTGTTGACCGCATGATTCTAGGTGGCGTAGTATTTTTATTATAATTCAATGACACGTTTTCTGGGACACCCTGTATATGTAGCCCTCTAACACTAACCGGCGTTTATTTGTCTACACTGGGTCACGCATGGGGGACTGTCAATCTATCCAGAACGTAGCTTTCTCTTCCTTTGCCTCCTCTTCTACCTCTAGGTCCCCGACCTAGTTCGCTTCATGCTCCCCAGCTTTCAGTCCGTTCCTCCGCGAACGGTAAGGGACCACGGGAGCAATAGCGGCTGTTAAAAGGGTTAATCTTCCCTATTGAAAATCTATTCCCCAAAGCGTGAGGTCTTGAGATATCATGGGACATTTGGGGTTGCCCTAAGACATAGGGACGCCCCAAGACGTAGGTGCACGGTTAGGTCGCAAGAATTCTGCTTTAGGATATTTCGGTAGAGGACGTTTCGGTACACAGATGTTTCGGTGCACGGACATTTCAGTACACCGACCTTTCGACGCGTAGATGTGTCGACCTATACAGGGTGTTTTTTAGATGTTACAGAATTTTCATCGGAAAACTACGTACCTGCACTCTTACAAATGAACTTCACCACATAGTGGCATAGAGGAAGCTCAGACGGGATAATCCAAGATGCAACTATGGGACCTTGGGAAGCACTTTCGGGTCTTAGATGATGTCGGCTAAGATGGTAGATGGTGGTAGGCGTTCCCTCGGCCGTACATGGCCGCTTGGTTTCGGTACAGCTCATTCTTGTGTGACACCGCCGGTAGGGGACCGCTCCATCACGGGCGAGATATTTTGGACAACCATGTCCCAAACAATACGTTCAGGTCTCAGTGGCGATGCGTCTAATGACTACTCACAATTCTGCTATCTTGTATTTTCTAGAAGGCACGTAATTAATGAATTAATTCATAAAGATTCATAAATTTTGCCTTATTAGAATGGGTTGCGCACGCTGTCGTATACACGAGTGGTTCACGAAATATGAGAAGTAATGGAATGGGTAATCGCACGCCACATAGCAGGATTGGATAGTGTTGCCAGTGGTGACCGGTAACACAAAAGAACTGGAAGTAACATAACGACAAAAACAGAAAATCGGCGCGGGGCCTGTCCGCGCAGGGAATAAAGCCAAAATGCTAGTCAGGAATGTGGCTAGTCTTCGTTCAATGATCGTACGCTCGGGGGCGCCACCATGATCCGACGATCTTGGCGCGTCATTGGCGAGTCCCACGTCGATTTGTTGCAATCCCGAGAAAGTTTCGTGTCGTTGCATCTCCCAACCTTCTGATTTACATTGGGGCTCTAAAAGATACGAAACTGGCTAATTTCACTAGTCAATTAATTACAAAATAAAAATGTTTGCGTATTCCACGCACCGCTGGTAACACTATGCTGTTCGTGTTGTTGGTGTGCCATGCACCATTTGTTAGCAAATTAAGAAAACGACAACTTAGGTGCGTCGAGCACGGTCCTATTGTCACTCTGCGCGGGAGAGTAGAATAAACCTAGTTATCTGGTTCCCTGTCACTGATCTGATCTGCTAGCACTTACATCACCATTCTGTTTTTAACTTTGGCTAACTTTTCGTGAGCTCGCCATACACTCGCCATACCTGCCAGTCTTGTCGCATGACACTGCTGCGAAGACCAAGTCAGCACTGCTCTTCTCTGTATTGAATAGCAACTTGTACGCATGGTTGGTGTGTAGATGTCACTTCAGAGCAATAAGAGCGAATGTCAGCCGAGCGTCGATTCTGTCACCATGAAATAACTTAACGGAACGAATGATATCGTGCATGGCTCAGAATCCCGCCAGTTGATCCGGTGCGGTAGCCGCAGTACTGCAGGAACCATATTATCCACGGTCTTCTCAGACACGCTAAACTATCAGTCGCACTTGATTTCACATCATCTGGTGTAATTGCACTCTGTTATTTGCAAGCAATGCGTGCTCGAGCAAATCATTCTTGGATGGAGGAAATAATAAATTAATAAAAAAGTAACCGCGTATCTTTCAATAGCTCAGAGTTCAGCGAAATTACAGAAACAGGTCCTTACGTGGGAAAGACATTCAACCCGAAAAGGCCAGGTGCTTATTATATTATGATGAACAAAGTATATTTTTCTTAATTTCAGGTGGAGGACGAAACTTCTTACGCCTTGCTGGGAAAGGTACTCCTTGTGACTCTTGTTCTGGGGACGTTTGGAGCAGCATATTGGGTTGCACGTCATGAATGGAGACACACGCCGGACGGCGAAGATATCACCACCTCCACCCCTGTGTTTGTCGGGATACCCAAACTTCCGCCCAAGTACCCATTTCCCGATGCCAGTTATGAAGACTATGAAGACACTCCTCACTGGCTCACGACGTCAACGGCAGAGATACCTCAGACGACGGCGGAGGCGACAATGTCAACACGCATCACGCAACATCCATTCACTGACAAAGAATGTGATACGGAAGATTGTCAATACATGCGTTGGCTTATTGGCGTGTCCGTGGACACAGGGAAAGATCCTTGCGAAAATTTTTACAGTTACGTCTGTAACGGAGCTCTGAGGTCTTTATCTCACTGGTATGATGTGAATACGAATTTCAATTTGAAAGTCATCCAGCGCAACATCACCTTAAATATGGCCAGGAATTTACAAGACGTAAAGGTCCCAAGAAGAGGGCAAACGGGATATCAAAAAGTAGCGGCCTTCTACCAGGACTGCATCAATGTTGATAACGTTAGGACGACTGAAGCAATGCGACAGTTTTTAAAGCAGCAAGGAATGACTTTTGCAAGTGACATGCAATTCGACCTACTGCATGCTATGGTGAAATTCAGTTTTTGTTTCAACATTGACCTGATATTTAGAATACAAGCCCGCTGGGTAGGCGAACAGGTTGTGCTATACATGGGGCAAGATATCTACATAAGATTCGCCGTCCACGAAGACCGAGAGGCGAGGAAAGAGACGATTACGCAAATTTTATCGGCAATCCTTTCCATAGACCTCCGCGATCTCGCAAATGAGATTATTGCAGTGGAGAATAATTTAGCCTATCTGTCGCAAGTTCAGTACACTGGCAACGAAACCTCAGGAAGAAAGAAGCTTATGTTCCTCTTCTCGAAGTTAGGCCTTTTGGTAAACAACGACACGACCTTGTCAGAACGATGGAATCAAGCCCTGGAGGATAATACAGACTCGAGACTTCCGAAAGACGTAAAAGTCAGTATGGCAGTGAACGATGTTCATTTCTTCCACAATTTATTCGGCAAATTCAGGAATGCAACGGCAAATGAATTAAGGATATTCTTTGCATGGAGGACTGCCCGTTACCTCTATCAAGAGTCCTTGTTCAACCCATCGTATCGCGATCGGTCTAGTGTTCCGGATGTTATTATGTGCCTGGACCGAACTGTGGACATGTTCCCGAATACTGCAGGTTCGGGTTTCCTGTTTCCCATAGTGAACAGTTCGAGGCTGTATCTCGCTAGGGACATGATTCAGACAATTGTCGACGAGATTAAGAAGTCCTTCGAATCTTCACATTGGTTGGACGAGACAACTCGCGTTGGAGCTCTGAAGAAACTTTCTGTGGTGAAAAAACATATTGGTTACTTGCCGGAATTTAGCTCCGCCTTGAAAATAGACGAGTTCTTCAAAGATCTCCCTGACCTAAACGGACCTTTCATTGAGAACTACATTCAGGTTCGGAAGTTTTGGACAAAGCAGAACTGGAATGGAATATTGAGCGACTCCTCCTCCGTGGATTCACCATACACGTTTCCTCCACACGTCGTCAATGGTGCTTACATAGCGACGCTAAATCGCATATTCATTACAGCCGCTCTATTGTTCACGCCTATCTTTTCGTATGGTGCTCCTCCAGAAGTGAACTATGGAGCCCTAGGCAGCGTAGTGACACATGAACTAATGCACGGCTACGATACTTTTGGCAGGAATTATGACGGTGCTGGGCATTTCAAACCGTGGTTTACCGGAAAAAGTATTGCGGAATACGACAAGATCATTCGTTGCCACAACGAGACTATTGAGAATGCTCCGAAAGCTAGAGCTTACGAAGATTATGACATAGAGTATCTAGCAGACACGATGGGTACTACGTCCCTGTTGAGGGCATATAAAAAAGCTTCGGAAAAGTCGCATGTCACTCTAGGGAACGTGAGGGATTTCACGAAGGACAAGATCTTCTACATTTCCAGGTGTCTGGTGTGGTGCGGAAAGGAATTCCCAGAAGTGAGGTCGCTAACTCATCCGCCTTTGGATGAAAGATGCAACGTGCCTCTTATGAATTCACAACATTTCAGCGAAACCTTTTCTTGCCCAAAGGACTCGCCAATGAATCCCTCGCACAAATGTGTCTTCTGGTAATAGCTCACTTCGTTATAAAGGAACTCTACACAATATGATGCCTGTGTCGTGCTTGGGAGTAAATTTCCTACATGTCACCTCAGCCACAACAAGCGATGACGAATGGAAATACGCTGCATTCCCTGCCATTCGCGGTGGGCGTTGGGTGGGGGGTGTACAGCTGAAATGTTAGGGGGCTGTAAGGGGGGGGGGGTCTAGATAAATCTGCTGCAACAAACTCCCACAGTTCACGTCGGCTGCTGTAACGCTTTGGATATTGAGAGTTACGCGTAGTATTGAGTTGCTGAGCGTTGCGTTGTTATTGAGTTGCGAAGGCGGACAGTGCAGTTGATCGTACTATAGGTACAGCGGGTATTAGACGAGCTGGCATGTTGTCTCTGAAGCGCCGCTTGTCTCGTTATTGAGGAGGGAAGAGCTGTGCGTGGTGTCGTGGTGGCGGTGACAACTACGGACAGGGCAGGAGGGCCTGGCCTCTCTCTGATCTTCTGCCGATGTCGTGGAGCCTATGAAACATTGGATGGAGCGTATTTTGACGTCAAAGTCTTACTGTAAGTAACCGTAAGTAATGCTGCGCACCAATATGGTGGCGGAACGCTGCATCGACGAATGCTGCTGCTGCTCAGGCAGTATTTACTGATGTAACACATCGTCGCCGGACTTTAACTGTAATTTGAACATTTACGTGTATTACTGCGTAGCGGACACATCAGTAACTGAGTACAATACGAAATATCCAAACTATATCCAAATACAATTTTTTAAAGAAAATTAAGTAATAGTATGGCCACTGTAAAATACGAAAAGCGTGCAGTTTAAAATCTTACCCGGTACCATCTCAGGTACCAGTGGAAGCTGCTGTGGTGGTGGTATTTCGGAGAAGCGGCTGTATGGTATGTACCACTGCGGCCATACACCATGTTGCAAGTCCATTGAGCGAGACTGTGCCGCGTTCCGATTAGTCTACAATGTTTTCAAGTTCCAACTTCGTTCCAGTGTATCCGCAACGCATTGGGCTTGTACGCACAATGCACCCATGTATCAGATCCTTGAATCAGTGATTTGTGTCAAATAAATGTTTTGTTTTAGCCAAAAATATGATAGTCGATATGGAAATGGATGGATATGGATAGTAGTTACGGATATAGTTATTTTGACTACTGAAACTGTGCCGGTGTGAAATCCAGTAGAAATCGATGGTATAGCCAAGACCGGCCGAAAAGGTAGCCGAACATTGAAGCTCCTGATTGGTTATGCATAACATCTAGCATATTGGACATCTAGCATATTATCTCAAACAATGGGCTGTACACTCTTAATAATGAACTTCACCGCATAGCACGCTCCTAGCCAACCATAATCTCGAATGATATCCTTATCTGCCCTGATTTGTTGAAAACGGGAGGCGTACGCCTTTTCTGTGACAATTATGAACAGCATAAGTGTCACAAAAAAGGCGTACGCCTCCCGTTTTCAACAAATCAGGGCAGATAACGATATCACTCGAGATTATGGTTGGCTAGGAGCGTGCTATGCGGTGAAGTTCATTTTTAAGAGTGTATGGGGAGCTGTTGGAGCCTGCACTCTTACAAATGAACTTCACCGTATAGCACGCTCCTAGCCAACCATCTCGAATGATATCGTTATCTGCCCTGATTTGTTGAAAACGGTAGGCGTACGCCTTTTTTGTGACATTATGAACAGCATAAGAGTCACAAAAAGCACGTACGCCTTCCGTTTTCAACAAATCAGGGCAGATAACGATATCATTCGAGATTATGGTGTGCTTGGAGCGTGCTATGCGGTGAAGTTGTTTTTAAGAGTGTGGTATTACGGAAAGTCTCTGAGCTAGCGGGAACCTGGTGGTGGTGATGAACGGTGCTCACCGTTGTCTGTCTCAGAGAGGTGCACTCTTAAAAATGATGTCCTTTGAGATTATGAAAGCGTCTGAGGAAAACACAGGAAAAACCCTAAAAACAGAACTTCACCGCATAGCACCCTGTGAGCCAACCAGTGCCACGAATGATATTTATCGCTTCTAATTTGAAGAGACAGGTGGGCGTACGCCTTTTTGTGGCAATTTGGATATGTGGAAATTGCTACAAAGAGGCGTACGCCCCCCTCTCTATTCGAACCAGAAGCGATAACCCAATCATTCTTGGCAATGGTTGGCGCACAGCGTGCAATGCGGTGAAGTTCTGTTTTTAGAGTGTAGAAAGCACAGCCGGCACAGGAATGCAAACACGTGTACCTCGTCGTCCGTCGTAGTAGCAGTCGTCCTGTCTTCCTTCTTTGTCCGCGTCTTTGTGCTGCTTAATCACGATGAATGTACACCAACTACCCCGCCTCCACACACTACCTCCCCAGTCTCGACGCGCCATAGGAAGAGCATGCTTTCAAGACCGCAATCCGATAACAGGCGACCCATGGACCAATCCTACACTCTAAAAACAGCACTTCACCTCATAGCATGCCAACCGTGCCAACTATGTGCCAACCGTTGCCGCGAATGATAGGGTTATCGCTTCTGATTGGAAGAGAAAGGGGGGCGTACGCCTCTTTGTGGCGTACGCCAACCTCTCTCTTACACTCTTAAAAATGAACTTCACCGCATAGCATTCTCTTAGCCAACCACTATCTCGAATGATATCGCTATGTGCCCTGATTTGTTCAAAGCGGTAGGCGTACGCCTTTTCTGTGACACTTATGCGGTTCATAATTGCCACAAAAATGGCGTACACCTCCCGTTTTCAACAAATCAGGGCAGATAACGATATCATTCGAGATGATGGTTGGCTAAGAGCGTGCTATGCCGTGAAGTTCATTTTTAAGAGTGTAGAATGAGAAGCGATAGCCCTATCCCACAGCGTGCTATGCGGTGAAGTTCTGTGGAAGTTCTGTGCATGCTGCTATTTTTACCCTTCTCATTGCTTTCACCTCATGAAGGGTATTTGTAAAAGTGCCCTCCCTCGCTAGATCATTCAGTGTGGGTCTTCTATCCCGCTGGACAGGCGTCTCAGTGGCAAAGGTGGGCGTTCGTCCTCACTAGCCTCGCCCTCACCTCAATTTTCTGGGAGAGAAATTTTCCTCACCTCACCTCAAAATTTTTCTTACAATTTTTTCTCACCTCACCTCATCTCAATTTTTTATTGAAAAATTTTCCTCACCTCACCTCAAAAATGTTTTTCGAAATTTTCCTTACCTCACCTCAAATTTTTTTGAAAATTTTTCTTCACCTCACCTCAATTTTTTCTTGAAAATTTTTCCTCAGCTCACCTCACCCCAAAGGAATTTCCTCACCTCACCTCAATTTTTTTTCGAAATTTTCCTCACATCACCTCACCTAAATTTTTTAAAGCTATTTGTGTATTCGATGTGAAGATTGCGTATTCGACGCGCGTTGGCTTTGAGTGACTACCAATGTAAATGCATATACCTCAAGCGTGAGTGCACACAGGGTGCGGCACGAAACGTGTCATTTGACCATTATAAGAAAACGGCTTAACGGAAAAATATGGGGTAAACAACTTTCTTCTGCACATTTAGTTTGCCACCAAATACAAATAGTTTCATCACGAGAGGATAGAGGGGTAGCAAGCGAGCTGGTGGTATAGATCCATAACTTAAAAACCCGAGA
Source organism: Ornithodoros turicata (assembly GCF_037126465.1). Taxonomy (NCBI): domain Eukaryota; kingdom Metazoa; phylum Arthropoda; class Arachnida; order Ixodida; family Argasidae; genus Ornithodoros; species Ornithodoros turicata. The sequence goes on along the minus strand of NC_088203.1, from coordinate 99,805,639 downwards.
CTAGGCGACAAAACACGACAAACACAGACAAGGTCTCAGTTTCATCAATTTGCCATTGAAATACAGTTTCGAAATTGAACTCATTAAATTGCTTAGTCAATGTAACGTTCTTTTCTTTTTTTTCTTGCTGGAGGATTTGGCCTAGTCAATCGCAGAAAACGCTTCGTGGAACGATTGTTATACCGATAAAAGTTGCGCGGAAATTGAGGTTCAATTGCGGGTATGCGAATGGCGCGCAAAGTCGGGTGTCAGAACAGCAGCGAGAGAGGAGGGCAGTCCCCGCCCAGATGAGAGACAGAAGCTGCGGAAAGAAAGAAAGATATCCCGTGTACGCACAGGAAAAGTTTTCAAAAAGTGTGCGTTCATAAATTTTTCCTCGCCTCACCTCAAAAAATTTTCCCATAGTGTTCCTCAGCTCACCTAAAAAATTGCAAAACTTCCTCACCTCATCTTACCTCAAAATTTTTTGAAAAGATTTTCCTCACCTCACCTCAAATTTTTGAAGATTTTCCTCACCTCACCTCACCTCAAAATTTTTGAAAATTTTTCTCACCTCACTTCACCTCAAACATCACCAGAAAAATTGGCCCTCACCTCACCTCAAATATTTTGAGGTGAGGGTGAGGAAACCCTCACCCTCGCACGCCCTCGTGAGGATGCCCACCGCTGCTCAATGGTTTACCCAGAAAAGTGCTCAAAGCCTCATTCATCGTTCCAAGCACGCTATCCCTCCAGAATTGCGCCTCCTTAGGCAATTGCACATGTCCCGTCTCCCGTCTGAAAGAGAAAGACAGTAAATAAGGTGTGTGGCTGTTTGAGCTGTGTGTGTGAGAGAGAAGTAGGGACAGAGGAAGGAACAGAGAGAGAGAGAGAGAGAGATGGCGAAGCCTCACTGAGACATGACACAGAAATTTGTTTCTTTGTTAGGATTTATTTCATAAAGGGCTGCCAACAGGTGGATAACGGCCTACATAGAGTAACGACCTACATATACAGGGTGCTCAAAATTAAGCTTTCACTAGCACTTTATAAATACGCGAACAAAAGAAAACTGGTGCTACTTTTTCTGTTCCTTGAGCAAGAAACAGGTGCTACATAATTAGCAGCACCGGTTTCTTACACAAGTAGCGTAAAGTTATCATCCGGTTTCCTGTCATCGCTGTGTTTGCGTAGCGCAAACACAGTGTAGTGTTGTGTTGTGCAAACACAGCGCAAACACAGTTCTGTTGCGTAAGCTTAATTTTGAACACCCTGTATCAGCTTCCCCGTTTTCGGTGCTCAAATTTTCATAGAGCCGGTGGGAGAAATCGGTGGCAATTTCGCTCACCAGAAATCGATGGCTTTCGGTGGTAATATTTGGAAAACTGACGACACCCGGTGGAAACCGACGAGGAACATAACGGGAGTTCCCCATGCGTCCTGTGAACCAACACTTGATATCCTTGTGTTTTGTCTTTTAATTACAATGCCAACTGTTAAAATAAGGGTTTGTTATGTTTGTGAGGTACATGTCAGCGATGCAGGTGACATCGCACACCGCTCTATTCAGTGTAAGGAATTGGCACCGGAGCTTTCTTGTGGAAGCCAAATCTTTCAGTCGGTTCGTGTCCTAGTTTTCCGTGCTTGTGGGATAGGTCAATAGTTCGCACTGGTACACTTCGTGGTCTCTAGGCTCTAGCTGGGGCATTTTCTCACTGAACAGACCAGCTGTCATTATGCAGATCTATTTGTAACTGGCCTGGACCCTGACCATTGGCAACATTAAAGACGAGATATCTGTTCTCTCCAGGATGACCTCATGTCCACATTCCGCTGCCAACCAGAACTAAGGGAGGGGAATGAAATCAATACATCTGAAGGTCTACATTTCGACGACAATCGGCGAATAATTATTTCAACCAAACTTGTAAAAACATTACCGGCGTATGATTATCGGTGTTTTTCGGTAAATACCGAAGCCCAGGAGACCTAGTTATATAGATGAGGAACAGCGTCTGTTCGAAATATTGGCCGCTCTCGTCCTTAGGTAATTATAACTTACTACATAGATATGTAGGAAGGGAGTTGCCTCAGGACAGAAATCGCCGATATTTCGAACAGAGACTGTTCTTCTTCTGGGCACCGTCCTCATCATTGGCATGGTATTTATGCCCTTTAAATACCATGCCAATGATGAGGACGGTGCCCAGAAGAAGAACAGTCTCTCTTCGAAATATCGGCGGCTTCTGTCCTGAGGCAACTCCCTTCCTACATCTCTACCGGTTCGCTGGATTTCTACCCATCTACATAGATACGTAGGTATGTGTGGACATGTAAAGGGGATATGAAGGTACAGGTAAGTAATTGATGCAATTAAAGGATAATTAAATGGATTCACATGTAGCAATTAAAAGTGTCAAACCGAAAGTGAAGTATATACTGGAGGTGGACAACCGGCAGTGAGGTAAAACCGGAAGTGGGGGACCGGAAGTCAGCGTTACACTGCGGTGAAGTTCGCTTTTAAGAGTGCATGCCATTTTGGCGTGACTGTGCCGTAGAAGATAACATCTTGCCCCGTGAATTATTTCAACGAATGAGGCGAGGGCAGAACGACAGCGGAATGCAAGGCTCGGTTCCTCACGCGGTTTCTTGGGCGTACACCAGTTGTTGGATATAGACGTCTCACAAGCCTGTCTCGAGCTGCCCTTCCACGACCTCAATATCAGCGTCTTTCCCTTTCGTGGAACCCTAACCTCTGCAGCTCTAGGCAGACGGAAGTCTGGGTGATGCGAGCTCCATGGCTGGCGCTGCGTTTTTACCTTCATCATGCTGGACGCTTGTTATCCCCGGTTTGCTCCCATTGTGGCCGGGATGAAACAGCTGAAAACTTTTTGCTCATCTGTTCACATTTTGGCAATCTACGCCAGAGGCATGTCTGGGCCGATTAGCGTTCGTTAGGAATCCCACGTTCGTTAGCGTCAGTGCTGTCTCTCGGAGCATCTCATACTGCGCTCTGTAATAGGTCTGTGGTTGCAGGCCTCGTGTCGTACATTGTGCTCTCCAGCCGCTTCTAGGCACTTTCTTCCTAATGTCATACATCTTCACGTACGCGCATCTTACATACCTACTTGTCCATGCATATTTGTCTTACGCACATTCCTACATACATGCATACATACTTGCGGGCGCATGGTCGTCATACGTCATATATATGTCATTAGTACGCGCGTCTAACCTGGCCCTACATCCCATCACTACCACCCAGACATAATTACGCCCTTTTGTCCTGGCCAATCTCCCTTAGTGGCTGACGGCCATCATTTCATTGGAAGAAGACGGAACGGAAACTCCACGCCTACGCTCTTCATCTAGTCCCAATCGCCCTTAGTAGATAACGGCCACTGCTCCGAGGACGAAGAAGAAGATTTGCTGTATCCTGCCCTCGTGATCCTCCCTGACACTCTCGTTATGTCCGATGACGCTGCGATGGCCCAGCTGGAAGATATCGCCAGGGGCCTTGCTCTCCGCTTCCAACGCTCTACTTCCTGCGCGCGGCAGCCTCCCGTGACGTCGTCGTCCGGCTTCTTTGCTGTTTCTGCAGAGGAGCTTGACTCAGTGGTGCGCGCTCTCCCAAGCTCGGCTCCCGGTCCGGACAGTGTCTCAGGCAGAATGCTGAGGTCCCTGTGGGACGCCCATAAACAGGAGCTCCTGAACATTGCGAACATCTCCATCGAACACTCGTGGATGCCGGATGACTGGAAGGTGTCTAAGGTGGTTATAGGTAAGAAGACCGCCTCGAGGGGCTTGGCCATGGATAACATTCGCCCGATTGCCCTGACATCCGTCCTCTGCAAAACTATTGAGCGGATTCTGCACCGCCGTCTGTCTTCCTTCTAGGAAGCTTCTTCCGCGCTTAATGATAGCCAGATAGGCTTTCGCCCCCGCTGCTCAATCTGGATGGCGCACGCCAACCAGGAAGTCGAATTTGCCTTGCGCGCGAGTGCGGGAAGATGTCTGCCCTGGTTACCTTGGATGTTGCGAAGGCCTACGATAGCGTGGAACACAACGTCCTCCTCCATTGCATGGCTGCTCTCAACATTCCCCCGTACATCGTTTCACTGGTTTGCAGCTTCCTTACCGGACAATCATTCTTTTGCTCGGACGGTCGCTTTGTCTCCTCTTCGCATCCGCAGCAGAGGGGCGTCCCTCAGGGGTCCGTCCTTTCGCCACTGCTGTTTAACATTTTGATGAATTCCCTACCTCTCGACCCGGGCATCCTCACTTTGACCTATGCGGACGATATTGCCGTCTTCTCCTGCTCTATCACTGCATACGATACTTGAGAAACTACAAGAATACCTGCTCGCGCTGTCGTCCTCGATGCGCTCTGTCCACCTCACGTTGAACGTCCAGAAATCTGCAGTCCTGATGTTCGCCCTTACCAACTGGACTGGAGAAGCTTTGACCATCGTTCTAGATGTTGCCCCTTGCATTTCCCAGGATCCTGCTTTTCTCCGACTCCCTATCGGTCATCACCGCCCTAGCCAGCCCCTCCAGCGAGTGGTTCGAGCTCCTGCAGGCCCTGAGTCCTAGCCACATCACGGAAGTGGTCCTGACATGGATTCCTGGTCACTGTGGCCTATCTCCCAACGGGTTGGCGGACAGCCTTGCAAAAATTTCCCTCTCTGGCCGTATCATTGACGTCCTTCCGCCCCTGCCCTCTATCACGCGGGTCAGGCATAGAAGGCTGCTGGAGCTCACCGCTCTCCGCTCACTGCCAGTCCGGTACGCCCACCTTTCCCACGTTTGGCAGGCTGACCGCCGCGTCTCCCGTCATGTTGAAGTTTCGCTGACTCGACTGCGCTGTCTAACCCTTCCACTGAACTTTTCTCTGCACCGCGCGGGTGTCAGCCGCTCTCCTGCGTGCGTCCACTGCGATAAAGAGGAAACTGTGGAGCGCTTTCTCCTGCACTGCCCCCTCTACGACCTCTCCCGCCTTAGCTACCTTGCCCAGCCGCTGGCTAGACAAGGGGTTCCCTTCTCCATGGTCACCATCCTCTCATTTGGAGCGTCCCACACCGAGAAATGGCAGTTTGAAATAGCGTCGAGAGCCGCCGCCTTTCTTACCATCTGCGGCCGCTTCTGAAACATCTTGCACCTTCCGCCTCCTTCCTTCCCTCTGCTATGGCTTCCTTCTACTGTCATGCGGTCCTACGATCCTCCTTGCCCCGCGTGTGAAGCCGTGGGTCTCATGAGTCTTTAGAGATTACTCTGCACAAAACCCTGGCCAATCGCCCTGTGTGGCTAGTGGCTACTGTACTTAGTGGTGGATAAAGAAGATGATGATCCTGCCTTCTGTTGTGCCATTCGAATTTGGCCTTGGACTTCGTACCACACCCTTCGCCCTCTCGTCCATCCATTCATAGACCCTGTCCCGTTGCCTTTAGCTGTGTGCCACACCGGCGAGACGAGTGTAAACATGCAGGTCGTCGACTTCTCGGATGGCAGCCGCATGCAATACCAAGAGCAATGGCCCAGAGAACACAAAACGAGAACACACACAGAATTCTAAAGATTCGAGATTCGTAAGATTCGTGGATGATGGATTCGTGGAAGATTCTTAACCTTCCTAGGATTCTGATCCGGATACAGATTCGCAAAATTCTGATTCGTCCCACCTATAGTTTAAACCTTGTGCTGCGACACGAAGAAACGGCGCACGGAGCTCCTAGAAGACAGTTCGTAACACGCTAGGCCTACCGAAGCGATCATGGCGAGATGCCCCCTTTCGCTGGATTTGTTTCTATTGTTATGTGTGTTCTATGCCCGACGGCAACCTGACCACGTTCCGTGTTTGCACGACGTGTCATGCTCACTGCGCGCCGGCGAGGTTCCGGCAATGGGACAAGGCTATGTCTATCTGCCCATGCGAACCGATTTGCCAGAGATCCACTTGTGGAGTGCACGACTGATCTTTCTGCGAATGCAGTTTATGCAGGTCTGGCGAACGGATCATGCCTCAGGTCAATACAGCATGAAGGTGGAGTCACTCGAATAGATGGCGTCACAAGCGATCATGTAATGTGATCTTTCCTCGGCGAGAAATCGGAAGTGACGTGTGCGTCTACGTCATTCGAAAACATCAAAGTTGTAAACAGAGATGGGAACTCTCGTCCTGAGATGTTGCTCTCTAACCAAATTTCGACTTCCGTGATCGGATATCGGACTACAAACATCTGTACGCTCTTCAAGGATTGCATGTGTTGGGATTTGTCAGCTGAGTACGTACTGCCAAGAGGGTCGCTCCGAAAAGCCACTTATTATTTTAATGGTTCCGTGACTTAGTCCCACGTTTCTTTAAACAGCGTTCAAAAAGTAACACACGTGGAACATTATATTTTAAACAAGGGAAATTTAGCTACGTGATTTGTCAAGAGAATGTCGTCGAAAAGGAACCCAAACAAGTAGACTTCAAATCCCTGCCTGAAGAAGGCTACACGCTGGAAAAGAAACAAGTACTGACATACTTAGTTTTGTCTGTGCTGCTGCTAAGGCACCACTAAATTTATTCCCCCCAAAATAGTTCGGTAGCAAACACGAAATGTGGAGGTGAGCCATGATACAAAACGAGGGAAACATATCACAAACGCGGCGTGTATATAGCTTCAATGCCAAATGTTTCGTCAACGTCAGCAAAACCCGACCGTTACGTTTTATTTATTTATTTTATTTTGTTTATTTTTTGTTCCGGAAGCATAGTGATAATGATAGTGATAATTGTAGAACAGCGGCTTCCTTCTTTGGGCGTGAGAAATAACTATATTCGGTTATAAGGAAGAAAAATCATCGAAGCTCTTCGGCTGCTACCATATATTATACCATATACCAGCATATGCCGGCACAGTTCCACCAGGGCGGCAGTCATGACGTTGCCCTCCTCTGTGGGGCAGACAAGGGCGAGCCCTTTCACGACCACCACCCCAACCATTCCAGCATTAGACACCTGCTTCGGCCTTATGGGGTCCTTTCGTTTGTGTGGACCAGCTCCCTGAGACAGAGTACCGGACGCACGTAGTCCGAGAGGCTACGCACGCACCCCTCTGGTTTCGTAAATTTTCTCCCGATGAAGGTTCTCGAGCCGAACGCCACAGATCCCAACACTTCCCGGCGTTCCATTAAAATTACACGCCTGCGAACTATATAGGCACACGCTTAGCCATTGTGCCCGGATATACAGACACACATGTGTCTTGTCTTTAGTGTCTTGTCTCTTTAATTGCCACAAGTGACACTTTTGGGACGGATTCATAGGCTCATTCTTGCGGCAAGAGAATGTTTTACTAAAGTGGTCAGAATTTCTTAGAGGCACATTGCTCCTGTCTACAGGTGGTGGATGGGTTGGATCTGTACCTGCCACCCCGCACAACATTCTTGCAAATCATTCTTGGATGGAGAAAAAAATGAATTAACAAAAAAGTAACCGGGTATCTTTCAATAGCTCGGAGTTCAGGTCCTTACGTGGAAAAGACATTCAACCCGAAAAGGCCAGGTGCTTATTATGTTCTGATGAACAAAGTATATTTTTCTTAATTTCAGGTGAAGGAGGACGAAACTTCTTACACCTTGCTGGGAAAGGTACTCATTTTGACTGTTGTTCTGGGGACGTTTGGAGCAGCATATTGGGTTGCACGTCATGAATGGAGACACACGCCGGACGGCGAAGATATCACCACCTCCACCCCTGAGTATGTCGGGGTACCCAAACTTCCGCCCAAGTACCCATTTCCCGATGCCTCGACTGGCTCACCACGTCAACGGCAGAGATACCTCAGACGACTTCCCAGGCGACAATGTCAACACGCATCCCGCAACATCCATTCACTGACAAAGTATGTGATACGGAAGATTGTCAATACATGCGTTGGCTTATTGACGTGTCCGTGGACACAGGGAAAGATCCTTGGGAAAACTTTTACAGTTACGTCTGTAACGGAGCTCAGAGGTCTTTATCTCACTGGTATGATCTGTCTACGAAATTCAATTTGGAAGTCATCCAGCGCAACATCACCTTAAATATGGCCAGGAATTTACAAGACTTAAGGTCCCAAGAAGAGGGCAAACGGGATATCAAAAAGTAGCAGCCGTCTATACCAGCACTGCATAGATATTGACAACGTTACGACGACTGAAGCAATGAGACAGTTTTTAAAGCAGCAAGAAAGGACTTTTGCAAGTGACATGCAATTCGTCCTACTGCATGCTATGGTGAAATTCAGTTTTGGTTACAACATTCCCCTGATATTTGAAATAGAAGCACGCTGGGTAAAAGGCGAACAGGTTATAGTATACATGAGTCAAGAGTACTTGATAAAATACGCCGTCACGGAAGACAGAGAGGCGAGGAAGGATGAGATTACGCTAATTTTATCGGCAATCCTTTCCATAGACCTCCGCGATCTCGCAAATGAGATCATTGCAGCGGAGAATAACAAGTTCAGTGCACTGGCAGTGAAACCTCAGGAAGCAAGAAGCTTCTGTTCCTCTTGTAGAAGTTAGGCCTTTTGGTAAACAACGACACGACCTGTCAGAACAGAGGAATGAAGCCGTGGAGGGTAGTACAGACCCGAGACTTCCGAAAGACGTAAAAGTCAGTATGACAGTGAACGATGTTCATTTCTTCCATAATTTATTCGACAAATTGAGGAATTTTACGGCAACTGAATTAAGGTTATTCTGTGCATGGAAGATTGCCCTGTACCTTGTTGAACCCATAGTACAGTGATTCGCCTAGTTATCCGGATGTTCCTATGTGCCTGGACGGAACTGCGAAAATGTTCCCGAAAACTGCAGGTTCGGGTTTCCTGTTGCCCATAGTGCACAGTTCGAGGCTGAATCTCGCTAGGGAGATGATTCAGACAATTGTCGACGAGATTAAGAAGTCCTTCGAGTCTTCACGTATGCTGGACGAGACAACTCGCGCTGGAGCTCTGAAGAAATTTTTTTGCTGAAAAGAGATATTGGTTTCCCGCCGGAATTTAGCTCCGCCTTGAAAATAGACGCGTTCTTCAAAGATCTCCCTGACCTAAACGGACCTTTCATTGAGGACTACATGCAGGTTCGGAAGTTTTGGACAAAGCACAACTGGAATGGAATATTGAGCGACTCCTCCTTCGTGGATCCACGATACACGTTTCTTCCATACCTCGTCAATGGTGCTTAGATACCGACGCTATATCGCATATTCATTGCAACCGCTCTTTTGCTCACGCCTATCTTTTCGTATGGTGCTCCTCCAGAAGTGAACTATGGAACCCTAGGCACCGCCGTGACACATGAACTAATGCACGGGTACGATACGTTTTGCAGGAATTATGACGGTGCTGTGCATTTCAAACCGTGGTTTACCGAAAGAAGGTATTGTGGAATACGACAAGATCGTTCGTTGCCACAACGAGACTATTGAGAAAGCTCCGAAAGCTAGAGCTTACAAAGATTATCCCCAAGAGTATCTAGCAGACAAGATGGGTACTACGTCTCGGTTGAGGGCGTCGGAAAAATTCGGAAAAAATCGGAGAAAAAGCTTCGGAAAATTCGCATGTCACTTTGGGCAACGTGAGGAATTTGACGAAGGACAAGATCTTCTACATTTCCGGGTGTCTAGTGTGGTGTGGAAAGGAATTCCCAGAACTGAGGTCGCTAAGTCATCCGCCTTTGGATGAAAGATGCAACGTGCCTCTTATGAATTCACAACATTTCAGCGAAACCTTTTCTTGCCCAAAGGACTCGCCAATGAATCCCTCGCACAAATGTGTCTTCTGGTAATAGCTCACTTCGTTATAAAGGAACTCTACACAATATGATGCCTGTGTCGTGCTTGGGAGTAAATTTCCTACAGGTCACTTCAGCCACAACAAGCGATGACGAATGGAAATACGCTGCATTCCCTGTCATTCGCGGTGGGGGTTGCGTGGGGGGTATACAGCTGAAATGTAAAGGGGCGTCACTGAAATTTTGGGGCGTTAGGGGGCTGCAAGGGGGGGGGGGTCTGGATAAACCTGCTGCGACAAACTCCCACAGTTCACGTCGGCTGCTGTAATGCTTGGGATACTGAGAGTTTCGCGTAGTATTGGGTTGCTGAGAGTTGCGTTGTTATTGAGTTGCGAAGGCGGACAGTGCAGTTGATCGTACTATAGGTACAGCGGGTATTAGACGAACTGGCATGCTGTCTCGGAAGCGCCGCTTGTCTCGTTATTGAGGAGGGGAGAGCTGTGGGTGGTATTGTGGTGGCGGTGACAACTACAGACAGGGCAGAGGGCCTGGCCTCTCTCTGATCTTCTGCCGATATCGTGGAGCCTATGAGATATTGGGTAGAGCGTATTTTGACGTCAAAGTCTTACTGTAAGTAACCGTAAGTAACGCTGCGCGCCTGTACGGCGGCGGAATGCTGCATCGCGGAATGCTGCGGCTCAGGCAGTATTTACTCTAATGTAACACATCGTCGCCGGACTTTTACTGTAATTTGAACATTTTTTACGTGTATTACTGCGTGACGGCACATCAGTAACCGAGTACAATACCAAAGATCAGTACAGTACTAAATATAATTTTTTTTAAAGAAAATTAAGTAAGAGTATGGCCACTGTAAAATAAATACGAAAAGCGTGCAGTTGAAAATCTTACCCGGTACCCCCTCAGGTACCAGTGGAAGCGGCTGAAACATTCAAATCATTCTGGTACAACCTTCAAACATATTTAGGTTCAAAATATAGGACGATGACTTGTCTTTAGGACGCGGTTAGTTCTAAAGACAAGCCCTAAGCCTTAAGTCCTAAAGTCAAGACAAGAAGTCATAGCAAAGACAAGACAAGTCCTGATGACAAGACAAGTAAAGTTGTGCTCTGTACTCTCGCTATCAGACGTGCACTGAGGGCACTCAAGAATGAACTCGTTTTAATACTTATTTAAATAGTGAGCGCCTCGCACTCACTAATAAGGTGCGCAGCCTGAAGGTAGTATCGGGCAGCTATTTATAAAAAAACAAAGTTATTCGATCGGTGCACTCGTTCACGAATTATTTAGACCGAAGATTTAACTCAGACACCCGGTACATGTAAGTTCACCCCCGCGCCTAACCAGCCTTACATCTCATATCACACTGGTTATACCAACATCCCGCCATACATGTATGACGAACGTGTATAACAAACATCCCTTGTCACATTGCTGTTTGACAAGGTCACACAGCTGACACACACTGTGGTGGTCACAGTGCTGCTGGTCACACTGCCCGCACACTACCCATCTATATCCCGTCATACATGTATGACGAACGTGTATAACAAACCTCCCTTAAACATGTATGATCATACAGTGCTGGTCACACTGCTTAAACACCGGCAAAACATGTTTTAAAACACGTGTGTATACCCAGTGTGACCGTGCCGTCATACAAGCAAATGCTCTGACTATGTTTGACAACATGTTGTCAAACACACGACGATGTATTTGGGCACTGCCGAAAAACGGTGACGGACAAGTTGTATAAACGGGCGTATTCGCCACGACAGTTTTCGTTTGCACGAGTCAGTGTCAACGACATCGTGATGCGCGTGAGTTATTTTGCACGAGTAAGTTGTAAGTCAGTGTTCGCGACATTGTGTTGCACGTACGTTCAAAATGGCGACCTCTTTGGCTGCGCACATGGAGCATGAAACAATCGAAAATCAGCCAGTACAGGCCCGTCTTCGTCGTCTTCGTACATTTTGAATTGCGATGTCCGCGAATGGAAGTTATATAAACTCCTGGATTGGTTGCTGTGACACTGACGTGTGTCATACATCAGTGTTTAAGCCACTCCGACTGTAGTTGTATAACCAGTGTGACCGATGTTTGAACGACACATGTTCGAGGCGATGTATAATCATACAAGCGTTTGAATCGAACGATGTTGTCAAACAAGAATTGTATGACCACTGTGACAGAGCATTATACATACGCCATACGTGTTTGAGGACATGTTGCCATACATGTTTGGAACACCTGTATAACCAGTGTGACATTTGCTCGGACAGGGAAGAAGTAGGAGGTTGGAAGAAGAAGAAGATTTGCTGTATCTTGCCCTCGTGATCGTGCCTTCTGTTCTGCCATTCGAATTTGGCCTTCGACTTCGTACATCACCCTTCATCCTCTCATCCATCCATAGATCCGTGGCCCGTTGCCTTTGGTTCTGTGCCACACTGACAAGACGAGTATAAACATGCAGGTCGTGGACTTCCCGGATGACAGCCATACGCAATACCAGGAGCAATGGCCCGGAGAACAAAGAACGAGCGAAGAAAAGCCGACATTGGTGAGTTTCTGCACTGATTCTACAGAGGCATTATTCTACAGGTGTTTGGTCGTGGAATACAGTTACAGCTACCGAAACCTGTAGCTGTGCATAACCATTCAGTTCAGCATTTAAAATTATAATTTCCACAGTCTGTTTCATAAAGTATTAACGGAGCATGCGCGAAACGGTGGCGTATCCTATCGGGACTTGGCGTTTGGTTGTCACATGCCTCCTAAATACTGAGTCAATAGGACCGAGCATATTTTGTAAGGCTCTAGCTGTCATTCGGCGTCCGTCATCCACATTATATCGGGTTGCACATTTCTGCGATAAGAGGCAATATTCTGTGAACCTGTGGAGTGACTTTTTGATAAAGACGGTAGTGGCATGTTCGTTCCGCATTTGCAAATCAAAGTACAACAAGGGGGAGAATTTTAGCTTGTTCCGGTTTCGGTGTAGACGAATGAACCCGCAGCAGTAGTAGTAGGAGTGTAGTTTTTGCTCACTTCTCGTGCACAGGTACCGGTAATAAACCGGACGCTCCATAAAGTACAGGTTATGTCCACTTAAACCTTTAGGACAAACGGGGACAGCACGTACATGGCTTTAGTTCACACCGCTATTGACAGCCACTCCATTTCGCTGCTTCCCGCGCGGTGGCACCAGCTCTTTCTGGAAAGGCAGATTGCAAAGACAGTTACTTGTCAATCCAACCTGCCTTTACAGAAAGAGCTGGTTCCACAGCGGGAATATCCGGAGAGTATGTGTCATAATATGTATGATACATAGCCCTAGTCATATACTGGGTGTCCCAGAAAACGTGTCATTGAATTACAATAAAAAAACTACACCACCTAGAGTCATGCGGTCAATGGCATTTGTTCTTAGTGTGTTTTTGCCACCTCCTCGTGTGAATGTCATGTAACGTAAGTTTAATTATGTAAATTTTTGCAAGCTTAAGTCGGAAATTTGCCTAGTAAAGGTCACTTTTTTACCCGACCAATGTGAAGAGCGTGTCTAATTTAGTCAAATTAATGATAATTGAAAGGGATATTCAGGAGCTCTCCCATCGGAAAAAATAGCCGAACATCATGCTCTGCGGAGGTCGCACAGAATAGCGCACGATGAATTTTTCAGCGCAATCCTCGTCAGTCCGACGAAAGGAGGTTGGAAACCCAGCCCTCCCCGACATCGCAGAAAGAGATAAACAGGCACGGCTAATCACGTCCGACTCTCGCTGGGATAATTCTTTCCCTCCCCGAATTTTAGGAACTGTTACTTTCTCTACTATCACTCTGTGGGCTGGCTTCGGGACCTCCTTTCGTCGCACTGAGAGCGATTGTGCTCAAAAAGTCGCGCGATCGCGCGCTATGGTCCGGTTCTCCGAAAAGCATGATATTCGGCTATTTTTTCCGATGGGATAGTTCGTGAATATCACTGTGAATTATCATGAATTTGAGTGAATTCGGCACGCTCTTCATATTGGCGGGGTGAAAAAGTGACCTTTACTTGGCAAATTTCCGAGTTCAGTTCGCAAATATTTACATAATTAAACTCGCCAATGAATCCCTCGCACAAATGTGTCTTCTGGTAATAGCTCACTTCGTTATAAAGGAACTCTACACAATATGATGCCTGTGTCGTGCTTGGGAGTAAATTTCCTACATGTCACCTCAGCCACAACAAGCGATGACGAATGGAAATACGCTGCATTCCCTGCCATTCGCGGTGGGCGTTGGGTGGGGGGTGTACAGCTGAAATGTTAGGGGGCTGTAAGGGGGGGGGGGGTCTACATAAATCTGCTGCGACAAACTCCCACAGTTCACGTCGGCTGCTGTAATGCCTTGGATATTGAGAGTTTCCCGTAGTATTGAGTTGCTGAGCGTTGCGTTGTTATTGAGTTGCGAAGGCGGACAGTGCAGTTGATCGTACTATAGGTACAGCGGGTATTAGACGAGCTGGCATGTTGTCTCTGAAGCGCCGCTTGTCTCGTTATTGAGGAGGGAAGAGCTGTGGGTGGTGTCGTGGTGGCGGTGACAACTACGGACAGGGCAGGAGGGCCTGGCCTCTCTCTGATCTTCTGCCGATGTCGTGGAGCCTATGAAACATTGGATGGAGCGTATTTTGACGTCAGTCTTACTGTAAGTAACCGTAAGTAATGCTGCGCACCAATATGGCGGCGGAACGCTGCATCGACGAATGCTGCTGCTGCTCAGGCAGTATTTACTGATGTAACACATCGTCGCCGGACTTTAACTGTAATTTGAACATTTACGTGTATTAATTGCGTAGCGGACACATCAGTAACTGAGTACAATACGAAATATCCAAACTATATCCAAATACAATTTTTTAAAGAAAATTAAGTAATAGTATGGCCACTGTAAAATACGAAAAGCGTGCAGTTTAAAATCTTACCCGGTACCATCTCAGGTACCAGTGGAAGCTGCTGTGGTGGTGGTATTTCGGAGAAGCGGCTGTATGGTATGTACCACTGCGGCCATACACCATGTTGCAAGTCCATTGAGCGAGACTGTGCCGCGTTCCGATTAGTCTACAATGTTTTCAAGTTCCAACTTCGTTCCAGTGTATCCGCAACGCATTGGGCTTGTACGCACAATGCACCCATGTATCAGATCCTTGAATCAGTGATTTGTGTCAAATAAATGTTTTGTTTTAGCCAAAAATATGATAGTCGATATGGATATGGATGGATATGGATAGTAGTTACGGATATAGTTATTTTGACTACTGTAACTGTGCCGGTGTGAAATCCAGTAGAAATCGATGGTATAGCCAAGACCGGCCGAAAAGGTAGCCGAACATTGAAGCTCCTGATTGGTTATGCATAACATCTAGCATATTGGACATCTAGCATATTATCTCAAACAATGGGCTGTATGGGGAGCTGTTGGAGCCTGCACTCTTACAAATGAACTTCACCGTATAGCACGCTCCTAGCCAACCATCTCGAATGATATCGTTATCTGCCCTGATTTGTTGAAAACGGTAGGCGTACGCCTTTTTTGTGACATTATGAACAGCATAAGAGTCACAAAAAACACGTACGCCTTCCGTTTTCAACAAATCAGGGCAGATAACGATATCATTCGAGATTATGGTGTGCTTGGAGCGTGCTATGCGGTGAAGTTGTTTTTAAGAGTGTGGTATTACGGAAAGTCTCTGAGCTAGCGGGAACCTGGTGGTGGTGATGAACGGTGCTCACCGTTGTCTGTCTCAGAGAGGTGCACTCTTAAAAATGATGTCCTTTGAGATTATGAAAGCGTCTGAGGAAAACACAGGAAAAACCCTAAAAACAGAACTTCACCGCATAGCACGCTGTGAGCCAACCAGTGCCACGAATGATATTTATCGCTTCTAATTTGAAGAGACAGGTGGGCGTACGCCTTTTTGTGGCAATTTGGATATGTGAAAATTGCTACAAAAAGGCGTATGCCCCCCTCTCTATTCGAACCAGAAGCGATAACCCAATCATTCTTGGCAATGGTTGGCGCACAGCGTGCAATGCGGTGAAGTTCTGTTTTTAGAGTGTAGAAAGCACAGCCGGCACAGGAATGCAAACACGTGTACCTCCCCAGTCTCGACGCGCCATAGGAACAGCATGCTTTCAAGACCGCAATCCGATAACAGGCGACCCATGGACCAATCCTACACTCTAAAAACAGCACTTCACCGCATAGCATGCCAACCGTGCCAACTATGGGCCAACCGTTGCCGCGAATGATAGGGTTATCGCTTCTGATTGGAAGAGAAAGGGGGGCGTACGCCTCTTTGTGGCGTACGCCAACCTCTCTCTTACACTCTTAAAAATGAACTTCACCGCATAGCATGCTCTTAGCCAACCACTATCTCGAATGATATCGCTATGTGCCCTGATTTGTTCAAAGCGGTAGGCGTACGCCTTTTCTGTGACACTTATGCGGTTCATAATTGCCACAAAAATGGCGTACACCTCCCGTTTTCAACAAATCAGGGCAGATAACGATATCATTCGAGATGATGGTTGGCTAAGAGCGTGCTATGCCGTGAAGTTCATTTTTAAGAGTGTAGAATGAGAAGCGATAGCCCTATCACACAGCGTGCTATGCGGTGAAGTTCTGTTGAAGTTCGGTGCATGCTGCTATTTTTACCCTTCTCATTGCTTTCACCCCATGAAGGGTATTTGTAAAAGTGCCCTCCCTCGCTAGATCATTCAGTGTGGGTCTTCTATCCCGCTGGACAGGCGTCTCAGTGGCAAAGGTGGGCGTTCGTCCTCACTAGCCTCGCCCTCACCTCAATTTTCTGGGAGAAAAATTTTCCTCACCTCACCTCAAAATTTTTCTTACAATTTTTTCTCACCTCACCTCAAAAATGTTTTTCGAAATTTTCCTCACCTCACCTCAAATTTTTTTGAAAATTTTTCTTCACCTCACCTCAATTTTTTCTCAGCTCACCTCACCCCAAAGGAATTTTTTAGACTTTTCCTCACCTCACCTGCATTTTTTTTCGAAATTTTCCTCACATCACCTCACCTAAATTTTTTAAAGCTATTTGTGTATTCGATATGAAGATTGCGTATTCGACGCGCGTTTGCTTTGAGTGACTACCAATGTAAATGCATATACCTCAAGCGTGAGTGCACACAGGGTGCGGCACGAAACGTGTCATTTGACCATTATAAGAAAATGACTTAACGGAAAAATATGGGGTAAACAACTTTCTTCTGGACATTTAGTTTGTCACCAAATACAAATAGTTTCATCACGAGAGGATAGAGGGGTAGCAAGCGAGCTGGTGGTGTAGACACATAACTTAAAAACCCGAGACTAGGCGACAAAACACGACAAACACAGACAAGGTCTCAGTTTCATCAATTTGCCATTGAAATACATTTTCGAAATTGAACTCATTAAATTGCTTAGTCAATGTAACGTTCTTTTTTTTTTTTTTTTTCTTGCTGGAGGATTTGGCCTAGTCAATCACAGAAAACGCTTCGTGGAACGATTGTTATACCGATAAAAGTTGCGCGGAAATTGAGGTTCAATTGCGGGTATGCGAATGGCGCGCAAAGTCGGGTGTCAGAACAGCAGCGAGAGAGGAGGGCAGTCCCCGCCCAGATGAGAGACGGAAGCTGCGGAAAGAAAGAAAGATATCCCGTGTACGCGCAGGAAAAGTTTTCAAAAAGTGTGCGTTCATCCTCGCCTCACCTCAAAAAATTTTCCCATAGTTTTCCTCACCTCACCTAAAAAATTGCAAAACTTCCTCACCTCATCTTACCTCAAAATTTTTTGAAAAGATTTTCCTCACCTCAAATTTTTGAAGATTTTGCTCACCTCACTTCACCTCAAACATCACCAGAAAAATTGGCCCTCACCTCACCTCAAATATTGTGAGGTGAGTGTGAGGAAACCCTCACCCTCGCACGCCCTCGTGAGGATGCCCACCGCTGCTCAATGGTTTACCCAGAAAAGTGCTCATAGCCTCATTCATCGTTCCAAGCACGCTATCCCTCCAGAATTGCGCCTCCTTAGGCAATTGCACATGTCCCGTCTCCAGTATAGCTCAGACGGAGGAGCGCATGCAGTCTGGAAGAGAAAGGCAGTAAATAAGGTGTGTGGCTGTTAATGCTTTAGCGTTAGGAGAGCGTTAGGAGCTGTGTGTGTGTGAGAGAAGTAGGGACAGAGGAAGGAACAGAGAGAGAGAGAGAGATGGTGAAGCCTCACTGAGACATGACACAGAAATTTGTTTCTTTGTTAGGATTTATTTCATAAAGGGCTGCCAACAGGTGGATAACGGCCTACATAGGTGATATACAGGGTGTTCAGAATTAAGCTTTCACTAGCACTTTATAAATAGGCGAACAAAAGAAAACTGGTGCTACTTTTTCTGTTCCTTGAGCAAGAAACAGGTGCTACATAATTAGCAGCACCTGTCTCTTACACAAGTAGCGTAAAGTTATCATCCGGTTTCCTGTCATCGCTGTGTTTGCGTAGCGCAAACACAGTGTAGTGTTGTGTAGTGCAAACACAGCGCAAACACAGTTCTGTTGCGTAAGCTTGATTTTGAACACCCTGTATCAGCTTCCCCGTTTTCGGTGCTCAAATTTTCATAGAGCCGGTGGGAGAAATCGGTGGCAATTTCGCTCACCAGAAATCGATGGCTTTCGGTGGTAATATTTTGAAAAATGACGACACCCGGTGGAAACCGGCGAGGAACATAACGGGAGTTCCCCATGCGTCCTGTGAACCAACACTTGATATCCTTGTGTTTTGTCTTTTAATTACAATGCCAACTGTTAAAATAAGGGTTTGTTATGTTTGTGAGGTACATGTCAGCGATGTAGGTGACATCGCACACCGCTCTATTCAGTGTAAGGAATCGGCACCGGAGCTTTCTTGTGGAAGCCAAATCTTTCAGTCAGTGCTGTCTCTCGGAGCATCTCATACTGCGCTCTGTAATAGGTCTGTGGTTGCAGGCCTCGTGTCGTACATTGTGCTCTCCAGTCGCTTCTAGGCACTTTCTTCCTAATGTCATACATCTTCACGTACGCGCATCTTACATACCTACTTGTCCATGCATATTTGTCTTACGCACATTCCTACATACATGCATACATACTTGCGGGCGCATGGTCGTCATACGTCATATATATGTCATTAGTACGCGCGTCTAACCTGGCCCTACACCCCATCACTACCACCCAGACATAATTACGCCCTTTTGTCCTGGCCAATCTCCCTTAGTGGCTGACGGCCATCGTTTCATTGGAAGAAGACTGAACGGAAACTCCACGCCTACGCTCTTCATCTAGTCCCAATCGCCCTTAGTGGATGACGGCCACTGCTCCGAGGACGAAGAAGAAGATTTGCTGTATCCTGGCCTCGGGATCCTCCCTGACACTCTCGCCATGTCAGATGACGCTGCGATAGCCCAGCTGGAAGATATCGCCAGGGGCCTTGCTCTCCGCTTCCAACGCTCTACTTCCTGCGCGCGGCAGCCTCCCGTGACGTCTTCGTCCGGCTTCTTTGCTGTTTGTGCAGAGGAGCTTGACTCAGTGGTGCGCGCTCTCCCAAGCTCGGCTCCCGGTCCGGACAGTGTCTCAGGCAGACTGCTGAGGTCCCTGTGGGACGCCCATAAAGAGGAGCTCCTGAACATTGCGAACATCTCCATCGAACACTCGTGGATGCCGGATGACTGGAAGGTGTCTAAGGTGGTTATAGTCGAGAAGACCACCTCGAGGGGCTTGGCCATGGATAACATTCGCCCGATTGCCCTGACATCCGTCCTCTGCAAAACTATTGAGCGGATTCTGCACCGCCGTCTGTCTTCCTTCTAGGAAGCTTCTTCCGCGCTTAATGATAGACAGATAGGCTTTCGCCCCCGCTGCTCAATCTGGATGGCGCACGCCAACCAGGAAAGTCGAATTTGCCTTGCGCGCGAGTGCGGGAAGATGTCTGCCCTGGTTACCTTGGATGTTGCGAAGGCCTACGATAGCGTGGAACACAACGTGCTCCTCCATTGCATGGCTGCTCTCAACATTTCCCCGTACATCGTTTCATGGGTTTGCAGCTTCCTTACTGGACAATCATTATTTTGCTCGGACGGTCGCTTTGTCTCCTCTTCGCATCCGCAGCAGAGGGGCGTCCCCCAGGGGTCCGTCCTTTCGCCACTGCTGTTTAACATTTTAATGAGTTCCCTACCTCTCGACCCGGGCATCCTCACTTTAGCCTATGCGGACGATATTGCCTTCTTCTCCTGCTCTATCACTGCATACGATACGTGAGAAACTACAAGAATATCTCATCGCGCTGTCGTCCTGGATGCGCTCCGTCCACCTCACGTTGAACGTCCAGAAATCTGCAGTCCTGATGTTCCCCCTTACCAACTGGACTGGAGAAGGTTTGACCATCGTTCTAGATGATGCCGGCCAGACCATCCCCTAGAACAACCTGCTGCGCTACTTAGGCGTCTGGTATGATCACATGCTTCACTGGGACCATCATGTGGAAGTCATAAGCCAGTAGGCTTCGAAAGCAATTGGCACCATCCTCCGCAGCGCCAGCGCCCGCTGTAGTATGCGCAGGAGCACCCCACTGCTCTTCCTGTACAATTGCTACGTACGGCCAATTCTTGAGTTTGGATGTGCGTTTTCTCGCACCTCCCTGACTACCGTCTGAGCAGGCTATTCGCCGTCGAAAGAAGAGCTCTCCGCCTGTGCATGGGCCTCCCCAAGTATACGGCCAACCAGGCGCTGTATGCCGAAGCCCGTATTCCCCGTTTGAAGACTCGGTTCCGCCTACTCACTGTGAACACCTTCCTTTCGCTTTGCCAGAGCCTTTTAGCCACCAGACAGGACCAGTCTCTCAGGGATCGGACCCAGTGGATCGCCCGGAGATGGCGAAAATCCGACACCCCGCAGCTCGTCTTAGTCGAATCCCTTCTAGCCTCGCTGAATACCTATCTCACTGCCCTTCCTGTGCCCATCACGTCGTTGTCGCGACAGATGCCTCTGTCTCGGCTCGCGGCTCGGTTCGGCTAGCGGGTGCCGGCGGCGTCTTCCCTCAGCTCGACTGTCATTGCCGCATCCGCCTCCCTGACTACACTCCCGTGTTCGAGAGCGAACTCCTCGCCATGATACTGGCTTTCAGAATGGTGCCCCTTGCATTTCCCAGGATCCTGCTTTTCTCCGACTCCCTATCGGTCATCACCGCCCTAGCCAGCCCCTCCAGCGAGTGGCTCGAGCTCCTGCAGGCCCTGAGTCCTAGCCACATCACGGAAGTGGTCCTGACATGGATTCCTGGTCACTGTGGCCTATCTCCCAACGAGTTGGCGGACAGCCTTGCAAAAATTTCCCTCTCTGGCCGTATCATTGACGTCCTTCCGCCCCTGCCCTCTATCACGCGGGTCTGGCATAGAAGGCTGCTGGAGCTCACCGCTCTCCGCTCACTGCCAGTCCGGTACGCCCACCTTTCCCACGTTTGGCAGACTGACCGCTGCGTCTCCCGTCATGTTGAAGTTTTCGCTGACTCGACTGCGCTGTCTAGCCCTTCCACTGAACTTTTATCTGCACCGCGCGGGTGGCAGCCGCTCTCCTGCGTGCGTCCACTGCTATAAAGAGGAAACTGTGGAGCGCTTTCTCCTGCACTGCCCCCTCTACGACCTCTCCCGCCTTAGCTACCTTGCCCAGTCGCTGGCTAGACAAGGGATTCCCTTCTCCCTGGTCGCCATCCTCTCATTTGGAGCCTCCCACACCGAGAAATTGCGGTTTGAAATAGCGTCGAGAGGCGCCGCCTTTCTTACCATCTGCGGCCGCTTCTGAAACATCTTGCACCTTCCGCCTCCTTCCTTCCCTCTGCTATGGCTTCCTTCTACTGTCATGCGGTCCTACGATCCTCCTTGTCCCGCGTGTGAAGCCGTGGGTCTCATGAGTCTTTAGAGATTACTCTACACGAAACCCTGGCCAATCGCCCTGTGTCGCTAGTGGCCACTGTACCTAGTGGTGGAAGAAGAAGATGATGATCCTGCCTTCTGTTGTGCCATTCGAATTTGGTCTTGGACTTCGTACCACACCCTTCGCCCTCTCGTTCATCCATTCATAGACCCTGTCCCGTTGCCTTTAGCTGTGTGCCACCCCGGCGAGACGAGTGTAAACATGCAGGTCGTCGACTTCTCGGATGGCAGCCACATGCAATACCAAGAGCAATGGCCCGGAGAACACAGAACGAGAACACACACAGAATTCTAAAGATTCGAGATTCGTCAGATTCGTGGATTCGCTTAACCTTCCTAGGATTCTGATCCGGATACAGATTCGCAAAATTCTGATTCGTCCCACCTGTAGTTTAAACCTTGTGCTGCGACACGAAGAAACGGCGCACGGAGCTCCTAGAAGACAGTTCGTAACACGCTAGGCCTACCGAAGCGATCATGGCGAGATGCCCCCTTTCGCTGGATTTGTTTCTATTGTTATGTGTGTTCTATGCCCGACGGCAACCTGACCACGTTTCGTGCTTGCACGACGTGTCATGCTCACTGCGCGCCGGCGAGGTTCCGGCAATGGGACAAGGCTATGTCTATCTGCCCATGCGAATCGATTTGCCAGAGATCCACTTGTGGAGTGCACGACTGATCGTTCTGCAAATGCAGTTTATGCAGGTCTGGCGAACGGATCATGCCTCAGGTCAGCAGTCACTCGAATAGATGGCGTCACAAGCGATCAAGTAATGTGATCTTTCCCCGGCGAGAAATCGGAAGTGACGTGTGCGTCTACGTCATTCGAAAACATCAAAGTTGTAAACAGAGATGGGAACTCTCGTCCTGAGATGTTGCTCTCTAACCAAATTTCGACTTCCGTGATCGGATATCGGACTACAAACATCTGTACGCTCTTCAAGGATTGCATGTGTTGGGATTTGTCAGCTGAGTACGTACTGCCAAGAGCCACTTATTATTTTAATGGTTCCGTGACTTAGTCCCACGTTTCTTTAAACAGCGTTCAAAAAGTAACACACGTGAAACATTATATTTTAAACAAGGGAAAATTAGCTACGTGATTTGTCACAAGAATGTCGTCGAAAAGGAACCCAAACAAGTAGACTTCGAATCCCTGCATGAAGAAGGCTACACGCTGGGATAGAAACAAGTACTGACATACTTAGTTTTGTCTGTGCTGCTGCTAAGGCACCACTAAATTTATTCCCCCCAAACTAGTTCGGTAGCAAACACGAAATGTGGAGGTGAGCCATGATACAAAACGGGGGAAACATATCACAAACGTGGCGTGTATATAGCTTCAATGCCAAATGTTTCGTCAACGTCAGCAAAACCCGACCGTTACGTTTTATTTATTTTATTTTGTTTATTTTTGTTCCGGAAGCATAGTGATGATGGTGATAATTGTAGAACAGCGGCTTCCTTCTTTGGGCGTGAGAAATAACTATATTCGGTTATAAGGAAGAAAAATCATCGAAGCTCTTCGGCTGCTACCATATATATACCATATACCAGCATATGCCGGCACAGTTCCCCCAGGGCGGCAGTCATGACGTTGCCCTCCTCTGTGGGGCAGACAAGGGCGAGCCCTTTCACGACCACCACCACAACCATTCCAGCATTAGACACCTGCTTCGGCCTTATGGGGTCCTTTCGTTTGTGTGGACCAGCTCCCTGAGACAGAGTACCGGACGCACGTAGTCCGAGAGGCTACGCACGCACCCCTCTGGTTTCGTCAATTTTCTCCCGATGAAGGTTCTCGAGCCTAACGCCACAGATCCCAACAGTTCCCGGCGTTCCATTAAACTTACACGCCTGCGAACTATATAGGCACACGCTTAGCCATTGTGCCCGGATATACAGACACACATGTGTCTTGTCTTTAGTGTCTTGTCTCTTTAATTACCACAAGTGACACTTTTGGGACGGATTCATAGGCTCATTCTTGCGGCAAGAGAATGTTTTACTAAAGTGGTCAGAATTTCTTAGAGGCACATTGCACCTGTCTACAGGTGGTGGATGGGTTGGATCTGTACCTGCCACCCCGCACAACATTCTTGCAAATCATTCTTGGATGGAGAAAAAAATAAATTAACAAAAAAGTAACCGGGTATCTTTCAATAGCTCGGAGTTCATCGAAATTACAGAAACAGGTCCTTACGTGGAAAAGACATTCAACCCGAAAAGGCCAGGTGCTTATTATGTTCTGATGAACAAAGTATATTTTTCTTAATTTCAGGTGAAGGAGGACGAAACTTCTTACGCCTTGCTGGGAAAGGTACTCCTTGTGACTCCTGTTCTGGGGACGTTTAGAGCAGCATATTGGGTTGCACGTCATGAATGGAGACACACGCCGGGCGGCGAAGATATCACCACCTCCACCCCTGAGTATGTCGGGGTACCCAAACTTCCGCCCAAGTACCCATTTCCCGATGCCTCGACTGGCTCACCACGTCAACGGCAGAGATACCTCAGACGACTTCCGAGGCGACAATGTCAACACGCATCCCGCAACATCCATTCACTGACAAAGTATGTGATACGGAAGATTGTGAATACATGCGTTGGCTTATTGACGTGTCCGTGGACACAGGGAAAGATCCTTGGGAAAACTTTTACAGTTACGTCTGTAACGGAAACGGAGCTCTGGAGTCTTTATCTCACTGGTATGATCTGACTACGGCAATCACTTTGGATGTCATCCAGCGCAACATCACCTTAAATATGGCCAGGAATTTACAAGACTTAAGGTCCCAAGAAGAGGGCAAACGGGATATCAAAAAGTAGCAGCCGTCTATACCAGCACCGCATAGATATTGACAACGTTACGACGACTGAAGCAATGAGACAGTTTTTAAAGCAGCAAGGAAGGACTTTTGCAAGTGACATGCAATTCGTCCTACTGCATGCTATGGTGAAATTCAGTTTTGGTTTCAACATTCCCCTGATATTTGAAATAGAAGCACGCTGGGTAAAAGGCGAACAGGTTGTAGTATACATGAGTCAAGAGTACTTGATAAAATACGCCGTCACGGAAGACAGAGAGGCGAGGAAGGATGAGATTACGCTAATTTTATCGGCAATCCTTTCCATAGACCTCCGCGATCTCGCAAATGAGATCATTGCAGCGGAGAATAACTTTGCCAATCTGTCGCAAGTTCAGTGCTCTGGCAGTGAAACCTCAGGAAGCAAGAAGCTTCTGTTCCTCTTGTCGAAGTTAGGCCTTTTGGTAAACAACGACACGACCTGTCAGAACAGAGGAATGAAGCCGTGGAGGGTAGTACAGACCCGAGACTTCCGAAAGACGTAAAAGTCAGTATGACAGTGAACGATGTTCATTTCTTCCATAATTTATTCGACAAATTGAGGAATTTTACGGCAACTGAATTAAGGTTATTCTGTGCATGGAAGATTGCCCTGTACCTTGTTGAACCCATAGTACAGTGATTCGCCTAGTTATCCGGATGTTCCTATGTGCCTGGACGGAACTGCGAAAATGTTCCCGAAAACTGCAGGTTCGGGTTTCCTGTTGCCCATAGTGCACAGTTCGAGGCTGAATCTCGCTAGGGAGATGATTCAGACAATTGTCGACGAGATTAAGAAGTCCTTCGAGTCTTCACGTATGCTGGACGAGACAACTCGCGTTGGAGCTCTGAAGAAATTTCTTTGCTGAAAAGAGATATTGGTTTCCCGCCGGAATTTAGCTCCGCCTTGAAAATAGACGCGTTCTTCAAAGATCTCCCTGACCTAAACGGACCTTTCATTGAGGACTACATGCAGGTTCGGAAGTTTTGGACAAAGCACAACTGGAATGGAATATTGAGCGACTCCTCCTTCGTGGATCCACGATACACGTTTCCTGCATTCCTTGTCAATGGTGCTTACATACCGGTGGTAAATCACATATTCATTGGAACCCCTCTTTTGCTCACGCCTGTCTTTTCGTATGGTGCTCCTCCAGAAGTGAACTATGGAACCCTAGGCACCGCCGTGACACATGAACTAATGCACGGCTACGATACGTTTGGCAGGAATTATGACGGTGCTGGGCATTTCAAACCGTGGTTTACCGAAAGAAGGTAGTGTGGAATACGACAAGATCGTTCGTTGCCACAACGAGACTATTGAGAAAGCTCCGAAAGCTAGAGCTTACAAAGATTATCCCCAAGAGTATCTAGCAGACAAGATGGGTACTACGTCTCGGTTGAGGGCATCGGAAAAATTCGGAAAAAATCGGAGAAAAAGCTTCGGAAAATTCGCATGTCACTTTGTGCAACGTGAGGAATTTGACGAAGGACAAGATCTTCTACATTTCCGGGTGTCTAGTGTGGTGTGGAAAGGAATTCCCAGACCCGACGCCTCGAACTCATCCGCCTTCGGATGAAACATGCAACGTGCCTCTTATGAATTCACAGCATTTCAGCGAAACCTTTTCTTGCCCAAAGGACTCGCCAATGAATCCCTCGCACAAATGTGTCTTCTGGTAATAGCTCACTTCGTTATAAAGGAACTCTACACAATATGATGTCTCTGTCGTGCTTGGGAGTAAATTTCTTACAGGTCACCTCAGCCACAACAAGCGATGACGAAGGCGAATACGCTGCATTCCCTGTCATTCGCGGTGGGGGTTGGGTGGGGGGTGTACAGCTAAAATGTTAGGGGGCGTCACTGAACATTTGGGGGCGTTAGGGGGCTGTAAGGGGGGGTCTGGATAAATCTGCTGCGACAAACTCCCACAGTTCACGTCGGCTGCTGTAATGCCTTGGATATTGAGAGTTTCCCGTAGTATTGGGTTGCTGAGCATTGCGTTGTTATTGAGTTGCGAAGGCGGACAGTGCAGTTGATCGTACTATAGGTACAGCTGGTATTAGACGAGCTGGCACGCTGTCTCGGAAGCGCCGCCTGTCTCGTTATTGAGGAGGGGAGAGCTGTGGGTGGTATTGTAGTGGCGGTGGCGGTGGCAACTACAGACAGGGCAGAGGGCCTGGCCTCTCTCTGATCTTCTGCCGATATCGCGGAGCCTATGAGATATTGGGTAGAGCGTATTTTGACGTCAAGGTCTTACTGTAAGTAACCGTAGGTTACGCTGCGCGCCTGT
The DNA here is from genome assembly GCF_037126465.1 of Ornithodoros turicata. Classification (NCBI taxonomy): domain Eukaryota; kingdom Metazoa; phylum Arthropoda; class Arachnida; order Ixodida; family Argasidae; genus Ornithodoros; species Ornithodoros turicata. The sequence goes on along the minus strand of NC_088203.1, from coordinate 99,778,739 downwards.
ATGGAGGCGGAATGCTGCATCATGGAATGCTGCTGCTCAGGCAGTATTTACTCTAATGTAACACATCGTCGCCGGATTTGTACTGTAATTTGAACATTTTTTACGTGTATTACTGCGTAGCGGCACATCAGTAACCGAGTACAATACCAAATATCAGTACAGTACTAAATATAAATTTTTTTAAAGAAAATTAAGTAATAGTATGGCCACTGTAAAATAAATACGAAAAGCGTGGAGTTGAAAATCTTACCCAGTACCCCCTCAGGTACCAGTGGAAGCGGCTGAAACATTCAAATCATTCTGGTACAACCTTCAAACATATTTAGGTTCAAAATATAGGACGATGACTTGTCTTTAGGACGCGGTTAGTTCTAAAGACAAGCTTAAGTCCTAAAGTCAAGGCAAGAAGTCATAGCAAAGACACAGTGGGGTATCTAGGGTGTGGCAGGTGTTGACAGGTGCCATGGGCGCCAAGTGAACAGGGGCGCTATTATGTGGTCGGATGTGAATGTGCCAGGTCGGGTACTCAACCTGGCACATTCATAGTTGATCTAAAGCACCCGCCATTAGAGAGGTTATAGTGTGAAACCTAGTGCGGACAACACGAAAACGCATCCCCAAGGACATCATGTTAACCATGTTGCCATGGGCGCAGGTAACTCTAGATACGCCACTGCAAAGACAAGACAAGTCCTGAAGACAAGACAAGCAAAGTTGTCCTCTGTACTCTCGCTATCAGACGTGCACTGAAGGCACTCAAGAATGAACTCGTTTTAATTCTTATTTAAATAATGAGCGCCTCGCACTCACTAACAAGGTGCGCAGTCTGAAGGTAGTATCGGGCAGCTATTTATAAAAAAGAGAAAGTTATTCGATCGGTGCACTCGTTCACGAATTAATTAGACCGAGGATTTAACTCAGACACCCGGTACATGTAAGTTCACCCCCGCGCCTAACCAGCCTTACATCTCATATCACACTGGTTATACATTATACATTATACACCAACAGGACGGTGCCCAGAAGAAGAACAGTCTCTGTTCGAAATATCGGCGGCTTCTGTCCTGAGGCAACTCCTTCCTACATTCTACCGGTTCGCTGGATTTCTACCCATCTATATCCCGCCATACATGTATGACGAACGTGTATAACAAACATCCCTTAAACATGTATGATCATACAGTGCTGGTCACACTGCTTAAACACCGGCAAAACATGTTTTAAAACACGTGTGTATAACCATGCAGTGTGACCGTGCCGTCATACAAGCAAGCGCTCTGACTATGTTGACAACATGTTGTCAAACACACGACGATGTATTTGGGGACTGCCGAAAAACGGTGATGGGCAAGTTGTATAAACGGGCGTATTCGCCACGACAGTTTTCGTTTGCACGAGTCAGTGTCAACGACATCGTGATGCGCGTGAGTTATTTTGCACGAGTAAGTTGTAAGTCAGTGTTCGCGACATTGTGTTGCACGTACGTTCAAGATGGCGACCTCTTTGCCTGCGCACATGGAGCATGAAACAATCGAAAATCAGCCAGTACAGGCCCGTCTTCGTCGTCTTCGTACATTTTGAATTGCGATGTCCGCGAATGGAAGTTATATATACTCCTGGATTGGTTGCTGTGACACTGACGTGTGTCATACATCAGTGTTTAAGCCACTCCCACTGTAGTTGTATAACCAGTGTGACCGATGTTTGAACGACACATGTTCGAGGCGATGTATAATCATACAAGCGTTTGAATCGAACGATGTTGTCAAACAAGAATTGTATGACCAGTGTGACAGAGCATAATACATACGCCATACGTGTTTGAAGACATGCTGTCATACATGTTTGGAACACGTGTATAACCAGTGTGACATTTGTTTGGACAGGGAAGAAGCAGGAGGTTGGAAGAAGAAGAAGATTTGCTGTATCTTGCCCTCGTGATCGTGCCTTCTGTTCTGTCATTCGAATTTGGCCTTCGACTTCGTACATCACCCTTCACCCTCTCATCCATCCATAGATCCGTGGCCCGTTGCCTTTGGTTGTGTGCCACACTGACAAGACGAGTACAAACATGCAGGTCGTGGACTTCCCGTATGACAGCCATACGCAATACCAGGAGCAATGGCCCGGAGAACAAAGAACGAGCGAAGAAAAGCCGACATTGGTGAGTTTCTGCACTGATTCTACCGAGGCATTATTCTACAGGTGTTTGGTCGTGGAATACAGTTACAGCTATCGAAACCTGTAGCTGTGCATAACCATTCAGTTCAGCATTTAAAATTATAATTTCCACAGCCTGTTTCATAAAGTATTAACGGAGCATGCGCGAAACGGTGGCGTATCCTATCGGGACTTGGCGTTTGGTTGTGACATGCCTCCTAAATACTGAGTCAATAGGACCGAGCATATTTTGTAAGGCTCTAGTTGTCATTCGGCGTCCGTCATCCACATTATATCGGGTTGCACATTTCTGCGATTACAGGCAATATTCTGTGAACCTGTGGAGTTGACTTTTTGATAAAGACGGTAGTGGCATGTTCGTTCCGCATTTGCAAATCAAAGTACAAAAAGGGGGAGAATTTTAGCTTGTTCCGGTTTCGGTGTAGACGAATGAACCCGCAGCAGCAGTAGTAGTAGTAGTGTAGTTTTTGCTCACTTCTCGTGCACAGGTACCGGTAATAAACCGGACGCTCCATAAAGTACAGGTTATGTCCACTTAAACCTTTAGGACTAACGGGGACAGCACGTACATGGCTTTAGTTCACACCGCTATTGACAGCCACTGCATTTCGCTGCTTTCCGCGCGGTGGCACCAGCTCTTTCTGGAAAGGCAGATTGCAAAGACAGTTACTTGTCATTCCAACCTGCCTTTACAGAAAGAGCTCGTTCCACCGCGGGAATAGCCGGAGAGTATGTATCATAATATGTATGATACATAGCCCTAGTCATATACAGGGTGTCCCAGAAAACGTGTCATTGAATTACAATAAAAAAACTACACCACCTAGAGTCATGCGGTCAATGGCATTTGTTCTTAGTGTGTTTTTGCCACCTCCTCGTGTGAATGTCATGTAACGTAAGTTTAATTATGTAAATTTTTGCAAGCTTAAGTCGGAAATTTGCCTAGTAAAGGTCACTTTTTTACCCGACCAATGTGAAGAGCGTGTCTAATTTAGTCAAATTAATGATAATTGAAAGGGATATTCAGGAGCTCTCCCATCGGAAAAAATAGCCGAACATCATGCTCTGCGGACGTCGCACAGAATAGCGCACGATGAATTTTTCAGCGCAATCCTCGTGTTATATACTGGTTTATGGAGCTCCGGGACAGCCACACTGGCATCGCGGGATGCGCGTGCGACAGTTCGATATTCGCTTGTACAACACGCATGGTGCGGAATAAACTCCATCCCTACTAACAGTCTCCTCACTGCCTTGGACATTGATACTGGCGACGAGCGTTAAGAACCTTCGTGCTATTCAACCAGAAGTCGTCTGGCTTCACCATGTCTGTTGGACGCGTGTCGCAGTTCGTTCCCGGAGGCAACTGGTCATCATGGGTGGAACGCCTCGAATTTTACTTCGAGGCCAACGAAATCACGGATTCCGGTAAACGCCGAGCATCCCTGCTAAGCTTATGTGGTGAAGAGGTCTACGACACATTGAGGTCGCTCCTGGTTCCACGACGTCCTTCTGAGGTGTCCTACGCTGACATAGTCAAAGTTCTTACTGAGCACTACAACCCGAGACCTTCAGAGCTACTTGCAAGATGCATTTTCTACAAGCGGGACCAATGGCCCACGGAATCGATTGCAGATTACGTGGCAGCGTTGCGCGCGCTGGCCAAAGACTGCAATTTTGGTACTTCTCCAGCACCAACGCCCGAGTCTGCTGCTTTGGAAGCCGGAGAGCAGACACATACGACAGGTGCAACATCAACTTCAGGTACAACGACTTCCACTGTTTTACCACTGGACATTATGCTACGCGATAGATTCGTTTGCGGCGTGGCTGATTCCCATTTACAACAACGACTCTTGGCAGAGAGAGGAGGTATCACTTTTCAACAGGCACTGCAAATTGCATTAACGGCAGAAACGGCACTGCGTGAGCAAACGCAGCTTCGACGAGAATGTCTAGACACTAAGGTGCACAAGACGTCAGCGACAACGTCGTCCAAGACAAAGAAAGCAAAGAATAAGAAGATCGCTTGTTACAGATGTGGAGGTGAGCATAGCATGCCAGACTGCACTTTTCCGGACTCTATTGTGTGCAATTATTGCCACAAAAAAGGTCATATGGAACGAGTTTGTTTCTCGAAGAAGAAACGTACAAAGAAAGGCGGACAGGCCAAGCAAGTAGCGCTACAGGACACTCATGATCTGTCAGAAGACGAAAATCCCGAAACATTGTATACATTGTACAATATGCGTGGGAAATCGAGCACACCTACGTTTGCGGTTACCGTTCACCTGAATGATCAACCACTACGCATGGAAGTGGATTCGGGCGCTACGTTCTCCATCATAAGTGAGAAGACATTTAATAAGCTCTGGCCTGCAGGTCAAAGTCAGCCCATACTTGTGCAGGACGACTTGCACCTCCGAACTTGGTCAGGTCACAAACTAAGCGTTCTTGGGAAGGCAACGGTAGAAGCAAGGTTGAAGGATAAACGCGCCAAGGTCCTTGTCAGAGTAATAGAGGGTTCAGGCACAAGCCTACTGGGTAGAGATTGGTTTAACCCTCTCGGCATACAACTGGCTGGAATCCATAACATGAAGTGTGAGTCATTGGCCCAGCTACTGGAAGAGTTTTCGTCGGTTTTTGATACAACTCTAAATGGACACATTGGACCTCCAGTGCATATTGACCTAAAGTCAAATGCCGTTCCTCGCTTCTTGAAGAGCCGTCCTGTGCCTTTTGCATTACGAGATGCGGTTATCCGTGAACTGGATCGTCTTCAAGATCAAGGCATTATTGAGCCAACACAATCTTCAGCATGGGCAACACCAATAGTCGTGGTGCGCAAGAAAGACGGTTCGTTACGCCTGTGTGGCGATTACCGTAGCACAGTAAACGTTTCAGTGGCTACGAGCGCGTATCCTTTGCCAACCGCAACGGAGATACTTAGTAGCCTAAAAGGTGGCTCCGTATTCTCCAAGATCGACTTAGCCCAAGCATATCAACAGCTTCTGTTGGACCAAGAATCATCGCATCTTTTGTGCATTAACACAATCAAAGGACTTTACAGATTACGACGCCTTCCGTTTGGAGTGTCCGTAGCACCAACCTTGTTCCAGCGATTCATGGACAATCTGCTAGCTGGACTTTCAGGAGTTAATGTTTATCTCGATGATATTCTCATATGCGGAAAGGATCCAAAGGAGCACCTCCAACGCTTACGACAGGTATTGACAAGACTTCAACAGGCTGGGTTGAAGGCAAAAAAAGGCAAATGTCTTTTCGCGGTGAAGGAAATTGAATTCCTTGGCTACAAAGTGTCTGCATCGGGTGTGCAGCCGACCGCTGAAAAGATAACAGCTATAAAGAAGGCCCCTGCTCCAACATGCAAAGCAGAATTGCAATCTTTTTTGGGAATGGTATCATTCTATATTTTCATCAAGGACCGGGCGACCATTGCAGAACCCTTGTACCGCTTGTTAGACAAAGGTGCCGACTGGTCATGGGAACACGACCATGAGCAAGAAAAGTTCTGTGCCTTGAAAGACCGTATAGCAAGCAGTCCAGTACTTGCACATTTCGACGAAGAACGACCACTTCATTTGTCGTGTGATGCGTCGCCCTACGGGATTGGAGCTGTGCTGGCACAACCAGACGACAAGGGACTCGAGGCTCCAATTGCCTTCGCGTCACGCACATTGGGAGCTAGTGAGCGTAACTACTCACAGCTTGATAAAGAAGGACTGGCAATTGTATTCGGAGTAACGCACTTTCATCGTTACATCGCAGGCCGTCAAGTGGTCATTTTTACAGACCACAAGCCTCTTTTGGGTATTTTTGGTCGGTCAAAACCGATGCCATCTATTCTGTCACCCCGAATGATCCGTTGGTGCGTTACCCTTGGAGCGTATGACTACGACCTCCAGTATCGACCAGGTGTCAAACATGCCAATGCGGCCGCGTTCAGCCGTCTACCTCTTCCAAGTTCAGGTGATGAATTCGAACCTCCCGGTGACGTGTTAATGATTGAGGCGCATACAGCGCTACCTCTGACCGCTGCGCAGATAAGTCAGTTTACGAAGACGGACCCGGTACTGAAACTACTGCTCACAGTTTTGCAGTCAGCGGAAGATACTGACTGGTCGAGCCCGGAACTTTCACCATATCGGAGTAGGAAACAGGAGCTGTCGTTACATAAAGGCTGTGTATTATGGGGAACTAGGGTCGTTATCCCCGAGGAAGCTCGTCCTTCGGCATTACAGTTACTGCATGCTAATCATGTCGGTATGACTGCAATGAAGAGATGTGCACGTAGTCACATGTGGTGGCCCAGCATGGATCACGAAATAGAAAGGACAGTCAGGAGCTGTACGCAGTGTCAGCTGAACTCCAGAATGCCACGGGCGGCTCCTTCACCTGTTTGGCAACGTAGTCACGTTCCATGGGACACTGTGCATATGGATTTTGCTGGTCCTGTGGACGGGACTACATACTTGATCGTTATAGACGCTTTTTCTAAATGGTTGGAAGTACGGATAATGACATCTACAACGACAACAGCACTTATCGAGACCTTGCGGCCCATTTTCGCTACCTTTGGAATACCACGACTACTGGTGACGGACAACGGTACAGCGTTCACTTCGCGAGAAATGGCTGTCTTCTGTCAAAAGAATGGCATTCGTCACATCACCTCAGCGCCCTTCCATCCTGCCACAAATGGACAAGCTGAACGGATGGTGGCGGAGACGAAGTTGGCGCTCAGGAAGCTCACAAAGGGCAGTATCGTGTGCCGTCTCGCTCGATTCCTGTTTCGACAGCACACCACCCCGCACACCACGACGGGAAGATCTCCAGCAGAACTAATGTTCGGCCGTCAACTGAAAACAGCACTCCACGCTATTCACCCAACGAGCAACAACTCGGGTGACCACGAACAGCCCCCAATGCACGCAAAGGTGTACACCGTCAACCAGCGAGTGATAATGCGAGATTTTCAGGGCAAACCCCATTGGGTGCAAGCGGTAGTGTTGCGACGTGTAGGACCTCGCTCATACCTTCTCCGTACAAAGGATGGCAAGCTACGTCGAAGACATATTGACCATTTACGAGACTTTGAGGATGTACCAACGCAGTGCAGCGCTGCGGAAATGACAGCTGCACACACCATTCCTCTGCCGGCTACATCAGTCTCTCCGACCACCAACGAACCGACAGCGGAACACCACAGACAGACTGCAGACAGGATTGCCGAGCCCACTGGTAGAGTTCGCACAAATCGACAATCTAAACTTCCAACCCGTTTCAGAGACTTTGTTTTGTACTAAAGGGTGAAAGCGTGTCTTGTTTACACTAAAAGGGGGGAGTGTGTCATGTTTATACTAAAAGGAGGGAGTGTTATATACTGGTTTATGGAGCTCCGGGACAGCCACACTGGCATCGCGGGATGCGCGTGCGACAGTTCGATATTCGCTTGTACAACACGCATGGTGCGGAATAAACTCCATCCCTACTAACAGTCTCCTCACTGCCTTGGACATTGATACCTCGTCAGTCCGACGAAAGGAGGTTGGAAACCCAGCCCTCCCCGACATCGCAGAAAGAGATAAACAGGCACGGCTTATCACGTCCGACTCTCGCTGGGATAATGCTTTCCCTCCCCGAATTTTAGGAACTGTTACTTTCTCTACTATCACTCTGTGGGCTGGCTTCGGGACCTCCTTTCGTCGCACTGAGAGCGATTGTGCTCAAAAAGTCGCGCGATCGCGCGCTATGGTCCGGTTCTCCGAAAAGCATGAAATTCGGCTATTTTTTCCGATGGGATAGTTCGTGAATATCACTGTGAATTATCATGAATTTGAGTGAATTCGGCACGATCTTCATATTGGCGGGGTGAAAAAGTGACCTTTACTTGGCAAATTTCCGAGTTCAGTTCGCAAATATTTACATAATTAAACTTGGAGGACACGACATTCACATTAGGAGGTGGCAAAAACCATTTAATAAGAACAAATGCTGTTGACCGCATGATTCTAGGTGGCGTAGCATTTTTACTATAATTCAATCCCACGTTTTCTGGGACACCCTGTATATGTAGCCCTCTAACACTAACCGGCCTTTATTTGTCTACACTGGGTCACGCATGGGGGACTGTCAATCTATCCAGAACGTAGCTTTCTCTTCCTTTGCCTCCTCTTCTTCCTCTAGGTCCCCGACCTAGTTCGCTTCGTGCTCCCGAGCTTTCAGTTCGTTCCTCCGCGAACGGTAAGGGACCACGGGCGCAATAGCGGCTGTTAAAAGGGTTCCCTATTCCCTATTGAAAAAAATCTATTCCTCAAAGCTTGAGGTCTTAAGATATCATGGGACATTTGGGGTTGCCCTAGGACCTGCACTCTTAAAAATGAACTTCACCGCATAGCACGCTCCTAGCCAACCATCATCTCGAATGATATCGTTATCTGCCCTGATTTGTTGAAAACGGGAGGCGTACGCCTTTTTTGTGACACTTATGCTGTTCATAATCGTCACAGAAAAGGCGTACGCCTCCCGTTTTCAACAAATCAGGGCAGATAACGATATCATTTGAGATGATGGTTGGCTAGGAGCGTGCTGTGCGGTGAAGTTCATTTTTAAGAGTGTGGAGACGCCCCAAGACGTAGGTGCACGGCTGGGTCGCAAGAATTCTGCTTTAGGACATTTCGGTAGAGGACGTTTCGATACATAGATGTTTCGATGCACGGACATTCCAGTACACGGATCTTTCGAAGCGTAGATGTGTCGACAGGGCTATCCACACGCTGCCGCGTCGAGGACTGTGTGACGACACAACTATACAGGGTGTTTTTTCGATGTTACAGAATTTTCATCGGAAAACTACGTACTTGCACTCTTAAAAATGAACTTCACCACATAGGGGTATAGAGGAAGCTCAGACGGGATAATCCAAGATGCAACTATGGGACCTTGGGAAGCACTTTCGTGTCCTAGATGATGTCGGTGATGGTGGTAGATGGTGGTAGGCGTTCCCTCGGCCGTACTTGGCCGCCTGGTTGCGGTACAGTTCATTCTTGTGTGACACCTCCGGTAGGGGACCGCTCCATCACGGGCGAGATATTTTAGACAACAATGTCCCAAACAATACGTTCAGGTCTGAGGGGCGATGCGTGTAATGACTACTTAAAAATCTGCTATCTTGTATTTTCTAGAAAGCATGTAATTAATGAATTAATTCATAAATATTCATAACCTTTGGCTTATCCGAGTGGGTTGCGCACGCTGTCGTATACACGGGTGGTTCACGAAATATGAGAAAAGTTAAAAAATGGAATGGGTAATCGCACACCACATAGCAGGATTGGATAGTGTTACTAGTCACCACTGGTAACACTATCCAATCCTGCTATGTGGTGTGGTAACACAAAAGAACTGAAAATAACGTAACGACAAAAACATAAAATCGGCGCGGGACCTATCAAAGACGCGCAGGGAATAAAGCCAAAATGCAAAAATGTTAGTCAGGAATGTGCCTAGTCTTCGTTCAATGACCGTACGCTCGGGGGCGCCACCATGATACGACGCTCTTGGCGCGTCAGCGGCGAGTCCCACGTCGATTTGTTGCAATCCCGAGCAAGTTTCGTGTCGTTGTATCTCCCAACCTTCTCATTGACATTGGGGTTCTAATCCTAATGAACACGAAACTGACACATTAATTTTACTAATCAATTAATTGCAAAATAAAAATGTTTGTGTGCTCCCCGCGCCACTGGTAACACTACGCTGTTCGTGTTGTTGGTGTGCGATGCACCATTTGTTAGCAAATGAAGAAAACGACAACTTCCGTGCATCGAGCACGTCCCACTGTCATTCTGCGCGGGACAGTAGAATAAACCATGTTCGCTGGTTCCCTGTCACTGGCCTGATCTGCTAGCACTTACATCACCATTCTGTTTTAAAACTTTGGCTCACTTTTCGTGAAACACTCGCCATACCTTCCAGTCTTGTCACATGGCACTGCTACGAAGACGAAGTCAGCACCGGTCTTCTCTGTATTGAATAGCAACTTGTACGCATGGTTGGTGTAGATGTCACTTCAGAGCAATATGAGCGAACGTCAGCCGAGCGTCGATTCCGTCACCATAAAGTCATCCTACTTAACGGAACGAATGACAGCGTGCATGGCTCAGAATCCCGCCAGTTGATCCGGTGCAGTAGCCGCGGTACTTCGGTAACCGCATTATCCACGGTCTTCTACGACACGCTAAACTATCAGTCGCACTTGATGTCACATCTGGTTTTGTTACTCTGTTATTTGCAAGCAATACGTGTTTAAGCAAATCATTCTTGGATGGAGGAAAAACTAAATTAACAAAAAAGTAACCGTGTATCTTTCAATAGCTCGGAGTTCATCGAAACAGATCCTTACGTGGGAAAGACATTCAACCCGAAAAGGCCAGGTGCTTATTATATTCTGATTCAACAAAGTATATTTTTCTTAATTTCAGGTAAAGGAGGACGAAACTTCTTACGCCTTGCTGGGAAAGGTACTCCTTGTGACTCTTGTTCTGGGGACGTTTGGAGCAGCATATTGGGTTGCACGTCATGAATGGAGACACACGCCGGACGGCGAAGATATCACCACCTCCACCCCTGCGTATGTCGGGATACCCAAACTTCAGCCCAAGTACCCATTTCCCGATGCCAGTTATGAAGACTATGAAGACACTCCTCACTGGCTCACGACGTCAACGGCAGAGATACCTCAGACGACTTCCGAGGCGACAATGTCAACACGCATCACGCAACATCCATTCACTGACAAAGTATGTGATACGGAAGATTGTCAATACATGCGTTGGCTTATTGACGTGTCCGTGGACATAGGGAAAGATCCTTGCGAAAACTTTTACAGTTACGTCTGTAACGGAGCTCTGAGGTCTTTATCTGACTGGTATGATATGTCTACGACATTCAATTTGGAAGTCTTCCAGCGCAACATCACCTTAAATATTCTCAGGCATTTACAAGACGAAAAGGTCCCAAGAAGAGGGCAAACGGGATATCAAAAAGTAGCGGCCTTCCACCAGCACTGCATGGATATTGATAACGTTACGACGACTGAAGCAATGGGACAGTTTTTAAAGCAGCAAGGAATGACTTTTGCAAGTGACATGCAATTCGACCTACTGCATGCTATGGTGAAATTCATGTTTGGTTTCGACATTCCCCTGATATTTGAAATAGAAGCACGCTGGGTAAAAGGCAAGCAGCTTTTACTATACATGAGGCAAGAGTACTGGGTAAAATACGCCGTCACGAAAGACCGAGAGGCGAGGAAAGATGAGATTACGCTAATTTTATCGGCAATCCTTTCCAGAGACCTCCGCGATCTCGCAAATGAGATCATTGCAGTGGAGAATAATTTATCCAATCTGTCGCAAGTTAAGTACACTGGCAGCGAAACCTCAGAAAGCAAGAAGCTTCTGTTCCCCTTGTCGAAGTTGGGCCTTTTGGTAAACAACGACACGACCCTGTCAGAACAGTGGAATGAAGCCGTGGAGGATAATACAGACCCGAGACTTCCGAAAGACTTAAAAGTCAGTATGACAGTGAACGATGTTCATTTCTTCCATAATTTATTCGGCAAATTCAGGAATGCTACGGCAAATGAATTAAGGATATTCTGTGCCTGGAAGATTGCCCTTTACCTGTATAAAGCTTCCTTGTTGAACCCATCGTACATTGGTCCGCCTGGTTATCTGAATCTTCCTATGTGCCTGGACCAAATTGTGAAAATGTTCCCGAATACTGTAGCTTCGGGTTTCTTCTTCTCCATACTGAACAGTTCGAGGCTGAATCTCGCTAGGGAGATGATTCAGACAATTGTCGACGAGATTAAGAAGTCCTTCGAGTCTTCACATTGGCTCGACGAGACAACTCGCGTTGGAGCTCTGAAGAAACTTTCTATGCTGAAAAGAGATATTGGTTTCCCGCCGGAATTGAGCTCCGCCTTGAAAATAGACGCGTTCTTCAAAGATCTCCCTGACCTAAACGGACCTTTCATTGAGGACTACATGCAGGTTCGGAAGTTTTGGACAAAGCACAACTGGAATGGAATATTGAGCGACTCCTCCTTCGTGGATCCACGATACACGTATCCTTCATTCCTTGTCAATGGTGCTTACATACCGGTGGTAAATCACATATTCATTGGAACCCCTCTTTTGCTCACGCCTGTCTTTTCGTATGGTGCACCTCCAGAAGTGAACTATGGAACCCTAGGCAGCGGCGTGACGCATGAACTAATGCACGGCTACGATACGTCTGGCAGGAATTATGACGGTGCTGGGCATTTCAAACCGTGGTTTACCGAAAAAAGTATTGCGGAATACGACAAGATCGTTCGTTGCCACAACGAGACTATTGAGAAAGCTCCGAAAGCTAGAGCTTACAAAGATTATCCCCTGGAGTATCTAGCAGACACGATGGGTACTACGTCTCGGTTGAGGGCATATAAAAAAGCTTCGAAAAAGTCGCATGTTACTCTGGGCAACGTGAGGGATTTGACGAAGGACAAGATCTTCTACATTTCCGGGTGTCTACTGTGGTGCGGAAAGGAATTCCCAGAGCGGAGGCCGGTAGATCATCCGCCTTCGGATGAAAGATGCAACGTGCCTCTTATGAATTCACAACATTTCAGCGAAACCTTTTCTTGCCCAAAGGACTCGCCAATGAATCCCTCGCACAAATGTGTCTTCTGGTAATAGCTCACTTCGTTATAAAGGAACTCTTCACAATATGATGTCTCTGTCGTGCTTGGGAGTAAATTTCCTACAGATCACCTCAGCCACAACAAGCGATGACGAAGGCGAATACGCTGCATTCCCTGTCATTCGCGGTGGGGGTTGGGTGGGGGGTGTACAGCTGAAATGTTAGGGGGCGTCACTGAACATTTGGGGGCGTTAGGGGGCTGTAAGGGGGGGTCTGGATAAATCTGCTGCGACAAACTCCCACAGTTCACGTCGGCTGCTGTAATGCCTTGGATATTGAGAGTTTCGCGTAGTATTGGGTTACTGAGCATTGCGTTGTTATTGAGTTGCGAAGGCGGACAGTGCAGTTGATCGTACTATAGGTACAGCGGGTATTAGACGAGCTGGCACGCTGTCTCGGAAGCGCCGCCTGTCTCGTTATTGAGGAGGGGAGAGCTGTGGGTGGTATTGTGGTGGCGGTGACAACTACAGACAGGGCAGAGGGCCTGGCCTCTCTCTGATCTTCTGCCGATATCGCGGAGCCTATGAGATATTGGGTAGAGCGTATTTTGACGTCAAGATCTTATGTAAGTAACCGTAAGTTACGCTGCGCGCCTGTATGGAGGCGGAATGCTGCATCAGGGAATGCTGCTGCTCAGGCTGTATTTACTCTAATGTAACACATCGTCGCCGGATTTTTACTGTAATTTGAACATTTTTTACGTGTATTACTCCGTAGCGGCATATCAGTAACCGAGTACAATACAAAATATCAGTACAGTACTAAATATCATTTTTTAAAGAAAATTAAGTAATAGTATGGCCACTGCAAAATAAATACGAAAAGCGTGCAGTTGAAAATCTTACCCGGTACCACCTCAGGCACCAGTGAAACACAGGCTGAAACATTCAAATCATTCTGGTACAACCTTCAAACACATTTATGTTCAAAATATAGGACGATGACTTGTCTTTAGGACGCGGTTAGTTCTAAAGACATGCTTAAGTCCTAAAGTCAAGACAAGAAGTCATAGCAAAGACAAGACAATTCCTGAAGACAAGACAAGTAAAGTTGTGCTCTGTACTCTCGCTATCAGACGGGCACTGAAAACACTCAAGAATGAACTCGTTTTAATACTTATTTAAATAATGAGCGCCTCGCACTCACTAACAAGGTGCGCAGCCTGAAGGTAGTATCGGGCAGCTATTTATAAAAAACAAAGTTATTCGATCGGTGCACTCGTCCACGAATTATTTAGACCGAGGATTTAACTCAGACACCCGGTACATGTAAGTTCACCCCCGCGCCTAACCAGCCTTACATCTCATATCCCACTGGTTATACATTATACACCAACATCCCGCCATACATGTATGACGAACGTGTATAACAAACATGCCTTGTCACACTGCTGTGTGACAAGGTCACACAGCTGACACACACTGTGGTGGTCACAGTGCTGCTGGTCACACTGCCCACACACTACCCATCTATGTCCCGTCATACATGTATGACGAACGTGTATAACAAACATCCCTTAAACATGTATGACCATACAGTGCTGGTCACACTGCTTAAACACCGGCAAAACATGTTTTAAAACACGTGTGTATACCCAGTGTGACCGTGCCGTCATACAAGCAAGCGCTCTGACTATGTTTGACAACATGTTGTCAAACACACGACGATGTATTTGGGCACTGCCGAAAAACGGTGATGGACAAGTTGTATAAACGGGCGTATTCGCCACGACACGAACGAAACGAAACGAAACGAAACGTGCAAACGAAAACGTTTGCACGAGTCAGTGTCAACGACATCGTGATGCGGGTGAGTTATTTTGCACGAATTATTTGTAAGTCAGTGTTCGCGACATTGTGTTGCACGTACGTTCAAAATGGCGACCTCTTCTTCTTCTTCTTCTTCTTCTTCTTCTTCTTCGTCTTTCTCCGCAGTGGAGCATAGCACGGGGCAATTGGCCACGGATCGTGACATGAGGGCCCAGTTAATGACGGTTACGTGAAGCGATGAGAGGATGAGATGAATGAAATGACTGAATAAAAGATGAGCGGGGGAATGGAATGACGACCTGACAATCTACCAAAAGACAGAATGGAAGATGCCGACAGTGGAACATCGTGGGCACGGAGCGGGACCGCTAGGAACATGACGCGTTGGGATGAGTAGCGCGAACAGTGGAGAAAAAAGTGTTCAATAGTGCGCACATGGAGCATGAAACAATCGAAAATCATCCAGTACAGGCCCGTCTTCGTCGTCTTTCATACATTTTGAATTGCGATGTCCGCGAATGGAAGTTATATAAACTCCTGGATTGGTTGCTGTGACACCGACGTGTGTCATACATCAGTGTTGAAGCCACTCCCACTGTAGTTGTATAACCAGTGTGACCGATGTTTGAACGACCCATGTTCGAGGCGATGTATAATCATACAAGCGTTTGAATCGAACGATGTTGTCAAACAAGAATTGTATGACCAGTGTGACAGAGCATAGCTTGGAAGAAGAAGAAGATTTGCTGTGTCTTGCACTCGTGATCGTGCCTTCTGTTCTGCCATTCGAATTTGGCCTTCGACTTCGTACATCACCCTTCACCCTCTCATCCATCCATTCATAGATCCGTGGACCGTTGCCTTTGGTTGTGTGCCACACTGACAAGACGAGTATAAACATGCAGGTCGTGGACTTCCCGTATGACAGCCATACGCAATACCAGGAGCAATGGCCCGGAGAACAAAGAACGAGCGAAGAAAAGCCGACATTGGTGAGTTTCTGCACTGATTCTACCGAGGCATTATTCCACAGGTGTTTGGTCGTGGAATACAGTTACAGCTATCGAAACCTGTAGCTGTGCATAACCATTCAGTTCAGCATTTAAAATTATAATTTCCACAGTCTGTTTCATAAAGTATTAACGGAGCATGCGCGAAACGGTGGCGTATCCTATCGGGACTTGGCGTTTGGTTGTCACATGCCTCCTAAATACTGAGTCAATAGGACCGAGCATATTTTGTAAGGCTCTAGTTGTCATTCGGCGTCCGTCATCCACATTATATCGGGTTGCACATTCCTGCGATAACAGGCAATATTCTGTGAACCTGTGGAGTTGACTTTTTGATAAAGACGGTAGTGGCATGTTCGTTCCGCATTTGCAAATCAAAGTACAAAAAGGGGGAGAATATTAGCTTGTTCCGGTTTCGGTGTAGACGAATGAACCCGCAGCAGTAGTAGTATAGTAGTGTAGTTTTTGCTCACTGCTCGTGCACAGATACCGGTAATAAACCGGACGCTCCATAAAGTACAGGTTATGTCCACTTAAACCTTTAGGACAAACGGGGACAGCACGTACATGGCTTTAGTTCACACCGCTATTGACAACCACTCCATTTCGCTGCTTTCCGCGCGGTGGCACCAGCTCTTTCTGGAAAGGCAGATTGCAAAGACAGTTACTTGTCATTCCAACCTGCCTTTACAGAAAGAGCTCGTTCCACCGCGGGAATAGCCGGAGAGTATGTATCATAATATGTATGATACATAGCCCTAGTCATATACAGGGTGTCCCAGAAAACGTGTCATTGAATTACAATAAAAGAACTACGCCACCTAGAGTCATGCGGTCAATGGCATTTGTTCTTAGTGTGTTTTTGCCACCTCCTCGTGTGAATGTCATGTAACGTAAGTTTAATTATGTAAATTTTTGCAAGCTTAAGTCGGAAATTTGCCTAGTAAAGGTCACTTTTTTACCCGACCAATGTGAAGAGCGTGTCTAATTTAGTCAAATTAATGATAATTGAAAGGGATATTCAGGAGCTCTCCCATCGGAAAAAATAGCCGAACATCATGCTCTGCGGAGGTCGCACAGAATAGCGCACGATGAATTTTTCAGCGCAATCCTCGTCAGTCCGACGAAAGGAGGTTGGAAACCCAGCCCTCCCCGACATCGCAGAAAGAGATAAACAGGCACGGCTTATCACGTCCGACTCTCGCTGGGATAATGCTTTCCCTCCCCGAATTTTAGGAACTGTTACTTTCTCTACTATCACTCTGTGGGCTGGCTTCGGGACCTCCTTTCGTCGCACTGAGAGCGATTGTGCTCAAAAAGTCGCGCGATCGCGCGCTATGGTCCGGTTCTCCGAAAAGCATGATATTCGGCTATTTTTTCCGATGGGATAGTTCGTGAATATCACTGTGAATTATCATGAATTTGAGTGAATTCGGCACGCTCTTCATATTGGCGGGGTGAAAAAGTGACCTTTACTTGGCAAATTTCCGAGTTCAGTTCGCAAATATTTACATAATTAAACTTGGAGGACACGACATTCACATTAGGAGGTGGCAAAAACCATTTAATAAGAACAAATGCTGTTGACCGCATGATTCTAGGTGGCGTAGCATTTTTACTATAATTCAATCCCACGTTTTCTGGGACACCCTGTATATGTAGCCCTCTAACACTAACCGGCCTTTATTTGTCTACACTGGGTCACGCATGGGGGACTGTCAATCTATCCGGAACGTAGCTTTCTCTTCCTTTGCCTCCTCTTCTTCCTCTAGGTCCCCGACCTAGTTCGCTTCGTGCTCCCGAGCTTTCAGTTCGTTCCTCCGCGAACGGTAAGGGACCACGGGCGCAATAGCGGCTGTTAAAAGGGTTCCCTATTCCCTATTGAAAAAAATCTATTCCTCAAAGCTTGAGGTCTTAAGATATCATGGGACATTTGGGGTTGCCCTAGGACCTGGAGACGCCCCAAGACGTAGGTGCACGACTAGGTCGCAAGAATTCTGCTTTAGGACATTTCGGTAGAGGACGTTTCGATACATAGATGTTTCGATGCACGGACATTCCAGTACACGGATCTTTCGAAGCGTAGATGTGTCGACAGGGCTATCCACGCACTGCCGCGTCGAGGACTGTGTGACGACACAACTATACAGGGTGTTTTTTCGATGTTACAGAATTTTCATTGGAAAACTACGTACCTGCTCTCTTAGAAATGAACTTCACCACATAGGGGCGTAGAGGAAGATCAGACGGGGTAATCCAAGATGCAACTATGGGACCTTGGGAAGCACTTTCGGATCCTACACTCTTAGAAATGAACTTGGCCGCATAGCACGCTCCTAGCCAACCACATTATCGAATGATATCGTTATCTGCCCGAATTTGCTGAAAACGGGAGGAGTACGCCTTTTTTGTGACACTTTTGCTGTTCATAATTGTCACAAAAAAGGCGTACTCCTCCCGTTTTCGAAAAGTCAGTGCAGCTAACGGTATCATTCGAGATGATGGTTGGTTAGGAGCGTGCTATGCGGTGAAGTTCATTTCTAAGCGTGTAGATGATGTCGGTGATGGTGGTAGATGGTGGTAGGCGTTCCCTCGGCCGTACATGGCCGTCTGGTTGCGGTACAGCTCATTCTTGTGTGACACCTGGGGTAGGGGACCGCTCCATCACGGGCGAGATATTTTAGACAACCATGTCCCAAACAATACGTTCAGGTCTCAGAGGCGATGCGTGTAATGACTACTAACAAATCTGCTATCTTGTATTTCCTAAGAGGCATGTAATTAATGAATTAATTCATAAATATTCAAAAACTTTGCTTTGTCCGAGTGGGTTGCGCACGCTGTCGTATACACGGGTGGTTCACGAAATATGAGAAAAGTTAAAAAATGGAATGGGGTAACCGTACACCACATAGCAGGACTCGATAGTGTTACTAGTCACCACTGGTAACACTATCCAATCCTGCTATGTGGTGTGGTAACACAAAAGAACTGAAAATAACGTAACGACAAAAACAGAAAATCGGCGCGGGACCTATCAAAGACGCGCAGGGAATCAAGCCAAAATGCCAAAATGTTAGTCAGGAATGTGGCTAGTCTTCGTTCAATGACCGTACCTTCGGAGGCGCCACCATGATACGACGCTCTTGGCGCGTCAGCGGCGAGTCCCACGTCGATTTGTTGCAATCCCGAGAAAGTTTCGTGTCGTATCTCTCAACCTTCTCATTGACATTGGGGCTCTAATCCTAATGAACACGAAGTTGACAAATTAATTTTACTAATCAATTAATTGCAAAATAAAAATGTTTGTAACACTCTGGTAACACTCTGCTGTTTGTGTTGTTGGTGTGCGATGCACCATTTGTTAGCAAATGAAGAAAACGACAACTTACGTGCATCGAGCACGGTCCCACTGTCATTCTGCGCGGGACAGTAGAATAAACCTTGTTCTCTGGTTCCCTGTCACTGGCCTGATCTGCTAGCACTTACATCACCATTCTGTTTTAAAACTTTGGCTCACTTTTCGTGAAACACTCGCCATACCTTCCAGTCTTGTCACATGGCACTGCTACGAAGACGAAGTCAGCACCGGTCTTCTCTGTATTGAATAGCAACTTCTACGCATGGTTGGTGTAGATGTCACTTCAGAGCAATAAGAGCGAACGTCAGCCGAGCGTCGATTCCGTCACCATAAAGCCATCCTACTTAACGGAACGAATGACAGCGTGCATGGCTCAGAATCCCGCCAGTTGATCCGGTGCGGTAGCCGCGGTACTTCGGTAACCGCATTATCCACAGTCTTCTAAGACACGCTAAACTATCAGTCGCACTTGATGTCACATCTGGTTTTGTTGCACTCTGTTATTTGCAAGCAATACGTGTTTAAGCAAATCACTCTTGGATGGAGGAAAAAATAAATTAACAAAAAAGTAACCGTGTATCTTTCAATAGCTCGGAGTTCATCGAAATTAGAGAAACAGGTCCTTACGTGGGAAAGACATTCAACCCGAAAAGGCCAGGTGCTTGTTATATTCTGATTGAACAAAGTATATTTTTCTTAATTTCAGGTGAAGGAGGACGAAACTTCTTACGCCTTGCTGGGAAAGGTACTCCTTGTGACTCTTGTTCTGGGGACGTTTGGAGCAGCATATTGGATTGCACGTCATGAATGGAGACACACGCCGGACGGCGAAGATATCACCACCTCCACCGCTGCGTATGTCGGTATACCCAAACTTCCGCCCAAGTACCAATTTCCCGATGCCAGTTATGAAGACTATGAAGACACTCCTCACTGGCTCACGACGTCAACGGCAGAGATACCTCAGACGACTTCCGAGGCGACAATGTCAACACGCATCACGCAACATCCATTCGCCGACAAAGTATGTGATACGGAAGATTGTCAATACATGCGTTGGCTTATTGACGTGTCCGTGGACACAGAAAAAGATCCTTGCGCAAACTTTCACAGTTACGTCTGTAACGGAGCTCTGAGGTCTTTATCTCACTGGTATGACCTGTCTACGAAATTCAATTTGGAAGTCATCCAGCGCAACATCACCTTAAATATTGCCAGGCATTTACAAGACGTAAAGGTCCCAAGAAGAGGGCAATCGGGATATCAAAAAGTAGCGGCCTTCCACCAGCACTGCATGGATATTGATAACGTTACCACGACTGAAGCAATTAGACAGTTTTTAAAGCAGCAAGGAATGACTTTTGCAAGTGACATGCAATTCGACCTACTGCATGCTATGGTGAAATTCATGTTTGGTTTCGACATTCCCCTGATATTTAAAGTAAAACCAAGCTGGGTAGAAGGCAAGCAGCTTTTACTATACATGAGGCAAGAGTACTGGGCCGTCACGGGAAACAGAGAGGCGAGGAAAGATGAGATTACGCTAATTTTATCGGCAATCCTTTCCATAGATCTCCGCGATCTCGCAAATGAGATTATTGCAGTGGAGAATCATTTATCCAATCTGGCGCAAGTTAAGTACACTGGCAGCGAAACCTCAGGAAGAAAGACGCTTCTGTTCCCCTTGTCGAAGTTAGGCATTTTGGTAAACAACGACACGACCCTGTCAGAACAGTGGAATGAAGCCGTGGAAGATAGTACAGACCCGAGACTTCCGAAAGACGTAAAAGTCAGTATGACAGTGAACGATGTTCATTTCTTCCATAATTTATTCGGCAAATTCAGGAATGCTACGGCAAATGAATTAAGGGTATTCTGTGCCTGGAAGATTGCCCTTTACCTGTATAAAGCTTCCTTGTTGAACCCATCGTACATTGGTTCGCCTGGTTTACCGAACGTTCCTATGTGCCTGGACCAAACTGCGACAATGTTCCCGTATACTGCAGGTTCGGGTTTCTTCTTTCCCATAGTGAACAGTTCGAGGCTGAATCTCGCTAGGGAAATGATTGAGACAATTGTCGACGAGATTAAGAAGTCCTTCGAGTCTTCACATTGGCTGGACGAGACAACTCGCGTTGGAGCTCTGAAGAAACTTTCTGTGCTGAAAAGAGATATTGGTTACTCGCCGGCATTTAGCTCCGCCTTGAAAATAGACGCGTTCTTCAAAGATCTCCCTGACCTAAACGGACCTTTCATCGAGGACTACATCCGGGTTCGAAAGTTTTGGACAAAGCACAACTGGAATGGAAGATTGAGCGACCCCTCCTTCGTGGATCCACGATACACGTTTCCTCTATTCTTCGTCAATGGTGCTTACATACCGACGCAAAATCGCATAGTCATTGGAACCGCTCTTTTGCTCACGCCTATCTTTTCGTATGGTGCTCCTCCAGAAGTGAACTATGGAACCCTAGGCAGCACCGTGACGCATGAACTAATGCACGGCTACGATACGTCTGGCAGGAATTATGACGGTGCTGGGCATTTCAAACCGTGGTTTACCGAAAAAAGTATTGCGGAATACGACAAGATCGTTCGTTGCCACAACGAGACTATTGAGAAAGCTCCGAAAGCTAGAGCTTACAAAGATTACCCCCTGGAGTATCTAGCAGACACGCTGGGTATTACGTCTCGGTTGAGGGCATATAAAAAAGCTTCGGAAAAGTCGCATGTCACTCTGGGCAACGTGAGGGATTTGACGAAGGACAAGATCTTCTACATTTCCACGTGTCTAGTGTGGTGTGGAAAGGAATTCCCAGACCCGACGCCTCGAACTCATCCGCCTTCGGATGAAAGATGCAACGTGCCTCTTATGAATTCACAGCATTTCAGCGAAACCTTTTCTTGCCCAAAGGACTCGCCAATGAATCCCTCGCACAAATGTGTCTTCTGGTAATAGCTCACTTCGTTATAAAGGAACTCTACACAATATGATGTCCCTGTCGTGCTTGTGAGTAAATTTCCTACAGGCCATCTCAGCAACAACAAGCGATGACGAAGGGGAATATGCTGCATTCCCTGCCATTCGCGGTGGGGGTTGGGTGGGGGGTATACAGCTGAAATGGGGCGTCACTGAACATTTGGGGGCGTCAGGGGGCTGTAAGGGGGGGGGGGTCTGGATAAATTCGCTGCGATAAACTCCCACCCGTTCACGTCGGCTGGTGTAATGCTTGGGATATTGAGAGTTTCGCGTAGTATTGGGTCGCAGCTCGTTGCGTTATTGACTTGCGAAGGCGGACAGTGCAGTTGATGGTACTATAGGTACAGCGGGTATTAGACGAGCTGGCATGCTGTCTCGGAAGCGCCGCTTGTCTCGTTATTGAGGAGGGGAGAACTGTGGGTGGTATTGTGGTGGCGGTGGCAACTACAGACAGGGCAGAGGGCCTGGCCTCTCTCTGATCATCTGCCGATATCGTGGAGCCTATGAGATATTGGGTAGAGCGTATTTTGACGTCAAAGACGTAAGTATGCGTAAGTAACGCTGCGCGCCTGTACGGCGGCGGAATGCTGCATCGCGGAATGCTGCGGCTCAGGCACTATTTACTCTAATGTAACACATCGTCGCCGGAGTTTTACTGTAATTTGAATATTTTTTACGTGTATTACTGCGTGGCGGCACATCAGTAACAGAGTACAATACCAAATATCAGTACAGTGCTAAATATAATTTTTTTAAAGAAAATTAAGTAATAGTATGGCCACTGTAAAATAAATACGAAAAGCGTGCAGTTGAAATGGAAGCGGCTGAAACATTCAAATCATTCTGGTACAACCTTCAAACATATTTAGGTTCAAAATATAGGACGATGAGTTGTCTTTAGGACGCGGTTAGTTCTAAAGACAAGCTTAAGTCCTAAAGTCAAGACAAGAAGTCATAGCAAAGACAAGACAAGTCCTGAAGACAAGACAAGTAAAGTTGTGCTCTGTACTCTCGCTATCAGACGTGCACTGAAGGCACTCAAGAATGAACTCGTTTTAATACTTATTTAAATAATGAGCGCCTCGCACTCACTAACAAGGTGCGCAGCCTGAAGGTAGTATCGGGCAGCTATTTATAAAAAAAGAGAAAGTTATTCGATCGGTGGACTCGTTCACGAATTATTTAGACCGAGGATTTAACTCACACCCGGTACATGTAAGTTCACCCCCGCGCCTAACCAGCCTTACATCTCATATCACACTGGTTATATATTATACACCAACATCCCGCCATACATGTATGACGAACGTGTATAACAAACATGCCTTGTCACACTGCTGTGTGACAAGGTCACACAGCTGACACACACTGTGGTGGTCACAGTGCTGCTGGTCACACTGCCCACACACTACCCATCTATATCCCGTCATACATGTATGACGAACGTGTATAACAAACATCCCTTAAACATGTATGACCATACAGTGCTGGTCACACTGCTTAAACACCGGCAAAACATGTTTTAAAACACGTGTGTATACCCAGTGTGACCGTGCCGTCATACAAGCAAGCGCTCTGACTATGTTTGACAACATGTTGTCAAACACACGACGATGTATTTGGGCACTGCCGAAAAACGGTGATGGACAAGTTGTATAAACGGGCGTATTCGCCACGACAGTTTTCGTTTGCACGAGTCAGTGTCAACGACATCGTGATGCGCGTGAGTTATTTTGCACGAGTAAGTTGTAAGTCAGTGTTCGCGACATTGTGTTGCACGTACGTT
Source organism: Ornithodoros turicata (assembly GCF_037126465.1). NCBI lineage: Eukaryota > Metazoa > Arthropoda > Arachnida > Ixodida > Argasidae > Ornithodoros > Ornithodoros turicata. Next base: position 99,754,885 of record NC_088203.1, on the reverse strand, counting down.
CAAAATGGCGACCTCTTTGCCTGCGCACATGGAGCATGAAACAATCGAAAATCAGCCAGTACAGGCCCGTCTTCGTCGTCTTCGTACATTTTGAATTGCGATGTCCGCGAATGGAAGTTATGTAAACTCCTGGATTGGTTGCTGTGACCCTGACGTGTGTCATACATCAGTGTTTAAGCCACTCCCACTGTAGTTGTATAACCAGTGTGACCGACGTTTGAACGACACATGTTCGAGGCGATGTATAATCATACAAGCGTTTGAATCGAACGATGTTGTCAAACAAGAATTGTATGACCAGTGTGACAGAGCATAGGTTGGAAGAAGAAGAAGATTTGCTGTATCTTGCCCTCGTGATCGTGCCTTCCGTTCTGCCATTCGAATTTGGCCTTCGACTTCGTACATCACCCTTCATCCTCTCATCCATCCATAGATCCGTGGCCCGTTGCCTTTGGTTGTGTGCCGCACCGACAAGACGAGTATAAACATGCAGGTCGTGGACTTCCCGGATGACAGCCATACGCAATACCAGGAGCAATGGCCCGGAGAACAAAGAACGAGCGAAGAAAAGCCGACATTGGTGAGTTTCTGTACTGATCCTACCGAGGCATTATTCCACAGGTGTTTGGTCGTGGAATACAGTTACAGCTATCGAAACCTGTAGCTGTGGATAACCATTCAGTTCAGCATTTCAAATTATAATTTCCACAGCCTGTTTCATAAAGTATTAACGGAGCATGCGCGAAACGGTCGCGTATCCTATCGGGACTTGGCGTTTGGTTGTCACATGCCTCCTAAATACTGAGTCAATAGGACCGAGCATATTTTGTAAGGCTCTAGTTGTCATTCGGCGTCCGTCATCCACATTATATCGGGTTGCACATTTCTGCGATAACAGGCAATAATCTGTGAACCTGTGGACTTTTTGATAAAGACGGTAGTGGCATGTTCGTTCCGCATTTGCAAATCAAAGTACAACAAGGGGGAGAATTTTAGCCTGTTCCGGTTTCGGTGTAGACGAATGAACCCGCTGCAGTAGTAGTAGTAGTGTAGTTTTTGCTCACTTCTCGTGCACAGGTACCGGTAATAAACCGGACGCTCCATAAAGTACAGGTTATGTCCACTTAAACCTTTAGGACAAACGGGGACAGCACGTACATGGCTTTAGTTCACACCGCTATTGACAGCCACTTCATTTCGCTGCTTCCCGCGCGGTGGCACCAGCTCTTTCTGGAAAGGCAGATTGCAAAGACAGTTACTTGTCATTCCAACCTGCCTTTACAGAAAGAGCTGGTTCCACAGCGGGAATAGCCGGAGAGTATGTGTCATAATATGTATGATACATAGCCCTAGTCATATACAGGGTGTCCCAGAAAACGTGTCATTGAATTATAATAAAAAAAAATACACCACCTAGAGTCATGCGGTCAATGGCATTTGTTCTTAGTGTGTTTTTGCCACCTCCTCGTGTGAATGTCATGTAACGCGAGTTTAATTATGTAAATTTTTGCAAGCTTAAGTAGGAAATTTTCCTAGTAAAGGTCACTTTTTTACCCCACCAATGTGAAGAGCGTGTCTAATTTAGTCAAATTAATGATAATTGAAAGGGATATTCAGGAGCTCTCCCATCGGAAAAAATAGCCGAACATCATGCTCTGCGGAGGTCGCACAGAATAGCGCACGATGAATTTTTCAGCGCAATCCTCGTCAGTCCGCCGAAAGGAGGTTGGAAACCCAGCCCTCCCCGACATCGCAGAAAGAGATAAACAGGCACGGCTTATCACGTCCGACTCTCGCTGGGATAACGCTTTCCCTCCCCGAATTTTAGGAACTGTTACTTTCTCTACTATCACTCTGTGGGCTGGCTTCGGGACCTCCTTTCGTCGCACTCAGAGCGATTGCGCTCAAAAAGTCGCGCGATCGCGCGCTATGGTCCGGTGCTACGAAAAGCATGATATTTGGCTATTTTTTCCGATGGGATAGTTCGTGAATATCACCGTCAATTATCATGAATTTGAGTGAATTCGGCACGCTCTTCATATTGGCGGGGTAAAAAAGTGACCTTTACTTGGCAAATTTCCGAGTTCAGTTCGCAAATATTTACATAATTAAACTTGGAGGACACGACATTCACATTAGGAGGTGGCAAAAACCATTTAATAAGTACAAATGCTGTTGACCGCATGATTCTAGGTGGCGTAGCATTTTTACTATAATTCAATCCCACGTTTTCTGGGACACCCTGTATATGTAGCCCTCTAACACTAACCGGCCTTTATTTGTCTACACTGGGTCACGCATAGGGGACTGTCAATCTATCCAGAACGTAGCTTTCTCTTCCTTTGTCTCCTCTTCTTCCTCTAGGTCCCCGACCTAGTTCGCTTCATGCTCCCGAGCTTTCAGTCCGTTCCTCCGCGAACGGTAAGGGACCACGGGCGCAATAGCGCCTGTTAAAAGGGTTCATCTTCCCTATTGAAAATCTATTCCTCAAAGCGTGAGGATCATGGGACATTTGGGGTTGCCCTAGGACCTGGAGACGCCCCAAGACGTAGGTGCACGGCTGGGTCGCAAGAATTCTGCTTTAGGACATTTCGGTAGAGGACGTTTCGGTACATAGATGTTTCGATGCACGGACATTCCAGTACACGGACCTTTCGAAGCGTAGATGTGTCAACAGGGCTATCCACGCGCTGCCGCGTCGAGGACTGTGTGACGACACAACTATACAGGGTGTTTTCGGAAAACTACGTACTTGCACTCTTAAAAATGAACTTCACCACATAGGGGTATAGAGGAAGCTCAGACGGGATAATCCAAGATGCAACTATGGGACCTTGGGAAGCACTTTCGATTCCTAGATGATGTCGGTGATGGTGGTAGATGGTGGTAGGCGTTCCCTCGGCCGTACTTGGCCGCCTGGTTGCGGTACAGTTCATTCTTGTGTGACACCTCCGGTAGGGGACCGCTCCATCACGGGCGAGATATTTTGGACAACCATGTCCCAAACAATACGTTCAGGTCTGAGGGGCGATGCGTGTAATGACTACTTAAAAATCTACTATCTTGTATTTCCTAGAAAGCATGTAATTAATGAATTAATTCATAAATATTCATAACCTTTGGCTTATCAGAGTGGGTTGCGCACGCTGTCGTATACACCGGTGGTTCACGAAATATGAGAAAACTTAAAAAATGGAATGGGTAATCGCACACCACATAGCAGGATTGGATAGTGTTACTAGTCACCAGTGGTAACACTATCCAATCCTGCTATGTGGTGTGGTAACAGAAAAGAACTGAAAATAACGTAACGACAAAAACATAAAATCGGCGTATCAAAGACGCGCAGGGAATAAAGCCAAAATGCCAAAATCTTAGTAAGGAATGTGGCTAGTCTTCGTTCAATGACCGTACGCTCGGGGGCGCCACCATGATACGACGCTCTTGGCGCGTCAGCGGCGAGTCCCACGTCGATTTGTTGCAATCCCGAGCAAGTTTCGTGTCGTTGTATCTCCCAACCTTCTCATTGACATTGGGGCTCTAATCCTAATGAACACGAAACTGACAAATTAATTTTACTAATCAATTAATTGCAAAATAAAAATGTTTGTGTGTTCCCCGCGCCGCTGGTAACACTCCGCTGTTCGTGTTGATGGTGTGCGATGCACCATTTGTTAGCAAATGAACAAAACGACAACTTCCGTGCATCGAGCACGGCCCACTGTCATTCTGCGCGGGACAGTAGAATAAACCTTGTTCGCTGGTTCCCTGTCAGTGGCCTGATCTGCTAGCACTTACATCACCATTCTGTTTTAAAACTTTGGCTCACTTTTCGTGAAACACTCGCCATACCTTCCAGTCTTGTCACATGGCACTGCTACGAAGACGAAGTCAGCACCGGTCTTCTCTCTATTGAATAGCAACTTGTACGCATGGTTGGTGTAGATGTCACTTCAGAACAATAAGTGCGAACGTCAGCCGAGCGTCGATTCCGTCACCATAGTCATCCTACTTAACGGAACGAATGACAGCATGCATGGCTCAGAATCCCGCCAGTTGATCCGGTGCGGTAGCCGCGGTACTTCGGTAACCGCATTATCCACGGTCTTCTAAGACACGCTAAACTATCAGTCGCACTTGATGTCACATCTGGTTTTGTTGCACTCTGTTATTTGCAAGCAATACGTGTTTAAGCAAATCATTATTGGATGGAGGAAAAAATAAATTAACAAAAAAGTAACCGTGTATCTTTCAATAGCTCGGAGTTCATCGAAATTAGAGAAACAGGTCCTTACGTGGGAAAGACATTCAACCCGAGAAGGCCAGGTGCTTATTATATTCTGATTGAACAAAGTATATTTTTCTTAATTTCAGGTGAAGGAGGACGAAACTTCTTACGCCTTGCTGGGAAAGGTACTCCTTGTGACTCTTGTTCTGGGGACGTTTGGAGCAGCATATTGGGTTGCACGTCGTGAATGGAGACACACGCCGGACGGCGAAGATATCACCACCTCCACCGCTGCGTATGTCGGGATACCCAAACTTCCGCCCAAGTACCCATTTCCCGACGCCAGTTATGAAGACTATGAAGACACTCCTCACTGGCTCACGACGTCAACGGCAGAGATACCTCAGACGACTTCCGAGCCGACGATGTCAACACGCATCACGGAACATCCATTCACTGACAAAGATTGTGATACGGAAGATTGTCAATACATGCGTTGGCTTATTGACGTGTCCGTGGACACAGAAAAAGATCCTTGCGAAAACTTTTACAGTTACGTCTGTAACGGAGCTCTGAGGTCTTTATCTCACTGGTATGATTTGAATACGAATTTCAATTTGAAAGTCATCCAGCGCAACATCACCTTAAATATGGCCAGGAATTTACAAGACGTAAAGGTCCCAAGAAGAGGGCAAACGGGATATCAAAAAGTAGCGGCCTTCTACCAGCACTGCATCAATATTGATAACGTTAGGACGACTGAAGCAATGCGACAGTTTTTAAAGCAGCAAGGAATGACTTTTGCAAGTGACATGCAATTCGACCTACTGCATGCTATGGTGAAATTCAGTTTTTGTTTCAACATTGACCTGATATTTAGAATACAAGCCCGCTGGGTAGGCGAACAGGTTGTGCTATACATGGGGCAAGATCTCTACATAAGATTCGCCGTCCACGAAGACCGAGAGGCGAGGAAAGAGACGATTACGCAAATTTTATCGGCAATCCTTTCCATAGACCTCCGCGATCTCGCAAATGAGATTATTGCAGTGGAGAATAATTTAGCCTATCTGTCGCAAGTTCAGTACACTGGCAACGAAACCTCAGGAAGAAAGAAGCTTATGTTCCTCTTGTCGAAGTTAGGCCTTTTGGTAAACAACGACACGACCTTGTCAGAACGATGGAATCAAGCCCTGGAGGATAATACAGACTCGAGACTTCCGAAAGACGTAAAAGTCAGTATGGCAGTGAACGATGTTCATTTCTTCCACAATTTATTCGGCAAATTCAGGAATGCAACGGCAAATGAATTAAGGATATTCTTTGCATGGAGGACTGCCCGTTACCTCTATCAAGAGTCCTTGTTGAACCCATCGTATCGCGATCGGTCTAGTGTTCCGGATTTTAATTGCCTGGACAGAACGTCGAAAATGTTCCCGAATACTGCAGGTTCGGGTTTCCTGTTCCCCATAGTGAACAGTTCGAGGCTATATCTCGCTAGGGACATGATTCAGACAATTGTCGACGAGATTAAGAAGTCCTTCGAGTCTTCACATTGGTTGGACGAGACAACTCGCGTTGGAGCTCTGAAGAAACTTTCTGTGGTGAAAAAACAGATTGGTTACTTGCCGGAATTTAGCTCCGCCTTGAAAATAGACGCGTACTTCAAAGATCTCCCTGACCTAAACGGACCTTTCATTGAGAACTACATTCAGGTTCGGAAGTTTTGGACAAAGCACAACTGGAATGGAATATTGAGCGACTCCTCCTCCGTGGATTCACCATACACGTTTCCTCCACACGTCGTCAATGGTGCTTACATAGCGACGCTAAATCGCATATTCATTACAGCCGCTCTATTGTTCACGCCTCTCTTTTCGTATGGTGCTCCTCCAGAAGTGAACTATGGAGCCCTAGGCAGCGTAGTGACACATGAACTAATGCACGGCTACGATACTTTTGGCAGGAATTATGACGGTGCTGGGCATTTCAAACCGTGGTTTACCGAAAAAAGTATTGCGGAATACGACAAGATCATTCGTTGCCACAACGAGACTATTGAGAATGCTCCGAAAGCTAGAGCTTACGAAGATTATGACATAGAGTATCTAGCAGACACGATGGGTACTACGTCCCTGTTGAGGGCATATAAAAAAGCTTCGGAAAAGTCGCATGTCACTCTAGGGAACATGAGGGATTTCACGAAGGACAAGATCTTCTACATTTCCAGGTGTCTGGTGTGGTGCGGAAAGGAATTCCCAGAAGTGAGGTCGCTAACTCATCCGCCTTTGGATGAAAGATGCAACGTGCCTCTTATGAATTCACAACATTTCAGCGAAACCTTTTCTTGCCCAAAGGACTCGCCAATGAATCCCTCGCACAAATGTGTCTTCTGGTAATAGCTCACTTCGTTATAAAGGAACTCTACACAATATGATGCCTGTGTCGTGCTTGGGAGTAAATTTCCTACATGTCACCTCAGCCACAACAAGCGATGACGAATGGAAATACGCTGCATTCCCTGCCATTCGCGGTGGGCGTTGGGTGGGGGGTATACAGCTGAAATGTTAGGGGGCTGTAAGGGGGGGGGGGGGGGGGGGTCTAGATAAATCTGCTGCAACAAACTCCCACAGTTCACGTCGGCTGCTGTAACGCTTTGGATATTGAGAGTTACGCGTAGTATTGAGTTGCTGAGCGTTGCGTTGTTATTGAGTTGCGAAGGCGGACAGTGCAATTGATCGTACTATAGGTACAGCGGGTATTAGACGAGCTGGCATGCTGTCTCTGAAGCGCCGCTTGTCTCGTTATTGAGGAGGGAAGAGCTATGGGTGGTGTCGTGGTGGCGGTGACAACTACGGACAGGGCAGGAGGGCCTGGCCTCTCTCTGATCTTCTGCCGATGTCGTGGAGCCTATGAAACATTGGATGGAACGTATTTTGACGTCAAAGTCTTACTGTAAGTAACCGTAAGTAATGCTGCGCACCAATATGGCGGCGGAACGCTGCATCGACGAATGCTGCTGCTCAGGCAGTATTTACTCTGATGTAACACATCGTCGCCGGGCTTGAACTGTAATTTGAACATTTACGTGCATTACTGCGTAGCGGACACATCAGTAACCGAGTACAATATGAAATATCCAAACTATATCCAAATACAATTTTTTAAAGAAAATTAAGTAATAGTATGGCCACTGTAAAATAAATACGAAAAGAGTGCAGTTTAAAATCTTACCCGGTACCATCTCAGGTACCAGTGGAAGCTGCGGTGGTGGTGGTATTTCGGAGAAGCGGCTGTATGGTATGTACCACTGCGGCCATACACCATGTTGCAAGTCCATTGAGCGAGACCGTGCCGCGTTCCGATTCGTCTACAATGTTTTGAAATCTCATTTTCTAAGCGGGCATGTGCATGCGGCCTCTCGCCCGTCACGGTACCATTATTTTAGCATAGCTATTATAGCATTAAGGCAAGATTACGTGACACTCAAGCGCGTTCGGTTTCGCTGTAATGTATGATGACCCTCAAGTAGAGCAAAACATGCTCAACATGAAATGGTACGCACTCGTGAGACTGGCTAGGTGTTAGGAGTTCTGCTTCAAGTTCCAACTTCGTTTCAGTGTATCCGCAACGCATTGGGCTTGTACGCACAATGCACCCATGTATCAGATCCTTGAATCAGTGATTTGTGTCAAATAAATGTTTTGTTTTATAATATGATAGTCGATATGGATATGGATGGATATGGATTGTAGTTACGGATATAGTTATTTTGACTACTGAAACTGTGCCGGTGTGAAATCCAGTAGAAATCGATGGTATAGCCAAGACCGGCCGAAAAGGTAGCCGAACATTGAAGCTCCTGATTGGTTATGCATAACATCTAGCATATGGGACATCTAGCATATTATCTCAAACAATGGGCTCTATGGGGAGCTGTTGGAGCCTGCACTCTTACAAATGAACTTCACCGTATAGCACGCTCCTAGCCAACCATCTCGAATGATATCGTTATCTGCCCTGATTTGTTGAAAACGGTAGGCGTACGCGTTTTTTGTGACATTATGAACAGCATAAGAGTCACAAAAGACACGTACGCCCTCAGTTTTCAACAAATCAGGGCAGATAACGATATCATTCGAGATTATGGTGTGCTTGGAACGTGCTATGCGGTGAAGTTGTTTTTAAGAGTGTGGTATTACGGAAAGTGTCTATGAGCTAGCGGGAACCTGGTGGTGGTGATGAACGGTGCTCGCCGTTGTCTGTCTCAGAGAGGTGCACTCTTAAAAATGATGTCCTTTGAGATTATGAAAGCGTCTGAGGAAAACACAGGAAAAACCCTAAAAACAGAACTTCACCGCATAGCACGCTGTGAGCCAACCAGTGCCACGAATGATATTTATCGCTTCTAATTTGAAGAGACAGGTGGGCGTACGCCTTTTTGTGGCAATTTGGATATGTGGAAATTGCTACAAAGAGGCGTACGCCCCCCTCTCTATTCGAACCAGAAGCGATAACCCAATCATTCTTGGCAATGGTTGGCGCACAGCGTGCAATGCGGTGAAGTTCTGTTTTTAGAGAGTAGAAAGCACAGCCGGCACAGGAATGCAAACACGTGTACCTCCCCAGTCTCGACGCGCCATAGGAAGAGCATGCTTTCAAGACCGCAATCCGATAACAGGCGACCCATGGACATATCCTACACTCTAAAAACAGCACTTCACCTCATAGCATGCCAACCGTGCCAACTATGTGCCAACCGTTGCCGCGAATGATAGGGTTATCGCTTCTGATTGGAAGAGAAAGGGGGGCGTACGCCTCTTTGTGGCGTACGCCAACCTCTCTCTTACACTCTTAAAAATGAACTTCACCGCATAGCATGCTCTTAGCCAACCACTATCTCGAATGATATCGCTATGTGCCCTGATTTGTTCAAAGCGGTAGGCGTACGCCTTTTCTGTGACACTTATGCGGTTCATAATTGCCACAAAAATGGCGTACACCTCCCGTTTTCAACAAATCAGGGCAGATAACGATATCATTCGAGATGATGGTTGGCTAAGAGCGTGCTATGCCGTGAAGTTCATTTTTAAGAGTGTAGAATGATAAGCGATAGCCCTATCACACAGCGTGCTATGCGGTGAAGTTCTGTTGAAGTTCTGTGCATGCTGCTATTTTTACCCTTCTCATTGCTTTCACCTCATGAAGGGTATTTGTAAAAGTGCCCTCCCTCGCTAGATCATTCAGTGTGGGTCTTCTATCCCGCTGGACAGGCGTCTCAGTGGCAAAGGTGGGCGTTCGTCCTCACTAGCCTCGCCCTCACCTCAATTTTCTGGGAGAAAAATTTTCCTCACCTCACCTCAAAATTTTTCTTACATTTTTTCTCACCTCACCTCATCTCAATTTTTTATTGAAAAATTTTCCTCACCTCACCTCAAAAATGTTTTTCGAAATTTTCCTCACCTCACCTCAAATTTTTTGAAAATTTTTCTTCACCACACCTCAATTTTTTCTTCAAAATTTTTCCTCAGCTCACCTCACCCCAAAGGAATTTCCTCACCTCACCTCAATTTTTTTTCGAAATTTTCCTCACATCACCTCACCTAAATTTTTTAAAGCTATTTGTGTATTCGATGTGAACATTGCGTATTCGACGCGCGTTGGCTTTGAGTGACTATCAATGTAAATGCATATACCTCAAGCGTGAGTGCACACAGGGTGCGGCACGAAACGTGTCATTTGACCATTATAAGAAAACGGCTTAACGGAAAAATGTGGGGTAAACAACTTTCTTCTGGACATTTAGTTTGTCACCAAATACAAATAGTCACGAGAGGATAGAGGGGTAGCAAGCGAGCTGGTGGTATAGATCCATAACTTAAAAACCCGAGACTAGGCGACAAAACACGACAAACACAGACAAGGTCTCAGTTTCATCAATTTGCCATTGAAATACAGTTTCGAAATTGAACTCATTAAATTGCATAGTCAATGTAACGTTCTTTTTTTTTTCTTGCTGGAGGATTTGGCCTAGTCAATCGCAGAAAACGCTTCGTGGAACGATTGTTATACCGATAAAAGTTGCGCGGAAATTGAGGTTCAATTGCGGGTATGCGAATGGCGCGCAAAGTCGGGTGTCAGAACAGCAGCGAGAGAGGAGGGCAGTCCCCGCCCAGATGAGAGACAGAAGCTGCGGAAAGAAAGAAAGATATCCCGTGTACGCACAGGAAAAGTTTTCAAAAAGTGTGCGTTCATAAATTTTTCCTCGCCTCACCTCAAAAAATTTTCCCATAGTGTTCCTCAGCTCACCTAAAAAATTGCACAACTTCCTCACCTCATCTTACCTCAAAATTTTTTGAAAAGATTTTCCTCACCTCACCTCAAATTTTGAAGATTTTCCTCACCTCACCTCACCTCAAAATTTTTGAAAATTTTTCTCACCTCACTTCACCTCAAACATCACCAGAAAAATTGGCCCTCACCTCACCTCAAATATTGTGAGGCGAGGGTGAGGAAACCCTCACCCTCGCACGCCCTCGTGAGGATGCCCACCGCTGCTCAATGGTTTACCCAGAAAAGTGCTCATAGCCTCATTCATCGTTCCAAGCACGCTATCCCTCCAGAATTGCGCCTCCTTAGGCAATTGCACATGTCCCGTCTCCCGTCTGAAAGAGAAAGACAGTAAATAAGGTGTGTGGCTGTTAATGCTTTAGCGTTAGGTGAGCGTTAGGAGCTGTGTGTGTGAGAGAGAAGTAGGGACAGAGGAAGGAACAGAGAGAGAGAGAGAGAGATGGTGAAGCCTCACTGAGACATGACAAAGAAATTTGTTTCTTTGTTAGGATTTATTTCATAAAGGGCTGCCAACAGGTGGATAACGGCCTACATAGGGTAACGACCTACATATACAGGGTGCTCAAAATTAAGCTTTCACTAGCACTTTATAAATACGCGAACAAAAGAAAACTGGTGCTACTTTTTCTGTTCCTTGAGCAAGAAACAGGTGCTACATAATTAGCAGCACCGGTTTCTTACACAAGTAGCGTAAAGTTATCATCCGGTTTCCTGTCATCGCTGTGTTTGCGTAGCGCAAACACAGTGTAGTGTTGTGTAGTGCAAACACAGCGCAAACACAGTTCTGTTGCGTAAGCTTAATTTTGAACACCCTGTATCAGCTTCCCCGTTTTCGGTGCTCAAATTTTCATAGAGCCGGTGGGAGAAATCGGTGGCAATTTCGCTCACCAGAAATCGATGGCTTTCGGTGGTAATATTTGGAAAACTGACGACACCCGGTGGAAACCGACGAGGAACATAACGGGAGTTCCCCATGCGTCCTGTGAACCAACACTTGATATCCTTGTGTTTTGTCTTTTAATTACAATGCCAGCTGTTAAAATAAGGGTTTGTTATGTTTGTGAGGTACATGTCAGCGATGCAGGTGACATCGCACACCGCTCTATTCAGTGTAAGGAATTGGCACCGGAGCTTTCTTGTGGAAGCCAAATCTTTCAGTCGGTTCGTGTCCTAGTTTTCCGTGCTTGTGGGATAGGTCAATAGTTCGCACTGGTACACTTCGTGGTCTCTAGGCTCTAGCTGGGGCATTTTCTCACTGAACAGACCAGCTGTCATTATGCAGATCTATTTGTAACTGGCCTGGACCCTGACCATTGGCAACATTAAAGACGAGATATCTGTTCTCTCCAGGATGACCTCATGTCCACATTCCGCTGCCAACCAGAACTAAGGGAGGGGAATGAAATCAATACATCTGAAGGTCTACATTTCGACGACAATCGGCGAATAATTATTTCAACCAAACTTGTAAAAACATTACCGGCGTATGATTATCCGCGTTTTTCGGTAAATACCGAAGCCCAGGAGACCTAGTTATATAGAAGAGGAACAGCGTCTGTTCGAAATATTGGCCGCTCTCGTCCTTAGGTAATTATAACTTACTACATAGATATGTAGGAAGGGAGTTGCCTCAGGACAGAAATCGCCGATATTTCGAACAGAGACTGTTCTTCTTCTGGGCACCGTCCTCATCATTGGCATGGTATTTATGCCCTTTAAATACCATGCCAATGATGAGGACGGTGCCCAGAAGAAGAACAGTCTCTCTTCGAAATATCGGCGGCTTCTGTCCTGAGGCAACTCCCTTCCTACATCTCTACCGGTTCGCTGGATTTCTACCCATCTACATAGATACGTAGGTATGTGTGGACATGTAAAGGGGATACGAAGGTACAGGTAAGTAATTGATGCAATTAAAGGATAATTAAATGGATTCACATGTAGCAATTAAAAGTGTCAAACCGAAAGTGAAGTATATACTGGAGGTGGACAACCGGCAGTGAGGTAAAACCGGAAGTGGGGGACCGGAAGTCAGCGTTACACTGCGGTGAAGTTCGCTTTTAAGAGTGCATGCCATTTTGGCGTGACTGTGCCGTAGAAGATAACATCTTGCCCCGTGAATTATTTCAACGAAGGAGGCGAGGGCAGAACGACAGCGGAATGCAAGGCTCGGTTCCTCACGCGGTTTCTTGGGCGTACACCAGTTGTTGGATATAGACGTCTCACAAGCCTGTCTCGAGCTGCCCTTCCACGACCTCAATATCAGCGTCTTTCCCTTTCGTGGAACCCTAACCTCTGCAGCTCTAGGCAGACGGAAGTCTGGGTGATGCGAGCTCCATGGCTGGCGCTGCGTTTTTACCTTCATCATGCTGGACGCTTGTTATCCCCGGTTTGCTCCCATTGTGGCCGGGATGAAACAGCTGAACACTTTTTGCTCATCTGTCCACATTTTGGCAATCTACGCCAGAGGCATGTCTGGGCCGATTAGCGTTCGTTAGGAATCCCGCTTTCGTTAGCGTCAGTGCTGTCTCTCGGAGCATCTCATACTGCGCTCTGTAATAGGTCTGTGGTTGCAGGCCTCGTGTCGTACATTGTGCTCTCCAGCCGCTTCTAGGCACTTTCTTCCTAATGTCATACATCTTCACGTACGCGCATCTTACATACCTACTTCTCCATGCATATTTGTCTTACGCACATTCCTACATACATGCATACATACTTGCGGGCGCATGGTCGTCATACGTCATATATATGTCATTAGTGCGCGCGTCTAACCTGGCCCTACATCCCATCACTACCACCCAGACATAATTACGCCCTTTTGTCCTGGCCAATCTCCCTTAGTGGCTGACGGCCATCGTTTCATTGGAAGAAGACTGAACGGAAACTCCACGCCTACGCTCTTCATCTAGCCCCAATCGCCCTTAGTGGATGACGGCCACTGCTCCGAGGACGAAGAAGAAGATTTGCTGTATCCTGCCCTCGTGATCCTCCCTGACACTCTCGTCATGTCCGATGACGCTGCGATGGCCCAGCTGGAAGATATCGCCAGGGGCCTTGCTCTCCGCTTCCAACGCTCTACTTCCTGCGCGCGGCAGCCTCTCGTGACGTCTTCGTCCGGCTTCTTTGCTGTTTCTGCAGAGGAGCTTGACTCAGTGGTGCGCGCTCTCTCAAGCTCGGCTCCCGGTCCGGACAGTGTCTCAGGCAGAATGCTGAGGTCCCTGTGGGATGCCCATGAAGAGGAGCTCCTGAACATTGCGAACATCTCCATGGAACACTCGTGGATGCCGGATGACTGGAAGGTGTCTAAGGTGGTTATAGGTAAGAAGACCGCCTCGAGGGGCTTGGCCATGGATAACATTCGCCCGATTGCCCTGACATCCGTCCTCTGCAAAACTATTGAGCGGATTCTGCACCGCCGTCTGTCTTCCTTCTTGGAAGCTTCTTCCGCGCTTAATGATAGCCAGATAGGCTTTCGCCCCTGCTGCTCAATCTGGATGGCGCACGCCAACCAGGAAAGTCGAATTTGCCTTGCGCGCGAGTGCGGGAAGATGTCTGCCCTGGTTACCTTGGATGTTGCGTAGGCCTACGATAGCGTGGAACACAACGTCCTCCTCCATTGCATGGCTGCTCTCAACATTCCCCCGTACATCGTTTCACGGGTTTGCAGCTTCCTTACTGGACAATCATTCTTTTGCTCGGACGGTCGCTTTGTCTCCTCTTCGCATCCGCAGCAGAGGGGCGTCCCTCAGGGGTCCGTCCTTTCGCCACTGCTGTTTAACATTTTGATGAGTTCCCTACCTCTCGACCCGGGCATCCTCACTTTGACCTATGCGGACGATATTGCCGTCTTCTCCTGCTCTATCACTGCATACGATACGTGAGAAACTACAAGAATACCTGCTCGCGCTGTCGTCCTGGATGCGCTCCGTCCACCTCACGTTGAACGTCCAGAAATCTGTAGTCCTGATGCTCCCCCTTACCAACTGGACTGGAGAAGCTTTGACCATGGTTCTAGATGTTGCCGGCCAGACCATCCCCTAGAACAACCTGCTGCGCTACTTAGGCGTCTGGTATGATCACATGCTTCACTGGGACCATCATGTGGAAGTCATAAGCCAGTAGGCTTCGAAAGCAATTGGCACCATCCTCCGCAGCGCCAGCGCCCGCTGTGGTATGCGCAGGAGCACCCTGCAGCTCTTCCTGTACAATTGCTACGTACGACCAATTCTTGAGTTTGGGTGTGTCGTTTTCTCGCACCTCCCTGACTACCGTCTGAGCAGGCTATTCGCCGTCGAAAGAAGAGCTCTCCGCCTGTGCACGTGCCTCCCCAAGTATACGGCCAACCAGGCGCTGTATGCCGAAGCCCGTATTCCCCCTTTGAAGACTCGGTTCCGCCTACTCACTGTGAACACATTCCTTTCGCTTTGCCAGAGCCTTTTAGCCACCAGACAGAACCAGTCTCTCAGGGATCGGACCCAGTGGACCGGAGATGGCGAAAATCTGACACCCCGCAGCTCGTCTTAGTCGAATCCCTTCTAGCCTCGCTGAATACCTATCTCACTGCCCTTCCTGTGCCCCTCACGTTGTTGTCGCCACAGATGCCTCTGTCTCGGCTCGCGGCTCGGTTCGGCTAGCGGGTGCCGGCGGCGTCTTCCGTCAGCTCGACTGTCATTGCCCCATCCGCCTCCCTGACTACACTCCCGTGTTCGAGAGCGAACTCCTGATACTGGCTTTCAGAATGGTGCCCCTTGCATTTCCCAGGATTCTGCTTTTCTCCGACTCATTATCGGTCATCACCGCCCTAGCCAGCCCCTCCAGCGAGTGGCTCGAGCTCCTGCAGGCCCTGAGTCCTAGCCACATCACGGAAGTGGTCCTGACATGGATTCCTGGTCACTGGGCCCGATCTCCCAACGAGTTGGCGGACAGCCTTGCAAAACTTTCCCTCTCTGGCCGTACCATTGACGTCCTTCCGCCCCTGCCCTCTACCACGCGGGTCAGGCATAGAAGGCTGCTGGAGCTCACCGCTCTCCGCTCACTGCCAGTCCGGTACGCCCACCTTTCCCACGTTTGGCAGGCTGACCGCTGCGTCTCCCGTCATGTTGAAGTTTCGCTGACTCGACTGCGCTGTCTAGCCCTTCCACTGAACTTTTATCTGCACCGCGCGGGTGTCAGCCGCTCTCCTGCGTGCGTCCACTGCGATAAAGAGGAAACTGTGGAGCGCTTTCTCCTGCACTGCCCCCTCTACGACCTCTCCCACAAAACGGGGGAAACATATCACAAACGTGGCGTGTATATAGCTTCAATGCCAAATGTTTCGTCAACGTCAGCAAAACCCGACCGTTACGTTTTATTTATTTTATTTTGTTTATTTTTGTTCCGGAAGCATAGTGATGATGATAGTGATAATTGTAGAACAGCGGCTTCCTTCTTTGGGCGTGAGAAATAACTCTATTCGGTTATAACGAAGAAAAATCATCGAAGCTCTTCGGCTGCTACCATATATATACCATATACCAGCATATGCCGGCACAGTTCCCCCAGGGCGGCAGTCATGACGTTGCCCTCCTCTGTGGGGCAGACAAGCGCGAGCCCTTTCACGACCACCACCACAACCATTCCAGCATTAGACACCTGCTTCGGCCTCATGGGCCCTTTCGTTTGTGTGGCCCAGCTCCCTGAGACACAGTACCGGACGCACGTAGTCCAAGAGGCTACGCACGCGCCCCTCTGGTTTCGTCAATTTTCTCCCGATGAAGGTTCTCGAGCCTAACGCCACAGATCCCAACAGTTCCCGGCGTTCCATTAAACTTACACGCCTGCGAACTATATAGGCACACGCTTAGCCATTGTGCCCGGATATACAGACACACATGTGTCTTGTCTTTAGTGTCTTGTCTCTTGAATTACCACAAGTGACACTTTTGGGACGGATTCATAGGCTCATTCTTGCGGCAAGAGAATGTTTTACTAAAGTGGTCAGAATTTCTTAGAGGCACGTTGCACCTGTCTACAGGTGGTGGATGGGTTGGATCTGTACCTGCCACCCCGCACAACATTCTTGCAAATCATTCTTGGATGGAGAAAAAAATAAATTAACAAAATAGTAACCGGGTATCTTTCAATAGCTCGGAGTTCATCGAAATTACAGAAACAGGTCCTTACGTGGAAAAGACATTCAACCCGAAAAGGCCAGGTGCTTATTATGTTCTGATGAACAAAGTATATTTTTCTTAATTTCAGGTGAAGGAGGACGAAACTTCTTACGCCTTGCTGGGAAAGGTACTCCTTGTGACTCCTGTTCTGAGGACGTTTGGAGCAGCATATTGGGTTGCACGTCATGAATGAAGACACACCCCGGACGGCGAAGATATCACCACCTCCACCCCTGCGTATGTCGGGATACCCAAACTTCAGCCCAAGTACCCATTTCCCGATGCCAGTTATGAAGACTATGAAGACACTCCTCACTGGCTCACGACGTCAACGGCAGAGATACCTCAGACGACTTCCGAGGCGACAATGTCAACACGCATCACGCAACATCCATTCACCGACAAAGTATGTGATACGGAAGATTGTCAATACATGCGTTGGCTTATTGACGTGTCCGTGGACACAGGGAAAGATCCTTGCGAAAACTTTTACAGTTACGTCTGTAACGGAGCTCTGAGGTCTTTATCTCACTGGTATGATATGTCTACGACATTCAATTTGGATGTCTTCCAGCGCAACATCACCTTAAATATTCTCAGGCATTTACAAGACGAAAAGGTCCCAAGAAGAGGGCAAACGGGATATCAAAAAGTAGCGGCCTTCCACCAGCACTGCATGGATATTGATAACGTTACGACGACTGAAGCAATGGGACAGTTTTTAAAGCAGCAAGGAATGACTTTTGCAAGTGACATGCAATTCGACCTACTGCATGCTATGGTGAAATTCATGTTTGGTTCCGACATTCCCCTGATATTTGAAATAGAAGCACGCTGGGTAAAAGGCAAGCAGCTTTTACTATACATGAGGCAAGAGTACTGGGTAAAATACGCCGTCACGAAAGACCGAGAGGCGAGGAAAGATGAGATTACGCTAATTTTATCGGCAATCCTTTCCAGAGACCTCCGCGATCTCGCAAATGAGATCATTGCAGTGGAGAATAATTTATCCAATCTGTCGCAAGTTAAGTACACTGGCAGCGAAACCTCAGAAAGCAAGAAGCTTCTGTTCCCCTTGTCGAAGTTGGGCCTTTTGGTAAACAACGACACGACCCTGTCAGAACAGTGGAATGAAGCCGTGGAGGATAATACAGACCCGAGACTTCCGAAAGACTTAAAAGTCAGTATGACAGTGAACGATGTTCATTTCTTCCATAATTTATTCGGCAAATTCAGGAATGCTACGGCAAATGAATTAAGGATATTCTGTGCCTGGAAGATTGCCCTTTACCTGTATAAAGCTTCCTTGTTGAACCCATCGTACATTGGTCCGCCTGGTTATCTGAATCTTTCTATGTGCCTGGACCAAATTGTGAAAATGTTCCCGAATACTGTAGCTTCGGGTTTCTTCTTCTCCATACTGAACAGTTCGAGGCTGAATCTCGCCAGGGAGATGATTCAGACAATTGTCGACGAGATTAAGAAGTCCTTCGAGTCTTCACATTGGCTCGACGAGACAACTCGCGTTGGAGCTCTGAAGAAACTTTCTATGCTGAAAAGAGATATTGGTTTCCCTCCGGAATTGAGCTCCGCCTTGAAAATAGACGCGTTCTTCAAAGATCTCCCTGACCTAAACGGACCTTTCATTGAGGACTACATGCAGGTTCGGAAGTTTTGGACAAAGCACAACTGGAATGGAATATTGAGCGACTCCTCCTTCGTGGATCCACGATACACGTTTCCTGCATTCCTTGTCAATGGTGCTTACATACCGGTGGTAAATCACATATTCATTGGAACCCCTCTTTTGCTCACGCCTGTCTTTTCGTATGGCGCACCTCCAGAAGTGAACTATGGAACCCTAGGCGTGACGCATGAACTAATGCACGGCTACGATACGTCTGGCAGGAATTATGACGGTGCTGGGCATTTCAAACCGTGGTTTAGCGAAAAAAGTATTGCGGAATACGACAAGATCGTTCGTTGCCACAACGAGACTATTGAGAAAGCTCCGAAAGCTAGAGCTTACAAAGATTATCCCCTGGAGTATCTAGCAGACACGATGGGTACTACGTCTCGGTTGAGGGCATATAAAAAAGCTTCGAAAAAGTCGCATGTTACTCTGGGCAACGTGAGGGATTTGACGAAGGACAAGATCTTCTACATTTCCGGGTGTCTACTGTGGTGCGGAAAGGAATTCCCAGAACGGAGGGCGCTAGATCATCCGCCTTCGGATGAAAGATGCAACGTGCCTCTTATGAATTCACAACATTTCAGCGAAACCTTTTCTTGCCCAAAGGACTCGCCAATGAATCCCTCGCACAAATGTGTCTTCTGGTAATAGCTCACTTCGTTATAAAGGAACTCTACACAATATGATGTCTCTGTCGTGCTTGGGAGTAAATTTCCTACAGGTCACCTTAGCCACAACAAGCGATGACGAAGGCGAATACGCTGCATTCCCTGTCATTCGCGGTGGGGGTTGGGTGGGGGGTATACAGCTGAAATGTTAGGGGGCGTCACTGAACATTTGGGGGCGTTAGGGGGCTGTAAGGGGGGGTCTGGATAAATCTGCTGCGACAAACTCCCACAGTTCACGTCGACTGCTGTAATGCCTTGGATATTGAGAGTTTCGCGTAGTATTGGGTTGCTGAGCGTTGCGTTGTTATTGAGTTGCGAAGGCGGACAGTGC
Organism: Ornithodoros turicata; assembly: GCF_037126465.1. NCBI lineage: Eukaryota > Metazoa > Arthropoda > Arachnida > Ixodida > Argasidae > Ornithodoros > Ornithodoros turicata. The sequence goes on along the minus strand of NC_088203.1, from coordinate 99,735,459 downwards.
AGTTGATCGTACTGTAGGTACAGCTGGTATTAGACGAGCTGGCACGCTGTCTCGGAAGCGCCGCCTGTCTCGTTATTGAGGAGGGGAGAGCTGTGGGTGGTATTGTGGTGGCGGTGACAACTACAGACAGGGCAGAGGGCCTGGCCTCTCCGATCTTCTGCCGATATCGCGGAGCCTATGAGATATTGGGTAGAGCGTATTTTGACGTCAAGGTCTTACTGTAAGTAACCGTAAGTTACGCTGCGCGCCTGTATGGAGGCGGAATGCTGCATCAGGGAATGCTGCTGCTCAGGCTGTATTTACTCTAATGTAACACATCGTCGCCGGATTTTTACTGTAATTTGAACATTTTTTACGTGTATTACTCCGTAGCGGCACATCAGTAACAGAGTACAATACCAAATATCAGTACAGTACTAAATATCATTTTTTTAAGAAAATTAAGTAATAGTATGGCCACTGCAAAATAAATACGAAAAGCGTGCAGTTGAAAATCTTACCCGGTACCACCTCAGGTACCAGTGAAACACAGGCTGAAACATTCAAATCATTCTGGTGCAACCTTCAAACATATTTATGTTCAAAATATAGGACGATGACTTGTCTTTAGGACGCGGTTATTTCTAAAGACATGCTTAAGTCCTAAAGTCAAGACAAGAAGTCATAGCAAAGACAAGACAATTCCTGAAGACAAGACAAGTAAAGTTGTGCTCTGTACTCTCGCTATCAGACGGGCACTGAAAACACTCAAGAATGAACTCGTTTTAATACTTATTTAAATAATGAGCGCCTCGCACTCACTAACAAGGTGCGCAGCCTGAAGGTAGTATCGGGCAGCTCTTTATAAAAAACAAAGTTATTCGATCGGTGCACTCGTTCACGAATTATTTAGACCGAGGATTTAACTCAGACACCCGGTACATGTATAAGTTCACCCCCGCGCCTAACCAGCCTTACATCTCATATCACACTGGTTATACATTATAGACCAACATCCCGCCATACATGTATGACGAACGTGTATAACAAACATGCCTTGTCACACTGCTGTGTGACAAGGTCACACAGCTGACACACACTGTGGTGGTCACAGTGCTGCTGGTCACACTGCCCACACACTACCCATCTATATCCCGTCATACATGTATGACGAACGTGTATAACAAACATCCCTTAAACATGTATGACCATACAGTGCTGGTCACACTGCTTAAACACCGGCAAAACATGTTTTAAAACACGTGTGTATACCCAGTGTGACCGTGCCGTCATACAAGCAAGCGCTCTGACTATGTTTGACAACATGTTGTCAAACACACGACGATGTATTTGGGCACTGCCGAAAAACGGTGATGGACAAGTTGTATAAACGGGCGTATTCGCCACGACACGAACAAAACGAAACGAAACGAAACGTGCAAACGAAAACGTTTGCAGCGGTCAGTGTCAACGACATCGTGATGCGCGTGAGTTATTTTGCACGAGTAAGTTGTAAGTCAGTGTTCGCGACATTGTGTTGCACGTACGTTCAAAATGGCGACCTCTTTGCATGCGCACATGGAGCATGAAACAATCGAAAATCTGCCAGTACAGGCCCGTCTTCGTCGTCTTCGTACATTTTGAATTGCGATGTCCGCGAATGGAAGTTATATAAACTCCTGGATTGGTTGCTGTGACACTGACGTGTGTCATACATCACTGTTTAAGCCACTCCCACTGTAGTTGTAGAACCAGTGTGACCGATGTTTGAACGACACATGTTCGAGGCGATGTATAATCATACAAGCGTTTGAATCGAACAATGTTGTCAAACAAGAATTGTATGACCAGTGTGACAGAGCATTATACATACGCCATACGTGTTTAAAGACATGTTGTCATACATGTTTGGAACACGTGTATAACCAGTGTGACATTTGCTTGGACAGGGAAGAAGCAGGAGGTTGGAAGAAGAAGAAGATTTGCTGTATCTTGGCCTCGTGATCGTGCCTTCTGTTCTGCCATTCGAATTTGGCCTTCGACTTCGTACATCACCCTTCACCCTCTCATCCATCCATCCATAGATCCGTGACCCGTTGCCTTTGGTTGTGTGCCACACCGACAAGACGAGTATATAAACATGCAGGTCGTGGACTTCCCGGATGACAGCCATACGCAATACCAGGAGCAATGGCCCGGAGAACAAAGAACGAGCGAAGAAAAGCCAACATTGGTGAGTTTCTGTACTGATCCTACCGAGGCATTATTCTACAGGTGTTTGGTCGTGGAATACAGTTACAGCTGTCGAAACCTGTAGCTGTGCATAACCATTCAGTTCAGCATTTAAAATTATAATTTTCACAGTCTGTTTCATAAAGTATTAACGGAGCATGCGCGAAACGGTGGCGTATCCTATCGGGACTTGGCCTTTGGTTGTCACATGCCTCCTAAATACTGAGTCAATAGGACCGAGCATATTGAGAAGGCTCTAGTTGTCATTCGGCGTCCGTCATCCACATTATATCGGGTTGCACATTTCTGCGATAAGAGGCAATATTTTGTGAACCTGTGGAGTAGACTTTTTGATAAAGACGGTAGTGGCATGTTCGTTCCGCATTTGCAAATCAAAGTACAACAAGGGGGAGAATTTTAGCTTGTTCCGGTTTCGGTGTAGACGAATGAACCCGCAGCAGTAGTAGTAGTAGTGTAGTTTTTGCTCACTTCTCGTGCACAGGTACCGGTAATAAACCGGACGCTCCATAAAGTACAGGTTATGTCCACTTAAACCTTTAGGACAAACGGGGACAGCACGTACATGGCTTTAGTTCACACCGCTATTGACAGCCACTCCATTTCGCTGCTTCCCGCGCGGTGGCACCAGCTCTTTCTGGAAAGGCAGATTGCAAAGACAGTTACTTGTCATTCCAACCTGCCTTTACCGAAAGAGCTGGTTCCACCGCGGGAATAGCCGGAGAGTATGTGTCATAATATGTATGATACATAGCCCTAGTCATATACAGGGTGTCCCAGAAAACGTGTCATTGAATTATAATAAAAAAACTACACCACCTAGAGTCATGCGGTCAATGGCATTTGTTCTTTGTGTTTTTGCCACCTCCTCGTGTGAATGTCATGTAACGTAAGTTTAATTATGTAAATTTTTGCAAGCTTAAGTCGGAAATTTTCCTAGCAAAGGTCACTTTTTTACCCCACCAATGTGAAGAGCGTGTCTAATTTAGTCAAATTAATGATAATTGAAAGGGATATTCAGGAGCTCTCCCATCGGAAAAAATAGCCGAACATCATGCTCTGCGAAGGTCGCACAGAATAGCGCACGATGAATTTTTCAGCGCAATCCTCGTCAGTCCGCCGAAAGGAGGTGGGAAACCCAGCCCTCCCCGACATCGCAGAAAGAGATAAACAGGCACGGCTTATCACGTCCGACTCTCGCTGGGATAACGCTTTCCCTCCCCGAATTTTAGGAGCTGTTACTTTCTCTACTATCACTCTGTGGGCTGGCTTCGGGACCTCCTTTCGTCGCACTGAGAGCGATTGCGCTCAAAAAGCCGCGCGATCGCGCGCTATGGTCCGGTGCTCCGAAAAGCATGATATTTGGCTATTTTTTCCGATGGGATAGTTCGTGAATATCACTGTCAATTATCATGAATTTGAGTGAATTCGGAACGCTCTTCATATTGGCGGGGTAAAAAAGTGACCTTTACTTGGAAAATTTCCGAGTTCAGTTCGCAAATATTTACATAATTAAACTTGGAGGACACGACATTCACATTAGGAGGTGGCAAAAACCATTTAATAAGAACAAATGCTGTTGACCGCATGATTCTAGGTGGCGTAGCATTTTTACTATAATTCAATCCCACGTTTTCTGGGACACCCTGTATATGTAGCCCTCTAACACTAACCGGCCTTTATTTGTCTACACTGGGTCACGCATGGGGGACTGTCAATCTATCCAGAACGTAGCTTTCTCTTCCTTTGCCTCCTCTTCTTCCTCTAGGTCCCCGACCTAGTTCGCTTCATGCTCCCGAGCTTTCAGTCCGTTCCTCCGCGAACGGTAAGGGACCACGGGCGCAATAGCGGCTGTTAAAAGGGTTCATCTTCCCTATTGAAAATATATTCCTCAAAGCGTGAGGTCTTAAGATATCATGGGACATTTGGGGTTGCCCTAGGACCTGGAGACGCCCCAAGACGTAGGTGCACGGCTGGGTCGCAAGAATTCTGCTTTAGGACATTTCGGTAGAGGACGTTTCGGTACATAGATGTTTCGATGCACGGACATTCCAGTACACGGACCTTTCGAAGCGTAGATGTGTCGACAGGGCTATCCACGCGCTGCCGCGTCGAGGACTGTGTGACGACACAACTATACAGGGTGTTTTCGGAAAACTACGTACTTGCACTCTTAAAAATGAACTTCACCACATAGGGGTATAGAGGAAGCTCAGACGGGATAATCCAAGATGCAACTATGGGACCTTGGGAAGCACTTTCGTGTCCTAGATGATGTCGGTGATGGTGGTAGATGGTGGTAGACGTTCCCTCGGCCGTACTTGGCCGCCTGGTTGCGGTACAGTTCATTCTTGTGTGACACCTCCGGTAGGGGACCGCTCCATCACGGGCGAGATATTTTAGACAACAATGTCCCAAACAATACGTTCAGGTCTGAGGGGCGATGCGTGTAATGACTACTTAAAAATCTGCTATCTTGTATTTCCTAGAAAGCATGTAATTAATGAATTAATTCATAAATATTCATAACCTTTGGCTTATCAGAGTGGGTTGCGCACGCCGTCGTATACACGGGTGGTTCACGAAATATGAGAAAAGTTAAAAAATGGAATGGGTAATCGCACACCACATTGCAGGATTGGATAGTGTTACTAGTCACCAGTGGTAACACTATCCAATCCTGCTATGTGGTGTGGTAACAGAAAAGAACTGAAAATAACGTAACGACAAAAACATAAAATCGGCGCGGGACTTATCAAAGACGCGCAGGGAATAAAGCCAAAATGCCAAAATGTTAGTAAGGAATGTGGCTAGTCTTCGTTCAATGACCGTACACTCGGGGGCGCCACCATGATACGACGCTCTTGGCGCGTCAGCGGCGAGTCCCACGTCGATTTGTTGCAATCCCGAGAAAGTTTCGTGTCGTTGTATCTCCCAACCTTCTCATTGACATTGGGGCTCTAATCCTAATGAACACGAAACTGACAAATTAATTTTACTAATCAATTAATTGCAAAATAAAAATGTTTGTGTGTTCCCCGCACCGCTGGTAACACTCCGCTGTTCGTGTTGTTGGTGTGCGATGCACCATTTGTTAGCAAATGAAGAAAACGACAACTTCCGTGCATCGAGCACGTCCCACTGTCATTCTGCGCGGGACAGTAGAATAAACCTTGTTCGCTGGCTCCAGACTTGTGCGTAACGCGTTACTAGTAATTGCGTTACTTGTAATCAATTACTTTTATGAGTAATTTTTCGAGTAATCAGTTACTTTACTGTGAAAGTAATTTTTCGAGTAATCAATTACTTCTCTGAGTAATCGATTACTCAGTAATTGATTACTTTTCCGGTAGAGATTAACTCATCTTTCAGATGTTCTGCCCCTAGTCAAGACCCTCGTGCAGTGAGCCTTTTTGGGACCGTTCTACTATACCAAGCGGAGGTCATTGTAATAAGGTTATGGAATTTCAGGGTCTCTCTCCCTAATCTCTCACTACACCAGTGTGGTGGTACCATTGTGGTAGCTTTGGAGGTGTAGTGAGTCATGGGAAGATCCACGGAATGCTTTTCCACAATCGGGTCAACGTTTTCCCAGGCGATAAATACAGTAGACGATCAGATCTACTTGTCCTGCGCGTTTTTGTTTTTCGTGTTATTTCACTTGTCCCGCTGTTGAACGATTTCTTTCTCCCCCCCCTCCTCTGAGGCCACAAAGACGGGTATAATTTGCGTGAATGCAGAGTAACGACCGGAGTAACGCGTTACTTTTCTACTCGTTACTCAATTACATTTGGAGTCCAGTAATTGGTAACGGTAATCAGTTACTTTTCCCGTAGAAGTAACGGTAACGGTAATCAATTACTTTTTTCGAGGAACGGGCACAAGTCTGGCTGGTTCCCTGTCACTGGCCTGATGTGCTAGCACTTACATCACCATTCTGTTTTAAAACTTTGGCTCACTTTTCGTGAAACACTCGCCATACCTTCCAGTCTTGTCACATGGCACTGCTACGAAGACGAAGTCAGCACCGGTCTTCTCTGTATTGAATAGCAACTTGTACGCATGGTTGGTGTAAATGTCACTTCAGAACAATAAGTGCGAACGTCAGCCGAGCGTCGATTCCGTCACCATAAAGTCATCCTACTTAACGGAACGAATGACAGCGTGCATGGCTCAGAATCCCGCCAGTTGATCCGGTGCGGTAGCCGCGATACTCCAGGAACCACATTATCCACGGTCTTCTAAGACACGCTAAACTATCAGTCGCACTTGATGTCACATCTGGTTTTGTTGCACTCTGTTATTTGCAAGCAATACGTGTTTAAGCAAATCATTCTTGGATGGAGGAAAAACTAAATTAACAAAAAAGTAACCGTGTATCTTGCAATAGCTCGGAGTTCATCGAAACAGATCCTTACGTGGGAAAGACATTCAACCCGAAAAGGCCAGGTGCTTATTATATTCTGATTGAACAAAGTATATTTTTCTTAATTTCAGGTAAAGGAGGACGAAACTTCTTACGCCTTGCTGGGAAAGGTACTCCTTGTGACTCTTGTTCTGGGGACGTTTGGAGCAGCATATTGGGTTGCACGTCATGAATGGAGACACACGCCGGACGGCGAAGATATCACCACCTCCACCCCTGCGTATGTCGGGATACCCAAACTTCAGCCCAAGTACCCATTTCCCGATGCCAGTTATGAAGACTATGAAGACACTCCTCACTGGCTCACGACGTCAACGGCAGAGATACCTCAGACGACTTCCGAGGCGACAATGTCAACACGCATCACGCAACATCCATTCACCGACAAAGTATGTGATACGGAAGATTGTCAATACATGCGTTGGCTTATTGACGTGTCCGTGGACACAGAAAAAGATCCTTGCGAAAACTTTTACAGTTACGTCTGTAACGGAGCTCTGAAGTCTTTATCTCACTGGTATGATCTGTCTACGAAATTCAATTTGGAAGTCATCCAGCGCAACATCACTTTAAATATTGCCAGGCATTTACAAGACGTAAAGGTCCCAAGAAGAGGGCAATCGGGATATCAAAAAGTAGCGGCCTTCCACCAGCACTGCATGGATATTGATAACGTTACCACGACTGAAGCAATGAGACAGTTTTTAAAGCAGCAAGGAATGACTTTTGCAAGTGACATGCAATTCGACGTACTGCATGCTATGGTGAAATTCATGTTTGGTTTCGACATTCCCCTGATATTTGAAATAAAACCAAGCAGGGTAGAAGGCGAGCAGCTTTTACTATACATGAGGCAAGAGTACTGGGTAAAATACGCCGTCACGGGAAACAGAGAGGCGAGGAAAGATGAGATTACGCTAATTTTATCGGCAATCCTTTCCATAGACCTCCGCGATCTCGCAAATGAGATTATTGCAGTGGAGAATAATTTATCCAATCTGGCGCAAGTTAAGTACACTGGCAGCGAAACCTCAGGAAGAAAGACGCTTCTGTTCCCCTTGTCGAAGTTAGGCCTTTTGGTAAACAACGACACGGCCCTGTCAGAACAGTGGAATGAAGCCCTGGAGGATAGTACAGACCCGAGACTTCCGAAAGACGTCAAAGTCAGTATGACAGTGAACGATGTTCATTTCTTCCATAATTTATTCGGCAAATCCAGGAATGCTACGGCAAATGAATTAAGGGTATTCTGTGCCTGGAAGATTGCCCTTTACCTGTATAAAGCTTCCTTGTTGAACCCATCGTACATTGGTTCGCCTGGTTTTGCGAACGTTCCTATGTGCCTGGACCAAACTGCGAAAATGTTCCCGTATACTGCAGGTTCGGGTTTCTTCTTTCCCATAGTGAACAGTTCGAGGCTGAATCTCGCTAGGGAAATGATTGAGACAATTGTCGACGAGATTAAGAAGTCCTTCGAGTCTTCACATTGGCTGGACGAGACAACTCGCGTTGGAGCTCTGAAGAAACTTTCTGTGCTGAAAAGAGATATTGGTTACTCGCCGGCATTTAGCTCCGCCTTGAAAATAGACGCGTTCTTCAAAGATCTCCCTGACCTAAACGGACCTTTCATCGAGGACTACATTCGGGTTCGGAAGTTTTGGACAAAGCACAACTGGAATGGAAGATTGAGCGACCCCTCCTTCGTGGATCCACGATACACGCTTCCTCTATTCTTCGTCAATGGGCTTTACGTACCTACGCAAAATCGCATAGTCATTGGAACCGCTCTTTTGCTCACGCCTATCTTTTCGTATGGTGCTCCTCCAGAAGTGAACTATGGAACCCTAGGCAGCGGCGTGACACATGAACTAATGCACGGCTACGATACGTTTGGTAGGAATTATGACGGTGCAGGGCAGTTCAAACCGTGGTTTACCGAAAAAAGTATTGCGGAATACGACAAGATCGTTCGTTGCCACAACGAGACTATTGAGAAAGCTCCGAAAGCTAGAGCTTACAAAGATTATCCCCAAGAGTATCTAGCAGACACGATGGGTATTACGTCTCGGTTGAGGGCATATAAAAAAGCTTCGGAAAAGTCGCATGTCACTCTGGGCAACGTGAAGGGTTTGACGAAGGACAAGATCTTCTACATTTCCACGTGTCTAGCGTGGTGTGGAAAGGAATTCCCAGACCCGAAGCCTCGAACTCATCCGCCTTCGGATGAAAGATGCAACGTGCCTCTTATGAATTCACAGCATTTCAGCGAAACCTTTTCTTGCCCAAAGGACTCGCCAATGAATCCCTCGCACAAATGTGTCTTCTGGTAATAGCTCACTTCGTTATAAAGGAACTCTACACAATATGATGTCTCTGTCGTGCTTGTGAGTAAATTTCCTACAGGCCATCTCAGCAACAACAAGCGATGACGAAGGGGAATATGCTGCATTCCCTGCCATTCGCGGTGGGGGTTGGGTGGGGGGTATACAGCTGAAATGTTAGGGGGCGTCACTGAACATTTGGGGGCATCAGGGGGCTGTAAGGGGGAGGGGTCTGGATAAATTCGCTGCGACAAACTCCCACCCGTTCACGTCGGCTGGTGTAATGCTTGGGATATTGAGAGTTTCGCGTAGTATTGGGTCGCTGCGCGTTGCGTTATTGAGTTGCGAAGGCGGACAGTGCAGTTGATCGTACTATAGGTACAGCGGGTATTAGACGAGCTGGCACGCTGGCTAGGAAGCGCCGCTGCGTATTACTGCGTAGCGGCACATCAGTAACCGAGTACAATACCAAATATCAGTACAGTACTAAATATCATTTTTTAAAGAAAAGTAATAGTATGGCCACTGCAAAATAAATACGAAAAGCGTGCAGTTGAAAATCTTACCCGGTATCACTTCAGGTACCAGTGGAAGCGGCTGAAACATTCAAATCATTCTTGTACAACCTTCAAACACATTTATGTTCAAAATATAGGACGATGACTTGTCTTTAGGACGCGGTTAGTTCTAAAGACCATGACCTACTACTATACTAGAGACCTGGACATCCGCAATGCTCCCAGCACCGGGGTAGTAGTTCTGGCAATCGCCGCTTGGCTATGGGATTTGGCGCTAGCTCGCACTATTCGTTACCACGTGACTTGTCGAAACCGCGGCGATGTATGGTAGGCTGTGTTGACAACGACGAAGCAGTATAAGAGAGATAATAGCGCGTGCTTAGCAACAGCCTGTGTATCCCTGCGTAGTAGACTAAAGGCGGTGGCAAGGGTGATTCCCTCTCCCCAATAATGCTATGTGGCGCTTGCAGCGGTCACTAACGTAACTAACCCGTGACCCGTCTCTCCCATAGGGGATCGCCAGCTCTCCAGGTCTCTAGTATAGAGTAGGTCGTGCTAAAGACATGCTTAAGTCCTAAAGTCAAGACAAGAAGTCATAGCAAAGACAAGACAATTCCTGAAGCCAAGACAAAGTTGTGCTCTGTACTCTCGCTATCAGACGTGCACTGAAAGCACTCAAGAATGAACTCGTTTTAATACTTAACAAGGTGCGTAGCCTGATCGTAGTATCGGGCAGATATTTATAAAAAAGAGAAAGTTATTCGATCGATGCACTCGTTCACGACTTATTTGGACCGGGGATTTAACTCAAACACCCGGTACATGTAAGTTCACCCCCGCGCCTAACCAGCCTTACATCTCATATCACCTTCACACAGAAGACCACACACAACTTTCACACAGAGGTAATTACGCCTCCCTTAGTGGCTCACAGTCACCTTCTGCTTGGACAAAGAAGAAGCAGGAGGTTGGAAGAAGAAGAAGATTTGCTGTATCTTGCCCTCGTGATCGTGCCTTCTGTTGTGCCATTCGAATCTGGCCTTCGATTTCGTACCTGACCCTTCACCCTCTCATCCATCCATTCATAGATCCGTAGCCCGTTGCCTTTGGTTGTGTGCCACACCGACAAGACGAGTATAAACATGCAGGTCGTGAACTTCCCGGATGACAGCCATACGCAATACCAGGAGCAATGGCCCGGAGAACAAAGAACGAGCGAAGAAAAGCCAACATTGGTGAGTTTCTGTACTGATCCTACCGAGGCATTATTCTACAGGTTTTGGTCGTGGAATACAGTTACAGCTATCGAAGTCTGTAGCTGTGCGATACCATTCAGTTCAGCATTTAAAATTATAATTTCCACAGTCTGTTTCATAAAGTATTAACGGAGCATGCGCGCAACGGTGGCGTATCCTATCGGGACTTGGCGTTTGGATGTCACATGCCTCCTAAGTACTGAGTCAATAGGACCGAGCATATTGAGTAAGGCTCTGGTTGTCATTCGGCGTCCGTCATCCACATTATATCCGGTTGCACATTTCTGCGATAAGAGGCAATATTTTGTGAACCTGTGGAGTTGACTTTTTGATAAAGACGGTAGTGGCATGTTCGTTCCGCATTTGCAAATAAAAGTACAACAAGGGGGAGAATTTTAGCTTGTTCCGGTTTCGGTGTAGACGAATGAATGAGTAGTAGTGTAGTTTTTGCTCACTGCTCGGGCACAGACCGCTATTGACAACCACTCCATTTCGCTGCTTTCCGCGCGGTGGCACCAGCTCTTCCTGGAAAGGCAGGTTGCGAAGACAGTTACTTGTCATTCCAACCTGCCTTTACAGAAAGAGCTGGTTCCACCGCGGGAATAACCGGGAGAGTACGTATCGTATCATAATATATATGATACATAGCCCTAGCCATATATATGTAGCCCTCTAACACTAACCGGCGTTTATTTGTCTACACTGGGTCACGTATGGGGGACTGTCAATCTATCCAGAACGTAGTTTTCTGTTCCATTGCCTCCTTTTACTTCCTCTAGGTCCCCGACCTAGTTGGCTTCATGCTCCCCAGCTTTCAGTCCGTTCCTCCGCGAACGGTAAGGGACCACGGGCGCAATAGCGGCTGTTAAAAGGGTTCATCTTCCCTATTGAAAATCTATCCCCAAAGCGTGAGGTCTTAAGATATCATGGGACATTTGGGGTTGCCCTAGGACTTGGGGACGCCCCAAGACGTAGGTGCACGGCTGGGTCGCAAGAATTCTGCTTTAGGACATTTCGGTACATGAGTTTTCGGTAGAGGACGTTTCGGTACACGGATGTTTCGGTGCACGGACATTTCAGTACACGGACCTTTCGACACGTAGATGTGTCGACAGGGCTATCCACGCGCCGCCGCGTTGAGAACTGTGTGACGACACAACTATACAGGGTGTTTTTTAGATGTTACAGAATTTTCATCGGAAAACTACGTACCTGCACTCTTACAACCACACCAACTTCACCACATAGTGGCATAGAGGAAGCTCAGACGGGATAATCCAAGATGCAACTATGGGACCTTGGGAAGCACTTTCGGGTCCTAGATGATGTCGGCTATGATGGTAGATGGTGGTAGGCGTTCCCTCGGCCGTACATGGCCGCCTGGTTGCGGTACAGCTCATTCTTGTGTGACACCTCCGGTAGGGGACCGCTCCATATTTTAGACAACAATGTCCCAAACAATACGTTCAGGTCTCAGGGGCGATGCGTCTAATGACTACTTACAATTCTGCTATCTTGTATTTCCTAGAAGGCATGTAATTAATGAATTAACTCATAAGGATTAATAAATTTTGCCTTATTAGAGTGGGTTGCGCCTGTCGTATACACGGGTGCACTCTTAAAAATTAACTTCACCGCATAGCACGCTCCAAGCCAACCATCACCTGGAATGATATCGTTATCTGCCCTGATTTGTTGAAAACGGGAGGCGTACGCCTTTTTTGTGACAATTATGAACAGCATAAGTGTCACAAAAAGGCGTACGCCTCCCGTTTTCAACAAATCAGGGCAGATAACGATATCATTCCAGATGACTGTTGGCTAGGAGCGTGGTATGCGGTGAAGTTCATTTTTAAGAGTGTGGTTCACGAAATATGAGAAAAGTTAAAAATGGAATGGGTAATCGCACACCACATTGCAGGACTGGGTAGTGTTACCAGTGGTAACCGGTACAAAAAGGCGTACGCGAGGGAGGGCACTTTACATACAAAAACCCTTCAAGAGGTGAAAGCAATGAGAAGGATAAAAGTAGCAGCATGCACTCTAAAAACAGAACCTCACCGCATAGCACGCTGTGCGCCAAGCATGGCCGCGAATGATAGGGTTATCGCTTCTGATTCTAAGAGGGAGGTTGGCGTACGCCTTTTTGTGGTAATTTGGATATATGAAAATTGACACAAAAAGGCGTACGAACCCCTTTCTCTTCAAATCAGAAGCGATAACCCTATCATTCGCTATGGATGCTCGGCTGTGGTTAACTCGGCAGTGTCACCGTAGAAATACCCCGCAATTAGTTTTCGCCCAGCAACTCCTTCTACCATTCAAGGTTTCGCTCTTGGATGTCCTCCCACTTGGGGCCCCGCTGGACCCTCCTTCTGTGAGTGTCATTGACATCTTCCCCACGAGTGTCCGTCATGCTTCTTTGCGTACTCTGCAGACAGTGCTAACAAACCATCTTCATCAATTTCCGCTACATCTTGTGGTCGCAACTGACGCCTCTGCCTCAGAGGAGCGCTCTGGGGTCGGCCTTTTCTTCCCTGAGCTTGACTTTCTGTTCCCGGTGTGGTTTCAGTTCAAATGAGTTTCGTGAAAAAAGGTTAACTTCTAAAGCAGGGCGCCGTCGGCATTAAAATGGGTACTACCCCTTTTGGGACCTTCAGTGGACACCTTTTAGAGAAAAATCTGCCACCGAAGCGGGTCATTTGTTGCAGTAATTAATTGGTTTCGGTTTACGTATTTTTGTCGCGGCTGGTCGCGGCGAAGCGCAAAAGGACGTAATTCATTGGTGTAATTCATTGGTGTAAGGACGTAATTCATTGGTGGACATGGGAGTGAAAGACCGTCCTTTTGCGCTTCACCGCGACCAGCCGCGACAAAAATATGTAAACCGAAACCAATTAATTACTGCAACAAATGACCCGCTTCGGTTGCAGATTTTTCTCTAAAACGTATCTAGTGAAGGTCCCAGAAGGGGTAGTACCCATTTGAATGCCGACGGCGCCCTGCTTTAGAAGTTAGCTTTTTTCACGAAGCTCATTTGAATTTTTATTTAAATAATGAGCGCCTCCCGCTCATTCATGCGGGGCGCATCTTGTAGGCGGTATTGGACAGATACTTGTAAAAAAGAAAGTTATTCGGTTGGTGCACCGGTTCGCGAATTATTTAGCCCGGGGATTTAACTGAAACACCCGGTATAAGTCTGCCACTCCGTCTGCTGGGGGTTCCCGTGTCCCTAGCAGCCCTCCTTTCGTTTGGAGCCTCCAGCACTTCCAGCTGGGATAGGTCGGTAGCGGTTGGGCTTGCGTATTTTCTTTCTGGCTCGCGCCGCTTCTAGCACACCTTTGCATCATCCCACCTTTGCATCCACAATCACCCATTGAGTGTTACCACGCTCACACCGAAGTAGCTGATTAGGACTGAGAAATTCCGGTGGCTCCCTCGTACGAGGCGAGTCAAAAGCAACATAAGTCTGAAAAGGGTGGCCGAAGGTTACAGTGTCATCTGATTGCTTTGGTTTAGCCCCAAGTATAACTTCGTGCACACTTTCAGTGCAGGGTATCCAACTCCGCGGGCTCTTTGCTTACCTGGAATGGAAAGCTACGGTCGAACACACAGCCATACATCTACACTGACTACTACACAATGACTCTACTACAATGACTACTAATGAATGACTGCCTACTAATGAATACTACAATGCCTCTACATGTCAATTATGCAAAAAACCACGACATGCACGATGCTTGCCCTTGTGCCATGGAACCAAAACAAGCGAACTTCAGCACCTCCACCATTTCAACCATTACATTCTCCCCCCAACCATCACATTCTCCATCCAAATTGTCACCGTCAAGTCATAGTACAGTTGGACTTCCTCATAGCCCTGGCCGATCTCCCTTGTGGCTAATGGCCATTCTCCGTGGGACGAAGAAGAAGAATTTGGCCCTCGACTTCGTACCACACCCTTCGCCCTCTCGTCCATCCATTCATAGACCCTGTCCCGTTGCCTTTAGCTGTGTGCCACACCGGCGAGACGAGTGTAAACATGCAGGTCGTGGGCTTCTCGGATGGCAGCCATACGCAATACCAAGAGCAATGGCCCGGAGAACAAAGAACGTGCGAAGCAGACAAAAACAGACGTGGGTGAGTTTCTGCACTTATTCCACGGAGGTATGAGTCCGGAAGTGTTTGGTCGTAGAATACAGGTCGCTAGCGTGATTTCGTTTGCGGCTTTCGTCTTTCGTCGATAGCCAAGGCCGCGAAAGCATTCTTTTGTCGGGTCGCATCCCTCGGAGCTCGAATTGTCCTCGAGATCTTGGTGTCCGGGTCAAACGATGAAAGGTGTTGACAAAAATTACGCCAACGGTTCCGGTCTGTCTTAAGTTCTCGTGTTACCTTAGCTTTCGCCCGGCGGTATGGCACAATGTCAGGAAGTTGGCCAGTACGCAGAGCCGTTCTCTATGCTCGGCGGCGTAATGCTCTATACTGTAATGAAAAAAAAAGGGTAATTTTACTCCTCTTGGGGACTGAATGCATTGCCACAAAAAATGGACCCTTCCGGAAGCAAATGCACGGGAGTAGATGATGGTCACAGAGTGGAGACTGCTTTTCACGCTCCGCTCTATAACAGAACATAACATAATTCGTGTGCGTGCATGAAAATACTTCGAATCAAATCGTCAACCTTGATATGTCGGGTGACATAAAATCTTGCGACATACATATAGGGCACAGTGTCCGAAGAAAGAATCGCTAATTGTTTCCTAGTATGTAGTGTGTTTCTTAGTGTGTACTCGGAACATTTCTAGGTTCGCTGCGTTATACAGCCTTATGCCACCAAATGCACCAAGGACACAAATTTACGTAGACTGTCGCATTCGAAGGACCATTCGCGGAGCTCAGTGACGGTTTGGAGTCTTGGAGAGTAAATGTCTGAGTTAGGGGACTAAAATGCGGAGTAATTGCAGTGTGGGGGACTAGAAGCTGGAATTACTCCCCGTTTTACTCCTTTTTTTTTTCTTAGAGTGTATGTCGTTAACTGCTGGAGAATGAGTGACGTTGGTGGATGGATATTTTAATGCATGTGCCTGTTTCAAGATTTGTTAAATGTGAAATGGCTTGCAACTAGGATAGCCTCCCAATCTGCCATCTCGCTTTTGCCTGAAATCCCCTAATTAAAAAGCTAATTAATGTGCTTCAGGTAATTAGTCATCTTGTAGATGCACACTTTCTTCAAGAGAATGTCGCCTGGTAAGTAAGAACCCAACAGGAAAAAAAGAAAACATGTGTGCTGCTCTCATAGTTGTTTCGTAAAAATTCTGCAAAGGCTAGAAACTTAATACTTTCTATACTAAGACAGCATGTGTCAGTTAAGTCCCAAGGTAAATAATTGGCGAACGGGTGCACGGATCGAAGAACTTTATGTTTACAACCATTTTGTTGGCATTAAAATGGGCACTACCCTCGTGAACACCATATACAGAAAAATCTGCAACCGAAGCGGGTTATTTGTTGCAGTAATGAATTAGTTTCGGCTCAGATATTTCTGTCGCGGTGGAGCGCGAAGGTCCCCCTGCCCACCAATGAATTACATGTTCTTGAGCTTACTTCGCAACGGGGAAGGCACAAGAAAAACAGAGCGTCAGACAAGCTTCGCACATATGGCGCATTCGGGTGGTGATTTCGGGGCAACTTTTTTCCCAACTCACGAGCAGTAATGTTCGCTTGGTCAGTGCCAAGCTATCCCGCATGCTTAGCGAGTAAGCGATTCGTTCTTCGTCGTGGTGTATATGGGTCTTCCGGCACGAACAGGAGCTCGTTCTCGGACTTCTCATGGTGGCGGCCGTTGTGCACGTGTTGCAGTGCATCTGGTTAGACATTGTCGTAATTCCGAAGAGACAATTCACTTGAACGCTACCGATCATTAACATCGATGACTCTCAAGACGCGCAGCAAACAAAAATGGTCCGTGTAATTAATGCGTCACTAGTTCGAGGTACGGGCCACAAACAACTGCGGGAAAAAAAGTTGTCCTCGAATTCTACGATCGTTGGATGTTATATCCTTCGCTTAACAGCACACAGCGCGTTGTCCTCTCTTCCAATACGTAACTGATTGCAGTCCTTTTGCGCTTAACCAATATATGCAAATGATCACATGCAATTAAAGTTACTCTTGTTGTTTGTGTGACGATGGCCACATTTTGTGTGTTTGTTGCTCAAGTGGTAAAGCACACCAGTAATCAAACCTGTACAACAGTGGAGTAAATCAAATTAATCTGCAGCTGTAGCACAGCGGCAGCTTGCAAAGGAACGATCCAAGATGACTCTCTCACAGGACATAGATGGGTAGAAATCCAGCGAACCGGTAAAGAAGTACGAAGGAGTTGCCCTTAGGACAGGAGCCGCCGATATTTCGAACAGAGGCTGTTATTCTTCTGGGCCCCGTCTTCATCATTGGCATGGTATTTAAAGGGTTAGGTCTGACGTGTTAAAGGTTCTCTCTCACAGACAGCGGTATACGAAACAACCGGTCAAGTGCGCGCTTACGAATGAAACGTTATTTTTTTTTTTTTTTTTTTGACAGAGCTGCTTTCTGTTGAACGACAGCCGCAAGCGCGGTAAGAACACGTTAACAAAAAACGTTGTTCCGCAGTGGTGCTCACATTTGAGAGTAAATGACTTTGGAAAAGCATAAAAACACGGAAAGCACCGCGAGCAACAAAGCGTTGCTAAACCGAAGCTTTAGAGATGACCATGTGGTGGACAGTAAGAAATGGAGGTTGTGACAGGACCAACCGCCGGAGGGGTCCTATACGGAAATCTGTTCGAAACTGCCTCTCCGACGTTTCCTTCCTCCATGATCGGCGGTGTCATGCACGAAGGCGCCATGCCAATCCCCTCCCCATGCATTCAGTTCACAGGGACGATGCCTTCAATGACTAGTGATATCTTGTATTTCTCAGAAACATATAATTAATGTATCAGTAAATTTTACCCTATTAAAGTATAGTTGCCTTCGGTGCCGCATGCGTGCACTCTTAAGAATGATCTTCACGGCACAACCCGCACCTAGCAAACCACATCTGCCCTGTTGAAAATGAGAGGTGTACACGTTTTTTGTGACACCCATGCTGCTCATAATTGTCACAAAAAATGGCGTACACCTCCCGTGTTCAACAAGTCACGCAGATAACGATATCATTTTAGATTATGATTAGCTGGAGCGTGCCATGCGGTGAACTTCAGTTTTAAGAGTGCGCTATTTCGACGAAATGTGAGCCAAAGTTGAAAAATAGAGTGCTTCATTGCCTACCACACCGACGGACTGCATATTGTTAGCACAGATGGCTGGTAACACAAGAAACACGAAATTGTAGCAGCGACTGTCAGGATGAATGTGAATTCGTCCAATGTGAATGTCAAGCGAAACTGTCAAAATGTGAATCAGGAATGTGACCAATCCTCGTTCAATAACAGGACCCTCGTGAGCGCCACCATGATCCGACGCTGGTCGCTCGTCTGCGACAGTTCTGGCGTCCATCTTTTGCAAACCCGAAAAAGTTTCGTGTTGTTGTATCTCCCGCTACAACTTTCCCACGGACATTGTGGCTTTAATCCTTATAATTGCGAAACTGACAAAATTAATTTTACCAACCGATTAATCTAAGCACGAAATAAAAATTTTTGAATACGCCTCACACCACTGGTAACATTACGCAGTTGGTCTTTTTTGGTGTGCGATGAACCATTTTGTAACCTTACCTAACCTAACCTAACTTTCGCTCATATTTCGTGAAACTAGCGTAGCGTCGTGAAACTCACTCTGCGTAGTTCTTCAGCCTTGTTGCGTTACACAGGAGCCAAGACTGCGTTCTGCACTGCTCTGCTCTGTATTGAATAAAAATTTGTAGGCATGGTTGGTGTAGATGTCACTTTAGAGCCATACTAGCGAGCGTTGACAGGGCACCAGCTCCCGTGGCATAGTGGTTAGAGTGATCGCTTTCCACGTCGAGACTGGGAGGTGACACGGGTTCGAATCCTGTCACTGGCTGTGCTGTCTGAGGTTTTCCCCGGGTTTTCCGAAGACTTTCTAGACGAATGTCGGCGCAGTTCCCCTTGAAGTCGGCCCAGGACGCATACTAACACCCCTGTCCCCCACTCCTTCCTGCTGTCCTCTCTCCATATGTCCACGTCTATACGCCGCTCACAGCCACAGTTGCTTCGCGGGGCTAACACGGAATTATTAAAAAAAAGAAAAAGAAAGTTAACAAAGCGTCGATTCCGTTACCATGAGGTTAACCTATTTACCGGAATGAATGACAGCGTGCACACTCTCCGTATAGCACGCAACTAGCCAACCATCACCTCGAATGATATCGTTATCTGCCCTGATTTGTTGGAAACGGGAGGCGTACGCCTTTTCTGTGACACTTATGCTGTTCATAATTGTCACAAAAAAGGCGTACGCCTCCCGTTTTCAACAAATCGGGGCAGATAATGATATCATTCGAGATGGTGGTTGGCTTGTAGCAGTGAAGTTCATTTCTAAGAGTGCACGGCTCAGAATTTTACCAGTTGATCGGGTGCGGTATACATGGTATTCCGGAAGTCACGTACATTATCTACGTTCTACTAAAATTAAACCATGAAAATGTGCGAGCAGTGTGTGTTTAAACAAAAACTTGCTGGGACGTCCGACGGAGGAAAAAATAAATAATAAAAAATTCACCGCGTATCTTTCAATAGGTCGGAGTTCCATCGGAATTACAGAAACAGCTCCGGGTTTTCGCTCACCCTCGCATGTGGCAAAGACATTCAACTTTACAAGGCCAGATGCTGATTATGTTCTCATTAACAAAGTATATTTTTCCCAATTTCAGGTGAAGGAGGACGAAACTTCTTACGTCTTACTGGGAAGGGTACTCCTCGTGATTCTTGTTCCGGTGGCATTTGGAGCAACCTATTGGGTTGCACGTCATGAATGGAGATCAACACCGGACCACAAGGGTATCACCACCTCCACCCCTGAAGATGTAGTGATACCCAAACTTCCTCCCAAATACCCATTTCCGGATGCCGATTACGAAGACTATGAAGACACTCCTCACTGGCTTACGACGTCAACGACTGTAACACCCGAGACGACAACCAAGGCGACAATGTCCACGAAACATCCAGACACTGACAAAGTATGTGATACGGAAGACTGCCAGTACATGCGTTGGCTTATTGACGTGTCCATGGACACAGGGAAAGATCCTTGCGAAAACTTTTACAGTTACGTCTGTAACGGAGCTCAGTCGTCTTTATCTCACTGGTATGATCCGACTAAGACATTCAATATGCAAGTCCTGCAGCACAATGTCACCTCAAATGTGATCAGACATTTACAAGACGAAAAGGTCCCGCGCACAGGGCAAACAGGATATCAAAAAGCAGCCGCGCTCTACCAACACTGCATGGATATTAATAACGATACTACGACAAAAGCCCTGAGAGAGCTATTAAAGCAACATGGAATGACTTTCACAGGTGACATGAAATTCGACGAACTGGATGTTATGGTGAAATTTATTTTTGTTTTCGACATTACCCTGATATTTTACGTAGCGAAAGCACGAAGGGTGAAAGACGAGCATGTTGTGCTCTCCATGGGACGAGACTACTCGATAATAGACGACGTCAGGAAAGACCGAGAGGCGAGGAAAGATGAGATTACGCTGATTTTATCGGAAATCCTGTCCATAGACATCCGCGATCTCCCAGATGAGATCATTGCAGCGGAGAATAATTTAGCCAATCTGTCGCAAGTTCAGTACACTGGCAGCGAAACCTCAGGAAGCAAGAACCTTCTGTTCCTCTTGTCGAAGTTAGGCCTTTTAGTGAACAATGACACGACCCTCTCAGAACGGTGGAGTCGGGCCCTGGAGGATAATACAGACGCGCGACTTCCGAAAGATGTAAAAGTCACCATGGCAGTGGACGACGTTCATTTCTTCCACAATTTATTCGGCAAATTACGGAACGCCACATCAAATGAAATAAGGACATTCTTTGCCTGGAGGACTGCTCGTTACCTCTACAAAGCGTCCTTGTTGCACCAATTGCATAGCTACAGGCCTATACTTTTTGATCTTCCTATGTGCCTGGACCAAACGAATGGATGGTTCCCGAACACTGCAGGTTCGGGGTTCCTGTTTACCATAGTGAACACCTCGAGGCTGCATCTCGTCGGGGAGATGATTCACGGAATTGTTGAGGAAGTCAAGAAGTCCTTCGAGACTTCATATTGGCTGGACGAGACCACTAGCAGTCGAGCTCTGCAGAAAATCTCGTTGCTGAGAAAAGATATTGCTTACTTGCTGGAATTTAACTCCGCCTTCAAGATAGACGCGTTCTTTAGAGACATCCCTGACCTCAACGACCTCAACGGAACTTTCATTGAGGACTACCTTCAGGTTCAGAAGTTTTGGACAAAACGCAAGTGGAACGGAATACTGAGCGACTCCTCACCCATCGAGGTGCGACCCATCTTTCCCACATTCCTCGTCAACGGCGTCTACGTGCCGCAGCAGAATCGCATAGCGATATCAGCCGCTGTTTTACTGGCGCCAGTGTTTGCGAATGGTGCTCCTCCAGAGGTGAACTATGGAGCCCTTGGGCGTTTCGTGACACATGAAGTAATGCACGGCTACGACACGTTTGGCAGGAATTATGACGGTGCAGGACATTTCAAACCGTGGTTTACCAACGAAAGTATTGCGGAGTACGACGAGATCGTTCGTTGCCACAACGAGACTATTGAGAAAGCTCCGAAAGCTAGAGCTTACAAAGATTATCCCCAAGAGTATCTAGCAGACACGATGGGTACCACGTCCTTGTTGAGGGCATACAAGGCGGCTTCGGAAAAGTCGCATGTCACTCTGGGCAACGTGAAGGGTTTGACGAAGGACAAGATCTTCTATATTTCCGGGTGTCTAGTGTGGTGTGGAAAGGAATTCCCAGACCCGACGCCTCAAACTCATCCGCCTTCGGATGAAAGATGCAACGTGCCTCTTATGAATTCACAACATTTCAGCGAAACCTTTTCTTGCCCAAAGGACTCGCCAATGAATCCCTCGCACAAATGTGCCTTCTGGTAATAGCTCCCTTCGTTACAAAGAAATTATGTATCCACGTTACAATATGTTGTCTGTATCGTGCATGTGAGTAAATGTCCTACAGCTCACCTCAGCCACACCTCACATTGGCACATCGGGAGTGTGATGCTTTTGATTTTAAGAGTTGCGTGAAGTATAGAGGGGTTCCGTTGTCATCAGGTTACAAGGTCTACGTGTGCAGTTAATCGAAGGTAGAGCGGATATTAGACGAGCTGCCGTGCTGCTTTGGAAACACTGCTAATCATAGCTATTGAGGCGGACAGAGCAGTGGGTGGTGACTGCAGTGGCGGTGACAGCTACGGACAGCATAGCAATCGTAAGGAGAAAGCTGGGAGAGGAAATGATGGAGAGAGCAAAGGATAACTTCATAGGATTTGAACTATCTCGTTTGAAAGAAATGGGTTACTTAGCCCATGACCTCGGCGATAGACGGTTGGGGACATGTAACACTGTTGCTCGACGAATGCGCGATAACTTCCCACCAGGTGTCCCACCGCGTCTTTTCACAGCAATTTCAGTAGTGATTAAGAATACTTTGTCACACACAAAATTTGCAGAGTGGATTTCTTTCGGAATAAGCTTTGAAACGCCGCAGCCAGTATAAACAGATTCCCAGCTGCTTTACAGTACCTTTGAGAGGTGGCGCTGGAGGAATCCGCGCTCTGTGTGCCTCAACACGAGCTCCCGCTGCACACTCAGAGTGAGCTACCGCATTCAGCCTCCATACACGGCTCGGAGAAGCACGTTGCTGGCCAAGGCATACCAGCAAAGCGTGGTAACGTCATCCGCCGTCGTCTGCACCTCCCCCTTCCATAGTTTCATTCCCAGATGGCACGTCTGGGATTCTACCTGCGTTTTCCTCACACATTTTAGATATATGTCAAAATGGCGCCCACATGCCGAACTGATTTCACTTGGATTTAGGCTTTTTTTTTTTCTTTTTTGCTTAGGATTCGTGAACTCGAGGATTCGCGGCTTCGGTTGGCACATCCCTACTTTAAACCGTACGATACTCGGCACTTCAATTTCAATTTCAATTTCAATTTATTTCCTTGCGGTTGGGAGAGCAGCAAAAAGCCCATGAGGCTTGACACCGGCCCTGAGGTACTTACATCAGGGGGTAACATAAAACCGTCATTGTTGTAACTACCCTCAAGCGGATGCATTTGGCAAAACTGCCATCTTGTCCTGATCGCACGTCATAGAAAATGTCAGTTTGAGGTCATGTCGTTTTGCCGCTTACCGACACATTTCCGTCGTCATAACGCCAAGAGGTGAACGTATTTTGCCGGCGTAAAATATGCGGTGCTTCTTCCGCAACATGGTAGCCCATTTTTCGTTTGTTTAAGTGCATAGCATCGCGGCCCAGTGGGTCTCAACACGCTGTCATCACATCTTTGGAAGTCGTCAACAGTGTACGGGGCCTTACCTGTAAAACTGCGCGTTTTACTGCGAGACTATCGGATAAAAATAACTACTGTGATCGAAAGACATCCAAAACGTCGCGTAGAAACAACCGCATTCTTTACAAACCGTTTGGCCGCCGATCACGGACGCCGCCATGTTTAAGATCACGTGTGCCTTGACGTTTGCCGTGACGTGCGACCAGGACCTGTCCAGGATGCATTGCGTTCGCCCAGGACGCTTTCGTCTCCGGAGCAATGAATTGGATGTCACCCCTGTGAGGCCTTGTCTTAAGTCGCGTTGGGGTGTTGGTCCTACCCGACAAGAGAGACTGGAAGAAAAGCTGAGAGAGAGAGTAATTGGGGAGAGCAAAGGAGTTGTAAGGATTCGAGACCCTCTCTCAATGTCCAAGTACGGTTCCAGGAGGCGCCATGATCGAAATTCTGGATTCGGCCGGATTCGGCAACAGGCTTTCCACGAAACCTTCCACACAAAAACACCAGGCGCATTCGGCGCCACGGTATCCAATCCAATGCAAATCGTGCTGGCTTCCGCTGAGCTCCATGTGCCATGCCGAGTGCAAAGTATATTTGTTTTGTCTGCTTTCATTTCATTTCATTTCATTTTAAAGCTCTCAATCGCAATCGCATTACAGAGAGAAGTGAGGTGAAAGAATACACAAAATTACACATATAAAAATACTTAAACAAAATACAGAAGCCGACACTGAAGATTTTTGTTTAAGTTTAATTTGTACAAGCTTTCGCGTGGAGGTCCACGCTTCCTCAGGTACGAGTACAAATTAAACTTACAAACAAATTAATTACATTACATTAATGTAATTACATTACATTAATTACAACAAATTAAACTCTTGTACAAATTAAACTTAAACAAAAATCTTCAGTGTCGGCTTCTGTATTTTGTTTATGTGATCTACAGGACTTGACTCCCCTCTTCGTATACGCTTCCATATAAAAATACTATGAAAATAACAACACAATAACAAAGAATAATGTTATAACAACAGGAGCTTAGAGACTGCTTTGCGGAATGAGTCTGGGTTAGTTATCTCAACTTTGTTACGTGGAAGGTGGTTCCACTCAGTTTCTGTACGCGGGAAAAATGAATGAAAGTAAGAATTAGCCTTACATGAAGGAATGTGAACTTCACAACAATGATCAGTGCGGGACGAGATGCCAAAGAGGCGAGTGATAAATTGTGTACTCAGTTCGGCGTGCTATTAAATTTTATGAAAGAGACAAAGCCGAGATATTTTCCTCCGTATCTGAAGTGGCGCCAAACCCAGAGATTATTTCATTGATGTGATGCTGCTAGTGCAATGGTGGTTTGATAGCATAAAACATGTAGAATTGCTTTGTATCATTTCAATGGCAGTAGTTAGTGTGGAAGAACCAGGGTCCTAAATGGGGGGGGGGAGGCAGATGCGTATTCCAGTTTCGGACGAATTAAAGTATTGATGTTGGCAGCGCTAAGAATTACTAGCGACTAGTCCACATGGCTCTTCCAACTGAGATCAGAGGTTATGTGTACACCAAGGTACTTATAAGATTGAACATTTCATAAAGTTGGGTTGTTCAGTATATAATTGGGTGAAGTTGAATTATGACGAAGTATGACTCTGCATTTATTAGTGTTCAGAACCATTGTCATTCGTTGCACCAATGGGCAACGCTGTTAAGGTCGGACTGTGAGAGGTAGGTGTCAGAAGTGTCAGATTTCCTGAAAGACAACGCAGTCGTCAGCGAATAGGTGGAGAGAGGACGTTGTGCTGTCGAGCATGTCGTTAATATAAATTAGATTAATCGTTAATATGAATTAGAAGCGGAGGGGGCCATGCAAGGATCCCTGGGGTACACCAGATTGAGCAGGTATTGAGCTGGAGTGAGAGCCACATCGCGAGACAAACTGAGAGCGGTTGAGAAGAAAATATTCAGTTTGTTACCAATATTTAACATTTTGAACTCAATTAGCGGAGTTGGTGGTTAATTTTGTCAATTGCATTCGAAAAGTCTAGAAAGATACAATCTGCTTGAGAGCGACAGTCGAGGATGACGCGTAAAGAATGAGTAAGTGAAAAAATGCTCAGTTTCACATTAGTATGACTTCCGAAATCTGTGTTGCAGAGGTGAGATGTATCAATTAGAGACCAGAAAGCTAGCAAGGTCAGAAAACACTGTGTGCTCTAGTACCTTGCATGGCGTGCTTGTGAGGGAGATAGGCCGATAGTTAATATGATTAAACTTTTCACCAGATTTGTAAACTGGAACCACCTTCGCAATCTTCCAATCCTCGGGTAGGGGTCCAGTGACGTTTGAAACAGCATTCTTAGAAAAATAGAGGAATAGGTTATTGTTTCTTTGAGGAATCTGCTATTAACATTCTAAAATCCAGAAGAGCATGATGACTTTAAAGTGGTAATTACTTTCTCCAGATGGATTTACTGATACAGGTAATATTGGAAGGGAATTGAATGGTTGAACGGTTGGTGCAGACGAACAAGCGGCAGAGGAAAAAATTGACATGAACACTTCGTTCAACAAGGAGGCACACCTTTCAAAGCGGGATAGCAGCGCCAGCGGCACTCACCAACCTCACGTCTGCATTTTCGTTAGATACCATCTTCTAGACCTATCTTGGATTATTAGAAATGATATTAGGATGTGTGTTACTTAGGAAATAGTTTGGATTGTACTTTATTAGGTAGGGACCACAGCGGTGATATCCAATTCATTGCTCCGTAGACTAAAGCGAGCTGCGCGAACGCAATGCATCCTGGACAGGTACCGGTCGTACGTGACAGCAAACGTCAAGGCGCACGTGACCTTAAAGACGGTGACGCCCGTGATCGGCAGCCATACAGTCTGCAAAGAATGGGGTTGTTGCTTCTGCGCGACGCTTGGATGTCTTTCGATCACGGAAATTATTTTTATCCGAGAATATCGCAGTAAACCGCGCAGTTTTGCGCATAAGGCCTCGTACTGTTGACGACCTCCAAAGATGTGATTCTGATGACGACCTCGCGTTAAGACTCACTGAGCCGATGCAATGTACTTAAAGGGACCATGAAAGGATATCTGACAAGCCCACGATCATTTTTAACTTGTTCCCCTGTACTAAAGTATTCACCCTGTGAAATATGGAGTTCAAAATCTTTCAAATAGCTAAAATATCCTATATTAACCACGGGCGTAAACGGCAGCTGCTACGGCCAGCCTCCGAGGCTAACTGGCCGTGACATCATACACAGAGGATGTTGCTTATTCGCGGACGGGCTTTTGCGAGCAAACTGCAAAATTTTCAAGCAAGCTTGCATACTTCATCATGAAATATGTTTTAATCTGACTTGTAGACAAGATTGTAACTAACCGTTGACACAGAATCCTACGAGAAATGTAATATAGCCGTTGACCGTCACCACGGTTACCGCAGTACGCTTTCCTCTTTGAACTTCTTCGTCGTCACAATATATATCTCCGTCGGTGACATTTTACAAGCTGCTGCGTACCGAACGATCCATAGATGCTCTGTGTGTCGTATAATCTCTCCCTCCATTGCTGATAATTTGCCTTTCGCCATATTTTAAGTGATTGCGACGGCAGGTATACGACGTCGTTGTTGTCCAAACCAAAATCATGCACCCACGTGGTCCGGCGGGGCGTGTCCTCCTCATCGTTCACAGTTGGCTGAGAGGATTGGATGGTGATGACGCAAGCCCACTTCCAATGCATATATTCAGCAGTCACGCCCTGCTATTTTTGTCTGATAACTGCGCCCCCGTTGTACTGAATACGGTTGAAAGTCTATGCGTGTACGATAGTGAGGGATCGTAAGAACGGCATCCTGCAGCGTACGCGGAATTCGCGGAAATCATTTCACGGCCCCTTTAAACTAACGAGAAATGGAGAAAGAGGCGCCACATACTTTACGCTGACAAAATACGTTCATCTCTTGGCGTTGTGACGACGGAAATATGTCGGTAAACGGCAAAACGCCATGTAAACAAAGTCACATGACCTCAAAATGACGTTTTCTATGACGTGCGACCAGGACAAGACGGTAGTTTTGCCAAAGGCGCCCGTTTGAGGTTAGTTACAACAATGGCGGGTTCGTGTTACTTTCTCAAATTGGCACCTCCGGAGTACGCCGAAAGCCTCATTGACCAACGTGTGTTTTCTTGTTTCTTTGTTTACATTGCTCTGGACTGAAGGTAGTTGAGGCAGGAACTGTTACATTACAAGTTTAAAAGTACATATAGGGTTTTGCTTTTGATTGTTGCTCTTGCTTCGTGTAAATAATTCAGACTCGAGAATTGATGTATTTCTTGTAGTCTATGAACGATATGTTAAATACGTTAAGCAAACTATATATGGGTACATATTCTCCCGAAACTCAACTATTATTTGTTATTTCTTTTATTATTTCATTAAAGAAATGTATCATATTCTGCTTCAAAACACTCTCCAGTAGAAGTGTTTTTTTTTTTCCCTTGGCTTTTTGCACTCTTTTTAGAGAACGGATTCTAAAGATTCGAGATTCGTAAGATTCGAGGATTCGCTTGACCTTCCTAGGATTGGGATTCGGACCATTGCACTCTGACCAGGTTTCGACTTCCGTGATCGGATATCGGACTACAATCATCCGTACGCTCTTCAAGGATTGCATGTGTTGGGATTGCTCAGCTGAGCACGTACTGCTAAGAGGGGAAACATTGTATTTTAAACAAGGGCAAAATTAGCTACGTGATTTGTCACGAGAATGTCGTCGAAAAGGAACCCAAACAAGTAGACTTCGAATCCCTGCCTGAAGAAGGCTACACGCTGGAATAAAAACAAGTACTGACATACTTAGTTTTGTCTTTGCTACTGCTAAGGCACCACTAAATTTATTCCCCCCAAAATAGTTCGGTAGCAAACACGAAATGTGGAGGTGAGCCATGATACAAAACGGGGGAAACATATCACAAACGTGGCGTGTATAGCTTCTATGCCAAATGTTTCGTCAACGTCAGCAAAACCCGACCGGTACGTTTTATTTATTTATTTTATTTCGTTTATTTTTTGTTCCGGAAGCATAGTGATGATGATAGTGATAATTGTAGAACAGCGGCTTCCTGCTTTGGGCGTGAGAAATAACTATATTCGGTTATAAGGAAGAAAAATCATCGAAGCTCTTCGGCTGCTACCATATATATACCATATACCAGCATATGCCGGCACAGTTCCCCCAGGGCGGCAGTCATGACGTTGCCCTCCTCTGTGGGGCAGACAAGGGCGAGCCCTTTGACGACCACCACCAGAACCATTCCAGCATTAGACACCTGCCTCGGCCTTATGGGGTCCTTTCGTTTGTGTGGCCCAGCTCCCTGAGACAGAGTACCGGACGCACGTAGTCCGAGAGGCTACGCACGCACCCCTTTGGTTTCGTCAATTTTCTCCCGATGAAGGTTCTCGAGCCTAACGCCACAGATCCCAACAGTTCCCGGCGTTCCATTAAACTTACACGCCTGCGAACTATATAGGCACACGCTTAGCCATTGTGCCCGGATATACAGACACACATGTGTCTTGTCTCTTTAATTACCACAAGTGACACTTTTGGGACGGATTCATAGGCTCATTCTTGCGGCAAGAGAATGCTTTACTAAAGTGGTCAGAATTTCTTAGAGGCACATTGCACCTGTCTACAGGTGGTGGATGGGTTGGATCTGTACCTGCCACCCCGCACAACATTCTTGCAAATCATTCTTGGATGGAGAAAAAAAGGAATTAACAAAAAAGTAACCGTGTATCTTTCAATAGCTCGGAGTTCATCCAAATTACAGAAACAGGTCCTTACGTGGAAAAGATATTCAACCCGAAAACGCCAGGTGCTTATTATGTTCTGATGAACAAAGTATATTTTTCTTAATTTCAGGTGAAGGAGGACGAAACTTCTTACGCCTTGCTGGGAAAGGTACTCCTTGTGACGCTTGTTCTGGGGACGTTTGGAGCAGCATATTGGGTTGCACGTCATGAATGGAGACACACGCCGGACGGCCAAGATATCACCACCTCCACCCCTGAGTATGTCGGGATACCCAAACTTCCGCCCAAGTACCCATTTCCCGATGCCAGTTATGAAGACTATGAAGACACTCCTCACTGGCTCACGACGTCAACGGCAGAGATACCTCAGACGACTTCCGAGGCGACAATGTCAACACACATCACGCAACATCCATTCACTGACAAAGTATGTGATACGGAAGATTGTCAATACATGCGTTCGCTTATTGACGTGTCCGTGGACACAGGGAAAGATCCTTGGGAAAACTTTTACAGTTACGTCTGTAACGGAAACGGAGCTCTGGAGTCTTTATCTCACTGGTATGATCTGACTACGGCGATCAATTTGGAAGTCATCCAGCGCAACATCACCTTAAATATGGCCAGGCATTTACAAGACTTAAGGTCCCAAGAAGAGGGCAAACGGGATATCAAAAAGTAGCAGTCGTCTATACCAGCACTGCATAGATATTGACAACGTTACGACGACTGAAGCAATGAGACAGTTTTTAAAGCAGCAAAGAAGGACTTTTGCAAGTGACATGCAGTTCGGCCTACTGCATGCTATGGTGAAATTCAATTTTGGTTTCGACATTCCCCTGATATTTGAAATAAAACCAAGCTGGGTAGAAGGCGAGCAGCTTTTACTATACATGAGGCAAGAGTACTGGATAAATACGCCGTCACGGGAAACAGAGAGGCGAGGAAAGATGAGATTACGCTAATTTTATCGGCAATCCTTTCCATAGACCTCCGCGATCTCGCAAATGAGATTATTGCAGTGGAGAATAATTTATCCAATCTGGCGCAAGTTAAGTACACTGGCAGCGAATCCTCAGGAAGAAAGAAGCTTCTGTTCCTCTTGTCGAAGTTAGGCCTTTTGGTAAACAACGACACGACCTGTCAGAACAGTGGAATGAAGCCGTGGAGGATAGTACAGACCCGAGACTTCCGAAAGACGTAAAAGTCAGTATGACAGTGAACGATGTTCATTTCTTCCATAATTTATTCGGCAAATTCAGGAATGCTACGGCAACTGAATTAAGGTTATTCTGTGCATGGAAGATTGCCCTTTACCTTGTTGAATCCATAGTACAGTGATTAGCCTAGTTATCCGGATGTTCCTGTGTGGCTGGACGGAACTGCGAAAATGTTCCCGAAAACTGCAGGTTCGGGTTTCCTGTTGCCCATAGTGAACAGTTCGAGGCTGAATCTCGCTAGGGAGATGGTTCAGACAATTGTCGACGAGATTAAGAAGTCCTTCGAGTCTTCACGTTGGCTGGACGAGACAACTCGCGTTGGAGCTCTGAAGAAACTTTCTGTGGTGAAAAAACAGATTGGTTACTTGCCGGAATTTAGCTCCGCCTTGAAAATAGACGCGTTCTTCAAAGATCTCCCTGACCTAAACGGACCTTTCATTGAGGACTACATTCAGGTTCGGAAGTTTTGGACAAAGCACAACTGGAATGGAACATTGAGCGACTCCTCCTTCGTGGATCCACGATACACGTTTCTTCCATACCTCGTCAATGGTGCTTACATACCGACGCTATATCGCATATTCATTGCAAACGCTCTTTTGCTCACGCCTGTCTTTTCGTATGGTGCTTTTCCAGAAGTGAACTATGGAACCCTTGGAACCCTAGGCACCGCCGTGACACATCAACTAATGCACGGCTACGATACGTTTGGCAGGAATTATGACGGTGCTGGGCATTTCAAACCGTGGTTTACCGAAAGAAGGTATTGTGGAATACGACAAGATCGTTCGTTGCCACAACGAGACTATTGAGAAAGCTCCGAAAGCTAGAGCTTACAAAGATTATCCCAAGAGTATCTAGTAGACAAGATGGGTACTACGTCTCGGTTGAGGGCATCGGAAAAATTCGGAAAAAATCGGAGAAAAAGCTTCGGAAAATTCGCATGTCACTTTGGGCAACGTGAGGAATTTGACGAAGGACAAGATCTTCTACATTTCCGGGTGTCTAGTGTGGTGTGGAAAGGAATTCCCAGACCCGATGCCTCGAACTCATCCGCCTTTGGATGAAAGATGCAACGTGCCTCTTATGAATTCACAACATTTCAGCGAAACATTTTCTTGCCCAAAGGGCTCGCCAATGAATCCCTCGCACAAATGTGTCTTCTGGTAATAGCTCACTTCGTTATAAAGGAACTCTACACAATATGATGCCTGTGTCGTGCTTGGGAGTAAATTTCCTACATGTCACCTCAGCCACAACAAGCGATGACGAAGGCGAATACGCTGCATTCCCTGTCATTCGCGGTGGGGGTTGCGTGGGGGGTATACAGTTGAAATGTTAGGGGGCGTCACTGAACATTTGGGGGCGTTAGGGGGCTGTAAGGGGGGGTCTGGATAAATCTGCTGCGACAAACTCCCACAGTTCACGTCGGCTGCTGTAATGCCTTGGATATTGAGAGTTTCCCGTAGTATTGGGTTGCTGAGCGTTGCGTTGTTATTGAGTTGCGAAGGCGGACAGTGCAGTTGATCGTACTATAGGTACAGCTGGTATTAGACGAGCTGGCACGCTGTCTCGGAAGCGCCGCCTGTCTCGTTATTGAGGAGGGGAGAGCTGTGGGTGGTATTGTGGTGGCGGTGGCAACTACAGACAGGGCAGAGGGCCTGGCCTCTCTCTGATCTTCTGCCGATATCGCGGAGCCTATGAGATATTGGGTAGAGCGTATTTTGACGTCAAGGTCTTACTGTAAGTAACCGTAAGTTACGCTGCGCGCCTGTATGGAGGCGGAATGCTGCATCAGGGAATGCTGCTGCTCAGGCAGTATTTACTCTAATGTAACACATCGTCGCCGGATTTGTACTGTAATTTGAACATTTTTTACGTGTATTACTGCGTAGCGGCACATCTGTAACCGAGTACAATACCAAATATCAGTACAGTACTAAATATCATTTTCTTAAAGAAAATTAAGTAATAGTATGGCCACTGCGAAATAAATACGAAAAGCGTGCAGTTGAAAATCTTACCCGGTACCACCTCAGGTACCAGTGAAAAACAGGCTGAAACATTCAAATCATTCTGGTACAACCTTCAAACATATTTGTATGTTCAAAATATAGGACGATGACTTGTCTTTAGGACGCGGTTAGCTCTAAAGACATGCTCAAGTCTCTCATACTCTCGCTATCAGACGGGCACTGAAAACACTCAAGAATGAACTCGTTTTAATACTTATTTAAATAATGAGCGCCTCGCACTCACTAACAAGGTGCGCAGCCTGAAGGTAGTATCGGGCAGCTATTTATAAAAAAGAAAGTTATTCGATCGGTGCACTCGTTCACGAATTATTTAGACCGAGGATTTAACTCAGACACCCGGTGCATGTAAGTTCACCCCCGCGCCTAACCAGCCTTACATCTCATATCACACTGGTTATACATTATACACCAACATCCCGCCATACATGTATGACAAACGTGTATAACAAACATGCCTTGTCACACTTCTGTGTGACAAGGTCACACAGCTGACACACACTGTGGTGGTCACAGTGCTGCTGGTCACACTGCCCACACACTACCCATCTATATCCCGTCATACATGTATGACGAACGTGTATAACAAACATCCCTTAAACATGTATGACCATACAGTGCTGGTCACACTGCTTAAACACCGGCAAAACATGTTTTAAAACACGTGTGTATACCCAGTGTGACCGTGCCGTCATACAAGCAAATGCTCTGACTATGTTTGACAACATGTTGTCAAACACACGACGATGTATTTGGGCACTGCCGAAAAACGGTGATGGACAAGTTGTATAAACGGGCGTATTCGCCACGACACGAACGAAACGAAACGAAACGAAACGTGCAAACGAAAACGTTTGCAACGGTCAGTGTCAACGACATCGTGATGCGGGTGAGTTATTTTGCACGAGTAAGTTGTAAGTCAGTGTTCGCGACATTGTGTTGCACGTACGTTCAAAATGGCGACCTCTTTGCCTGCGCACATGGAGCATGAAACAATCGAAAATCAGCCAGTGCAGCCCAGTCTTCGTCGTCTTCGTACATTTTGAATTGCGATGTCCGCGAATGGAAGTTATATAAACTCCTGGGTTGGTTACTGTGACACTGACGTGTGTCATACATCAGTGTTTAAGCCACTCCCACTGTAGTTGTATAACCAGTGTGACCGATGTTTGAACGACACATGTTTGAGGCGACGTATAATCATAAAAGCGTTTGAATCGAACGATGTTGTCAAACAAGAATTGTATGACCAGTGTGACCGAGCATTATACATACGCCATACATGTTTGAAGATATGTTGACATACATGTTTGGAGCACGTGTATAACCAGTGTGACTCCGGCCTTATGCATGTATGACGAACGTGTATAACAAACATCCCTTGTCACACTGCTGTGTGACAAGGTCACACAGCTGACACACACTGTGGTGGTCACAGTGCTGCTGGTCACACTGCCCATACCCACCTATATCCCGTCATACATGTATGACGAACGTCTATAACAAACATCCCTTAAACATGTATGACCATACAGTGCTGGTCACACTGCTTAAACACCGGCAAAACATGTTTTAAAACACGTGTGTATACCCGGTGTGACCGTGCCGTCATACAAGCAAGCGCTCTGACTATGTTTGACAACATGTTGTCAAACACACGACGATGTATTTGGGCACTGCCGAAAAACGGTGATGAACAAGTTGTATAAACGGGCGTATTCGCCACGACACGAACGAAACGAAACGAAACGAAACGTGCAAACGAAAACGTTTGCACGAGTCAGTGTCAACGACATCGTGATGCGGGTGAGTTATTTTGCACGAATTATTTGTAAGTCAGTGTTCGCGACATTGTGTTGCACGTACGTTCAAAATGGCGACCTCTTCTTCTTCTTCTTCGTCTTTCTCCGCAGTGGAGCATAGCACGGGGCAATTGGCCACGGATCGTGACATGAGGGCCCAGTTAATGACGGTTACGTGAAGCGATGAGAGGACGAGATGAATGAAATGACTGAATAAAAGATGAGCGGGGGAATGGAATGACGACCTGACAATCTACCAAAAGACAGAATGGAAGATGCCGACAGTGGAACATCGTGGGCACGGAGCGGGACCGCTAGGAACATGACGCGTTGGGATGAGTAGCGCGAACAGTGGAGAAAAAAGTGTTCAATAGTGCGCACATGGAGCATGAAACAATCGAAAATCATCCAGTACAGGCCCGTCTTCGTCGTCTTTCATACATTTTGAATTGCGATGTCCGCGAATGGAAGTTATATAAACTCCTGGATTGGTTGCTGTGACACTGACGTGTGTCATACATCAGTGTTGAAACCACTCCCACTGTAGTTGTATAACCAGTGTGACCGATGTTTGAACGACCCATGTTCGAGGCGATGTATAATCATACAAGCGTTTGAATCGAACGATGTTGTCAAACAAGAATGGTATGACCAGTGTGACACAGCATAGCTTGGAAGAAGAAGAAGATGTGCTGTATCTTGCCCTCGTGATCGTGCCTTCTGTTCTGCCATTCGAATTTGGCTTTCGACTTCGTACATCACCCTTCACCCTCTCATCCATCCATTCATAGATCCGTGGCCCGTTGCCTTTGGTTGTGTGCCACACTGACAAGACGAGTATAAACATGCAGGTCGTGGACTTCCCGTATGACAGCCATACGCAATACCAGGAGCAATGGCCCGGAGAACAAAGAACGAGCGAAGAAAAGCCGACATTGGTGAGTTTCTGTACTGATTCTACCGAGGCATTATTCTACAGGTGTTTGGTCGTGGAATACAGTTACAGCTATCGAAACCTGTAGCTGTGCATAACCATTCAGTTCAGCATTTAAAATTATAATTTCCACAGTCTGTTTCATAAAGTATTAACGGAGCATGCGCGAAACGGTGGCGTATCCTATCGGGACTTGGCGTTTGGTTGTCACATGCCTCCTAAATACTGAGTCAATAGGACCGAGCATATTTTGTAAGGCTCTAGTTGTCATTCGGCGTCCGTCATCCACATTATATCGGGTTGCACATTTCTGCGATAACAGGCAATATTCTGTGAACCTGTGGAGTTGACTTTTTGATAAAGACGGTAGTGGCATGTTCGTTCCGCATTTGCAAATCAAAGTACAACAAGGGGGAGAATTTTAGCTTGTTCCGGTTTCGGTGTAGACGAATGAACCCGCTGCAGTAGTAGTAGTAGTGTAGTTTTTGCTCACTGCTCGTGCACAGGTACCGGTAATAAACCGGACGCTCCATAAAGTACAGGTTATGTCCACTTAAACCTTTAGGACAAACGGGGACAGCACGTACATGGCTTTAGTTCACACCGCTATTGACAGCCACTTCATTTCGCTGCTTCCCGCGCGGTGGCACCAGCTCTTCCTGGAAAGGCAGATTGCAAAGACAGTTACTTGTCATTCCAACCTGCCTTTACAGAAAGAGCTGGTTCCACAGCGGGAATAGCCGGAGAGTATGTGTCATAATATGTATGATACATAGCCCTAGTCATATACAGGGTGTCCCAGAAAACGTGTCATTGAATTATAATAAAAAAAAAATACACCACCTAGAGTCATGCGGTCAATGGCATTTGTTCTTAGTGTGTTTTTGCCACCTCCTCGTGTGAATGTCATGTAACGCGAGTTTAATTATGTAAATTTTTGCAAGCTTAAGTAGGAAATTTTCCTAGTAAAGGTCACTTTTTTACCCCACCAATGTGAAGAGCGTGTCTAATTTAGTCAAATTAATGATAATTGAAAGGGATATTCAGGAGCTCTCCCATCGGAAAAAATAGCCGAACATCATGCTCTGCGGAGGTCGCACAGAATAGCGCACGATGAATTTTTCAGCGCAATCCTCGTCAGTCCGCCGAAAGGAGGTTGGAAACCCAGCCCTCCCCGACATCGCAGAAAGAGATAAACAGGCACGGCTTATCACGTCCGACTCTCGCTGGGATAACGCTTTCCCTCCCCGAATTTTAGGAACTGTTACTTTCTCTACTATCACTCTGTGGGCTGGCTTCGGGACCTCCTTTCGTCGCACTCAGAGCGATTGCGCTCAAAAAGTCGCGCGATCGCGCGCTATGGTCCGGTGCTACGAAAAGCATGATATTTGGCTATTTTTTCCGATGGGATAGTTCGTGAATATCACCGTCAATTATCATGAATTTGAGTGAATTCGGCACGCTCTTCATATTGGCGGGGTAAAAAAGTGACCTTTACTTGGCAAATTTCCGAGTTCAGTTCGCAAATATTTACATAATTAAACTTGGAGGACACGACATTCACATTAGGAGGTGGCAAAAACCATTTAATAAGTACAAATGCTGTTGACCGCATGATTCTAGGTGGCGTAGCATTTTTACTATAATTCAATCCCACGTTTTCTGGGACACCCTGTATATGTAGCCCTCTAACACTAACCGGCCTTTATTTGTCTACACTGGGTCACGCATGGGGGACTGTCAATCTATCCAGAACGTAGCTTTCTCTTCCTTTGTCTCCTCTTCTTCCTCTAGGTCCCCGACCTAGTTCGCTTCATGCTCCCGAGCTTTCAGTCCGTTCCTCCGCGAACGGTAAGGGACCACGGGCGCAATAGCGGCTGTTAAAAGGGTTCATCTTCCCTATTGAAAATCTATTCCTCAAAGCGTGAGTATCATGGGACATTTGGGGTTGCCCTAGGACCTGGAGACGCCCCAAGACGTAGGTGCACGGCTGGGTCGCAAGAATTCTGCTTTAGGACATTTCGGTAGAGGACGTTTCGGTACATAGATGTTTCGATGCACGGACATTCCAGTACACGGACCTTTCGAAGCGTAGATGTGTCGACAGGGCTATCCACGCGCTGCCGCGTCGAGGACTGTGTGACGACACAACTATACAGGGTGTTTTCGGAAAACTACGTACTTGCACTCTTAAAAATGAACTTCACCACATAGGGGTATAGAGGAAGCTCAGACGGGATAATCCAAGATGCAACTATGGGACCTTGGGAAGCACTTTCGTGTCCTAGATGATGTCGGTGACGGTGGTAGATGGTGGTAGGCGTTCCCTCGGCCGTACTTGGCCGCCTGGTTGCGGTACAGTTCATTCTTGTGTGACACCTCCGGTGGGGGACCGCTCCATCACGGGCGAGATATTTTGGACAACCATGTCCCAAACAATACGTTCAGGTCTGAGGGGCGATGCGTGTAATGACTACTTAAAAATCTGCTATCTTGTATTTCCTAGAAAGCATGTAATTAATGAATTAATTCATAAATATTCATAACCTTTGGCTTATCAGAGTGGGTTGCGCACGCTGTCGTATACACCGGTGGTTCACGAAATATGAGAAAAGTTAAAAAATGGAATGGGTAATCGCACACCACATAGCAGGATTGGATAGTGTTACTAGTCACCAGTGGTAACACTATCCAATCCTGCTATGTGGTGTGGTAACAGAAAAGAACTGAAAATAACGTAACGACAAAAACATAAAATCGGCGTATCAAAGACGCGCAGGGAATAAAGCCAAAATGCCAAAATCTTAGTAAGGAATGTGGCTAGTCTTCGTTCAATGACCGTACGCTCGGGGGCGCCACCATGATACGACGCTCTTGGCGCGTCAGCGGCGAGTCCCACGTCGATTTGTTGCAATCCCGAGCAAGTTTCGTGTCGTTGTATCTCCCAACCTTCTCATTGACATTGGGGCTCTAATCCTAATGAACACGAAACTGACAAATTAATTTTACTAATCAATTAATTGCAAAATAAAAATGTTTGTGTGTTCCCCGCGCCGCTGGTAACACTCCGCTGTTCGTGTTGATGGTGTGCGATGCACCGTTTGTTAGCAAATGAACAAAACGACAACTTCCGTGCATCGAGCACGGCCCACTGTCATTCTGCGCGGGACAGTAGAATAAACCTTGTTCGCTGGTTCCCTGTCAGTGGCCTGATCTGCTAGCACTTACATCACCATTCTGTTTTAAAACTTTGGCTCACTTTTCGTGAAACACTCGCCATACCTTCCAGTCTTGTCACATGGCACTGCTACGAAGACGAAGTCAGCACCGGTCTTCTCTGTATTGAATAGCAACTTGTACGCATGGTTGGTGTAAATGTCACTTCAGAACAATAAGTGCGAACGTCAGCCGAGCGTCGATTCTGTCACCATAAAGTCATCCTACTTAACGGAACGAATGACAGCGTGCATGGCTCAGAATCCCGCCAGTTGATCCGGTGCGGTAGCCGCGGTACTTCGGTAACCGCATTATCCACGGTCTTCTAAGACACGCTAAACTATCAGTCGCACTTGATGTCACATCTGGTTTTGTTGCACTCTGTTATTTGCAAGCAATACGTGTTTAAGCAAATCATTATTGGATGGAGGAAAAAATAAATTAACAAAAAAGTAACCGTGTATCTTTCAATAGCTCGGAGTCCTTAGGTCCTTACGTGGGAAAGACATTCAACCCGAGAAGGCCAGGTGCTTATTATATTCTGATTGAACAAAGTATATTTTTCTTAATTTCAGGTGAAGGAGGACGAAACTTCTTACGCCTTGCTGGGAAAGGTACTCCTTGTGACTCTTGTTCTGGGGACGTTTGGAGCAGCATATTGGGTTGCACGTCGTGAATGGAGACACACGCCGGACGGCGAAGATATCACCACCTCCACCGCTGCGTATGTCGGGATACCCAAACTTCCGCCCAAGTACCCATTTCCCGACGCCAGTTATGAAGACTATGAAGACACTCCTCACTGGCTCACGACGTCAACGGCAGAGATACCTCAGACGACTTCCGAGCCGACGATGTCAACACGCATCACGGAACATCCATTCACTGACAAAGAATGTGATACGGAAGATTGTCAATACATGCGTTGGCTTATTGACGTGTCCGTGGACACAGAAAAAGATCCTTGCGAAAACTTTTACAGTTACGTCTGTAACGGAGCTCTGAGGTCTTTATCTCACTGGTATGATTTGAATACGAATTTCAATTTGAAAGTCATCCAGCGCAACATCACCTTAAATATGGCCAGGAATTTACAAGACGTAAAGGTCCCAAGAAGAGGGCAAACGGGATATCAAAAAGTAGCGGCCTTCTACCAGCACTGCATCAATATTGATAACGTTAGGACGACTGAAGCAATGCGACAGTTTTTAAAGCAGCAAGGAATGACTTTTGCAAGTGACATGCAATTCGACCTACTGCATGCTATGGTGAAATTCAGTTTTTGTTTCAACATTGACCTGATATTTAGAATACAAGCCCGCTGGGTAGGCGAACAGGTTGTGCTATACATGGGGCAAGATCTCTACATAAGATTCGCCGTCCACGAAGACCGAGAGGCGAGGAAAGAGACGATTACGCAAATTTTATCGGCAATCCTTTCCATAGACCTCCGCGATCTCGCAAATGAGATTATTGCAGTGGAGAATAATTTAGCCTATCTGTCGCAAGTTCAGTACACTGGCAACGAAACCTCAGGAAGAAAGAAGCTTATGTTCCTCTTGTCGAAGTTAGGCCTTTTGGTAAACAACGACACGACCTTGTCAGAACGATGGAATCAAGCCCTGGAGGATAATACAGACTCGAGACTTCCGAAAGACGTAAAAGTCAGTATGACAATGAACGATGTTCATTTCTTCCACAATTTATTCGGCAAATTCAGGAATGCAACGGCAAATGAATTAAGGATATTCTTTGCATGGAGGACTGCCCGTTACCTCTATCAAGAGTCCTTGTTGAACCCATCGTATCGCGATCGGTCTAGTGTTCCGGATTTTAATTGCCTGGACAGAACGTCGAAAATGTTCCCGAATACTGCAGGTTCGGGTTTCCTGTTCCCCATAGTGAACAGTTCGAGGCTGTATCTCGCTAGGGACATGATTCAGACAATTGTCGACGAGATTAAGAAGTCCTTCGAGTCTTCACATTGGTTGGACGAGACAACTCGCGTTGGAGCTCTGAAGAAACTTTCTGTGGTGAAAAAACAGATTGGTTACTTGCCGGAATTTAGCTCCGCCTTGAAAATAGACGCGTACTTCAAAGATCTCCCTGACCTAAACGGACCTTTCATTGAGAACTACATTCAGGTTCGGAAGTTTTGGACAAAGCACAACTGGAATGGAATATTGAGCGACTCCTCCTCCGTGGATTCACCATACACGTTTCCTCCACACGTCGTCAATGGTGCTTACATAGCGACGCTAAATCGCATATTCATTACAGCCGCTCTATTGTTCACGCCTCTCTTTTCGTATGGTGCTCCTCCAGAAGTGAACTATGGAGCCCTAGGCAGCGTAGTGACACATGAACTAATGCACGGCTACGATACTTTTGGCAGGAATTATGACGGTGCTGGGCATTTCAAACCGTGGTTTACCGAAAAAAGTATTGCGGAATACGACAAGATCATTCGTTGCCACAACGAGACTATTGAGAATGCTCCGAAAGCTAGAGCTTACGAAGATTATGACATAGAGTATCTAGCAGACACGATGGGTACTACGTCCCTGTTGAGGGCATATAAAAAAGCTTCGGAAAAGTCGCATGTCACTCTAGGGAACATGAGGGATTTCACGAAGGACAAGATCTTCTACATTTCCAGGTGTCAGGTGTGGTGCGGAAAGGAATTCCCAGAAGTGAGGTCGCTAACTCATCCGCCTTTGGATGAAAGATGCAACGTGCCTCTTATGAATTCACAACATTTCAGCGAAACCTTTTCTTGCCCAAAGGACTCGCCAATGAATCCCTCGCACAAATGTGTCTTCTGGTAATAGCTCACTTCGTTATAAAGGAACTCTACACAATATGATGCCTGTGTCGTGCTTGGGAGTAAATTTCCTACATGTCACCTCAGCCACAACAAGCGATGACGAATGGAAATACGCTGCATTCCCTGCCATTCGCGGTGGGCGTTGGGTGGGGGGTATACAGCTGGAATGTTAGGGGGCTGTAAGGGGGGGGGGTCTAGATAAATCTGCTGCAACAAACTCCCACAGTTCACGTCGGCTGCTGTAACGCTTTGGATATTGAGAGTTACGCGTAGTATTGAGTTGCTGAGCGTTGCGTTGTTATTGAGTTGCGAAGGCGGACAGTGCAATTGATCGTACTATAGGTACAGCGGGTATTAGACGAGCTGGCATGCTGTCTCTGAAGC
The DNA here is from genome assembly GCF_037126465.1 of Ornithodoros turicata. Taxonomy (NCBI): domain Eukaryota; kingdom Metazoa; phylum Arthropoda; class Arachnida; order Ixodida; family Argasidae; genus Ornithodoros; species Ornithodoros turicata. The sequence goes on along the minus strand of NC_088203.1, from coordinate 99,693,900 downwards.
GCCGCTTGTCTCGTTATTGAGGAGGGAAGAGCTATGGGTGGTGTCGTGGTGGCGGTGACAACTACGGACAGGGCAGGAGGGCCTGGCCTCTCTCTGATCTTCTGCCGATGTCGTGGAGCCTATGAAACATTGGAGCGTATTTTGACGTCAAAGTCTTACTGTAAGTAACCGTAAGTAATGCTGCGCACCAATATGGCGGCGGAACGCTGCGTCGACGAATGCTGCTGCTCAGGCAGTATTTACTGATGTAACACATCGTCGCCGGACTTGAACTGTAATTTGAACATTTACGTGTATTACTGCGTAGCGGACACATCAGTAACTGAGTACAATACGAAATATCCAAACTATATCCAAATACAATTTTTTAAAGAAAATTAAGTAATAGTATGGCCACTGTAAAATACGAAAAGCGTGCAGTTTAAAATCTTACCCGGTACCATCTCAGGTACCAGTGGAAGCTGCTGTGGTGGTGGTATTTCGGAGAAGCGGCTGTATGGTATGTACCACTGCGGCCATACACCATGTTGCAAGTCCATTGAGCGAGACTGTGCCGCGTTCCGATTAGTCTACAATGTTTTGAAATCTCATTTTCTAAGCGGGCATGTGCATGCGGCCTCTCGCCTGTCACGGTACCATTATTTTAGCATAGCTATTATAGCATTAAGGCAAGATTACGTGACATTCAAGCGCGTTCGGTTTCGCTGTAATGTATGATGACCCTCAAGTAGAGCAAAACATGCTCAACATGAAATGGTACGCACTCGTGAGACTGGCTAGGTGTTAGGAGTTCTGCTTCAAGTTCCAACTTCGTTCCAGTGTATCCGCAACGCATTGGGCTTGTACGCACAATGCACCCATGTATCAGATCCTTGAATCAGTGATTTGTGTCAAATAAATGTTTTGTTTTAGCCAAAAATATGATAGTCGATATGGATATGGATGGATATGGATAGTAGTTACGGATATAGTTATTTTGACTACTGAAGCTGTACCCGGTGTGAAATCCAGTAGAAATCGATGGTATAGCCAAGACCGGCCGAAAAGGTAGCCGAACATTGAAGCTCCTGATTGGTTATGCATAACATCTCGCATATTATCTCAAACAATGGGCTCTATGGGGAGCTGTTGGAGCCTGCACTCTTACAAATGAACTTCACCGTATAGCACGCTCCTAGCCTACCATCTCGAATGATATCGTTATCTGCCCTGATTTGTTGAAAACGGTAGGCGTACGCCTTTTTTGTGACATTATGAACAGCATAAGAGTCACAAAAAACACGTACGCCTTCCCAAGCAGCACAAGGTACTGAAAGTCGAGTGCAATAGGGGTGCACGGGTAGGTGGACGGCCTTGAACACGCTCTTGCAACTAAAGAACATCGATAAGACACATACCGTCCACCCCTATTGCACTCGACTTTCGGTACATTGTGCTGCCTGGGTTCCGTTTTCAACAAATCAGGGTAGATAACGATATCATTCGAGATTATGGTTGGCTTGGAGCGTGCTATGCGGTGAAGTTGTTTTTAAGAGTGTGGTATTACGGAAAGTGTCTATGAGCTAGCGGGAACCTGGTGGTGGTGATGAACGGTGCTCACCGTTGTCTGCCTCAGAGAGGTGCACTCTAAAAAATGATGTCCTTTGAGATTATGAAAGCGTCTGAGGAAAACACAGGAAAAACCCTAAAAACAGAACTTCACCGCATAGCACCCTGTGAGCCAACCAGTGCCACGAATGATATTTATCGCTTCTAATTTGAAGAGACAGGTGGGCGTACGCCTTTTTGTGGCAATTTGGATATGTGGAAATTGCTACAAAGAGGCGTACGCCCCCCTCTCTATTCGAACCAGAAGCGATAACCCAATCATTCTTGGCAATGGTTGGCGCACAGCGTGCAATGCGGTGAAGTTCTGTTTTTAGAGTGTAGAAAGCACAGCCGGCACAGGAATGCAAACACGTGTACCTCGTCGTCCGTCGTAGTAGCAGTCGTCCTGTCTTCCTTCTTTGTCCGCGTCTTTGTGCTGCTTAATCACGATGAATGTACACCAACTACCCCGCCTCCACACACTACCTCCCCAGTCTCGACGCGCCATAGGAAGAGCATGCTTTCAAGACCGCAATCCGATAACAGGCGACCCATGGACCAATCCTACACTCTAAAAACAGCACTTCACCGCATAGCATGCCAACCGTGCCAACTATGTGCCAACCGTTGCCGCGAATGATAGGGTTATCGCTTCTGATTGGAAGAGAAAGGGGGGCGTACGCCTCTTTGTGGCGTACGCCAACCTCTCTCTTACACTCTTAAAAATGAACTTCACCGCATAGCATGCTCTTAGCCAACCACTATCTCGAATGATATCGCTATGTGCCCTGATTTGTTCAAAGCGGTAGGCGTACGCCTTTTCTGTGACACTTATGCGGTTCATAATTGCCACAAAAATGGCGTACACCTCCCGTTTTCAACAAATCAGGGCAGATAACGATATCATTCGAGATGATGGTTGGCTAAGAGCGTGCTATGCCGTGAAGTTCATTTTTAAGAGTGTAGAATGAGAAGCGATAGCCCTATCACACAGCGTGCTATGCGGTGAAGTTCTGTTGAAGTTCTGTGCATGCTGCTATTTTTACCCTTCTCATTGCTTTCACCTCATGAAGGGTATTTGTAAAAGTGCCCTCCCTCGCTAGATCATTCAGTGTGGGTCTTCTATCCCGCTGGACAGGCGTCTCAGTGGCAAAGGTGGGCGTTCGTCCTCACTAGCCTCGCCCTCACCTCAATTTTCTGGGAGAAAAAATTTCCTCACCTCACCTCAAAATTTTTCTTACAATTTTTTCTCACCTCACCTCATCTCAATTTTTTATTGAAAAATTTTCCTCACCTCACCTCAAAAATGTTTTTCGAAATTTTCCTTACCTCACCTCAAATTTTTTTGAAAATTTTTCTTCACCTCACCTCAATTTTTTCTTGAAAATGTTTCCTCAGCTCACCTCACCCCAAAGGAATTTCCTCACCTCACCTCAATTTTTTTTTGAAATTTTCCTCACATCACCTCACCTAAATTTTTTAAAGCTATTTGTGTATTCGATGTGAAGATTGCGTATTCGACGCGCGTTGGCTTTGAGTGACTACCAATGTAAATGCATATACCTCAAGCGTGAGTGCACACAGGGTGCGGCACGAAACGTGTCATTTGACAATTATAAGAAAACGGCTTAACGGAAAAATATGGGGTAAACAACTTTCTTCTGGACATTTAGTTTGTCACCAAATACAAATAGTTTCATCACGAGAGGATAGAGGGGTAGCAAGCGAGCTGGTGGTATAGATCCATAACTTAAAAACCCGAGACTAGGCGACAAAACACGACAAACACAGACAAGGTCTCAGTTTCATCAATTTGCCATTGAAATACAGTTTCGAAATTGAACTCATTAAATTGCTTAGTCAATGTAACGTTCTTTTTTTTTTCTTGCTGGAGGATTTGGCCTAGTCAATCGCAGAAACCGCTTCGTGGAACGATTGTTATACCGATAAAAGTTGCGCGGAAATTGAGGTTCAATTGCGGGTATGCGAATGGCGCGCAAAGTCGGGCGTCAGAACAGCAGCGAGAGAGGAGGGCAGTCCCCGCCCAGATGAGAGACAGAAGCTGCGGAAAGAAAGAAAGATCTCCCGTGTACGCACAGGAAAAGTTTTCAAAAAGTGTGCGTTCATAAATTTTTCCTCGCCTCACCTCAAAAAATTTTCCCAGTGTTCCTCAGCTCACTTAAAAAATTGCAAAACTTCCTCACCTCATCTTACCTCAAAATTTTTTGAAAAGATTTTCCTCACCTCACCTCAAATTTTTGATTTTCCTCACCTCACCTCACCTCAAAATTTTTGAAAATTTTTCTCACCTCACTTCACCTCAAACGTCACCAGAAAAATTGGCCCTCACCTCACCTCAAATATTGTGAGGTGAGGGTGAGGAAACCCTCACCCTCGCACGCCCTCGTGAGGATGCCCACCGCTGCTCAATGGTTTACCCAGAAAAGTGCCCATAGCCTCATTCATCGTTCCAAGCACGCAATCCCTCCAGAATTGCGCCTCCTTAGGCAATTGCACACGTCCCGTCTCCCGTCTGAAAGAGAAAGACAGTAAATAAGGTGTGTGGCTGTTAATGCTTTAGCGTTAGGTGAGCGTTAGGAGCTGTGTGTGTGAGAGAAGTAGGGACAGAGGAAGGAACAGAGAGAGAGAGAGAGAGATGGTGAAGCCTCACTGAGACATGACAAAGAAATTTGTTTCTTTGTTAGGATTTATTTCGTAAAGGGCTGCCAACAGGTGGATAACGGCCTACATAGGGTAACGACCTACATATACAGGGTGCTCAAAATTAAGCTTTCACTAGCACTTTATAAATACGCGAACAAAAGAAAACTGGTGCTACTTTTTCTGTTCCTTGAGCAAGAAACAGGCGCTACATAATTAGCAGCACCGGTTTCTTACACAAGTAGCGTAAAGTTATCATCCGGTTTCCTGTCATCGCTGTGTTTGCGTAGCGCAAACACAGTGTAGTGTTGTGTAGTGCAAACACGGCGCAAACACAGTTCTGTTGCGTAAGCTTAATTTTGAACACCCTGTATCAGCTTCCCCGTTTTCGGTGCTCAAATTTTCATAGAGCCGGTGGGAGAAATCGGTGGCAATTTCGCTCACCAGAAATCGATGGCTTTCGGTGGTAATATTTGGAAAACTGACGACACCCGGTGGAAACCGACGAGGAACATAACGGGAGTTCCCCATGCGTCCTGTGAACCAACACTTGATATCCTTGTGTTCTGTCTTTTAATTACAATGCCAACTGTTAAAATAAGGGTTTGTTATGTTTGTGAGGTACATGTCAGCGATGCAGGTGACATCGCACACCGCTCTATTCAGTGTAAGGAATTGGCACCGGAGCTTTCTTGTGGAAGCCAAATCTTTCAGTCGGTTCGTGTCCTAGTTTTCCGTGCTTGTGGGATAGGTCAATAGTTCGCACTGGTACACTTCGTGGTCTCTAGGCTCTAGCTGGGGCATTTTCTCACTGAACAGACCAGCTGTCATTATGCAGATCTATTTGTAACTGGCCTGGACCCTGACCATTGGCAACATTAAAGACGAGATATCTGTTCTCTCCAGGATGACCTCATGTCCACATTCCGCTGCCAACCAGAACTAAGGGAGGGGAATGAAATCAATACATCTGAAGGTCTACATTTCGACGACAATCGGCGAATAATTATTTCAACCAAACTTGTAAAAACATTACCGGCGTATGATTATCGGTGTTTTTCGGTAAATACCGAAGCCCAGGAGACCTAGTTATATAGAAGAGGAACAGCGTCTGTTCGAAATATTGGCCGCTCTCGTCCTTAGGTAATTATAACTTACTACATAGATATGTAGGAAGGGAGTTGCCTCAGGACAGAAATCGCCGATATTTCGAACAGAGACTGTTCTTCTTCTGGGCACCGTCCTCATCATTGGCATGGTATTTATGCCCTTTAAATACCATGCCAATGATGAGGACGGTGCCCAGAAGAAGAACAGTCTCTCTTCGAAATATCGGCGGCTTCTGTCCTGAGGCAACTCCCTTCCTACATCTCTACCGGTTCGCTGGATTTCTACCCATCTACATAGATACGTAGGTATGTGTGGACATGTAAAGGGGATATGAAGGTACAGGTAAGTAATTGATGCAATTAAAGGATAATTAAATGGATTCACATGTAGCAATTAAAAGTGTCAAACCGAAAGTGAAGTATGTACTGGAGGTGGACAACCGGCAGTGAGGTAAAACCGGAAGTGGGGGACCGGAAGTCAGCGTTACACTGCGGTGAAGTTCGCTTTTAAGAGTGCATGCCTTTTTGGCGTGACTGTGCCGTAGAAGATAACATCTTGCCCCGTGAATTATTTCAACGAAGGAGGCGAGGGCAGAACGACAGCGGAATGCAAGGCTCGGTTCCTCACGCGGTTTCTTGGGCGTACACCAGTTGTTGGATATAGACGTCTCACAAGCCTGTCTCGAGCTGCCCTTCCACGACCTCAATATCAGCGTCTTTCCCTTTCGTGGAGCCCTAACCTCAGCAGCTCTAGGCAGACGGAAGTCTGGGCGATGCGAGCTCCATGGCTGGCGCTGCGTTTTTACCTTCATCATGCTGGACGCTTTTTATCCCCGGTTTGCTCCCATTGTGGCCGGGATGAAACAGCTGAACACTTTGTGCTCTTCTGTTCACATTTTGGCAATATACGCCAGAGGCATGTCTGGACCCATTAGCGTTCGTTAGGAATCCCACTTTCGTTAGCGTCAGTGCTATCTCTCGGAGCATCTCATACTGCGCTCTGTAATAGGTCTGTGGTTGCAGGCCTCGTGTCGTACATTGTGCTCTCCAGCCGCTTCTAGGCACTTTATTCCTAATGTCATACATCTTCACGTACGCGCATCTTACATACCTACTTGTCCATGCATATTTGTCTTACGCACATTCCTACATACATGCATACATACTTGCGGGCGCATGGTCGTCATACGTCATATATATGTCATTAGTACGCGCGTCTAACCTGGCCCTACATCCCATCACTACTACCCAGACATAATTACGCACTTTTGTCCTGGCCAATCTCCCTTAGTGGCTGACGGCCATCGTTTCATTGGAAGAAGACTGAACGGAAACTCCACGCCTACGCTCTTCATCTAGTTCCAATCGCCCTTAGTGGATGACGGCCACTGCTCCGAGGACGAAGAAGAAGATTTGCTGTATCCTGCCCTCGTGATCCTCCCTGACACTCTCGTCATGTCCGATGACGCTGCGATGGCCCAGCTGGAAGATATCGCCAGGTGCCTTGCTCTCCGCCTCCAACGCTCTACTTCCTGCGCGCGGCAGCCTCCCGTGACGTCTTCGTCCGGCTTCTTTGCTGTTTCTGCAGAGGAGCTTGACTCAGTGGTGCGCGCTCTCCCAAGCTCGGCTCCCGGTCCGGACAGTGTCTCAGGCAGAATGGTGAGGTCCCTGTGGGATGCCCATAAAGAGGAGCTCCTGAACATTGCGAACATCTCCATCGAACACTCGTGGTGCCGGATGACAGGAAGGTGTCTAAGGTGGTTATAGGTAAGAAGACCGCCTCGAGGGGCTTGGCCACGGATAACATTCGCCCGATTGCCCTGACATCCCTCCTCTGCAAAACTATTGAGCGGATTCTGCACCGCCGTCTGTCTTCCTTGTTGGAAGCTTCTTCCGCGCTTAATGATAGCCAGATAGGCTTTCGCCCCCGCTGCTCAATCTGGATGGCGCACGCCAACCAGGAAAGTCGAATTTGCCTTGCGCGCGAGTGCGGGAAGATGTCTGCCCTGGTTACCTTGGATGTTGCGAAGGCCTACGATAGCGTGGAACGCAACGTCCTCCTCCATTGCATGGCTGCTCTCAACATTCCCCCGTACATCGTTTCATGGGTTTGCAGCTTCCTTACTGGACAATCATTCTTTTGCTCGGACGGTCGCTTTGTCTCCTCTTCGCATCCGCAACAGAGGGGCGTCACTCAGGGGTCCGTCCTTTCGCCACTGTTGTTTAACATTATGATGAGTTCCCTACCTCTCGACCCGGGCATCCTCTCTTTGACCTATGCGGACGATATTGCCGTCTTCTCCTGCTCTATCACTGCATACGATACGTGAGAAACTACAAGAATACCTGCTCGCGCTGTCGTCCTGGATGCGCTCCGTCCACCTCACGTTGAACGTCCAGAAATCTGCAGTCCTGATGTTCCCCCTTACCAACTGGACTGGAGAAGCTTTAACCATCGTTCTAGATGATGCCGGCCAGACCATCCCCTAGAACAACGTGCTGCGCTACTTAGGCGTCTGGTATGATCACATGCTTCACTGGGACCATCATGTGGAAGTCATAAGCCAGTAGGCTTCGAAAGCAATTGGCACCATCCTCCGCAGCGCCAGCGCCCGCTGTGGTATGCGCAGGAGCACCCTGCTGCTCTTTCCCTCTCTGGCCGTACCATTGACGTCCTTCCGCCCCTGCCCTCCATCACGCGGGTCAGGCATAAAAGGCTGCTGGAGCTCACCGCTCTCCGCTCACTGCCAGTCCGGTACGCCCACCTTTCCCACGTTTGGCAGGCTGACCGCTGCGTCTCCCGTCATGTTGAAGTTTCGCTGACTCGACTGCGCTGTCTAGCCCTTCCACTGAACTTTTATCTGCACCGCGCGGGTCACAGCCGCTCTCCTGCGTGCGTCCACTGCGATAAAGAGGAAACTGTGGAGCGCTTTCTCCTGCACTGCCCCCTCTACGACCTCTCCCGCCTTAGCTACCTTGCCCAGCCGGTGGCTAGACAAGGGGTTCCCTTCTCCCTGGTCGCCATCTTCTCATTTGGAGCCTCCCACACCGAGAAATGGCAGTTTGAAATAGCGTCGAGAGCCGCCGCCTTTCTTACCATCTGCGGCCGCTTCTGAAACATCTTGCACCTTCCGCGTCCTTCCTTCCCTCTGCTATGGCTTCCTTCTACTGTCATGCGGTCCTACGATCCTCCTTGTCCCGCGTGTGAAGCCGTGGGTCTCATGAGTCTTTAGAGATTACTCTGCACAAAACCCTGGCCAATCGCCCTGTGTCGCTAGTGGCCACTGTACCTGAAGAAGATGATGATCCTGCCTTCTGTTGTGCCATTCGAATTTGGCCTTGGACTTCGTACCACACCCTTCGCCCTCTCGTCCATCCATACATAGACCCTGTCCCGTTGCCTTTAGCTGTGTGCCACACCGGCGAGACGAGTGTAAAAATGCAGGTCGTCGAGTTCTCGGATGGCAGCCGCATGCAATACCAAGAGCAATGGCCCAGAGAACACAGAACGAGAACACACACAGAATTCTAAAGATTCGAGATTCGTAAGATTCGTGGATGCGCTTAACCTTCCTATAGGATTCGGATCCGGACACAGATTCGCAAAATTCTGATTCGTCCCACCTGTAGTTTAAACCTTGTGCTGCGACACGAAGAAACGGCGCACGGAGCTCCTAGAAGACAGTTCGTAACACGCTAGGCCTACCGAAGCGATCATGGCGAGATGTCACCTTTCGCTGGATTTGTTTCTATTGTTATGTGTGTTCTATGCCCGACGGCAACCTGACCACGTTTCGTGTTTGCACGACTTGTCATGCTCACTGCGCGCCGGCGAGGTTCCGGCAATGGCACAAGGCTATGTCTATCTGCCCAATCGAATTGATTTGCCAGAGATCCACTTGTGGAGTGCACGACTGATCGTTCTGCAAATGCAGTTTATGCAGGTCTGGCGAACGGATCATGCCTCAGGTCAGGAGTCACTCGAATAGATGGCGTCACAAGCGATCAAGTAATGTGATCTTTCCTCGGCGAGAAATCGGAAGTGACGTGTGCGTCTACGTCATTCGAAAACATCAAAGTTGTAAACAGAGATGGGAACTATCGTCCTGAGATGTTGCTCTCTAACCAAATTTCGACTTCCGTGATCGGATATCGGACTACAAACATCTGTACGCTCTTCAAGGATTGCATGTGTTGGGATTTGTCAGCTGAGTACGTACTGCCAAGAGCCACTTATTATTTTAATGGTTCCGTGACTTAGTCTCACGTTTCTTTAAACAGCGTTCAAAAAGTAACACACGTGGAACATTCTATTTTAAACAAGGGAAAACTGGCTACGTGATTTGTCACAAGAATGTCGTCGAAAAGGAACCCAAACAAGTAGACTTCAAATCCCTGCCTGAAGAAGGCTACACGCTGGAATAAAAACGAGTACTGACATACTTAGTTTTGTCTGTGCTGCTGCTAAGGCACCACTAAATTTATTCTCCCCAAAATAGTTCGGTAGCAAACACGAAATGTGGAGGTGAGCCATGATACAAAATGGGGGAAACATATCACAAACGTGGCGTGTATATAGCTTCAATGCCAAATGTTTCGTCAACGTCAGCAAAACCCGACCGTTACGTTTTATTTATTTATTTTATTTCGTTTATTTTTTGTTCCGGAAGCATAGTGATGATGATAGTGATAATTGTAGAACAGCGGCTTCCTTGTTTGGGCATGAGAAATAACTATATTCGGTTATAAGGAAGAAAAATCATCGAAGCTCTTCGGCTGCTACCATATATATACCATATACCAGCATATGCCGGCACAGTTCCCCCAGGGCGGCAGTCATGACGTTGCCCTCCTCTGTGGGGCAGACAAGGGCGAGCCCTTTCACGACCACCACCACAACCATTCCAGCATTAGACACCTGCTTCGGCCTTATGGGGTCCTTTCGTTTGTGTGGCCCAGCTCCCTGAGACAGAGTACCGGACGCACGTAGTCCGAGAGGCTACGCACGCACCCCTCTGGCTTCGTCAATTTTCTCCCGATGAAGGTTCTCGAGCCTAACGCCACAGATCCCAACAGTTCCCGGCGTTCCATTAAACTTACACGCCTGCGAACTATATAGGCACACGCTTAGCCATTGTGCCCGGATATACAGACACACATGTGTCTTGTCTTTAGTGTCTTGTTTCTTTAATTACCACAAGTGACACTTTTGGGACGGATTCATAGGCTCATTCTTGCGGCAAGAGAATGTTTTACTAAAGTGGTCAGAATTTCTTAGAGGCACATTGCACCTGTCTACAGGTGGTGGATGGGTTGGATCTGTACCTGCCACCCCGCACAACGTTCTTGCAAATCATTCTTGGATGGAGAAAAAAATGAATTAACAAAAAAGTAACAGGGTATCTTTCAATAGCTCGGAGTTCATCGAAATTACAGAAACAGGTCCTTACGTGGAAAAGATATTCAACCCGAAAAGGCCAGGTGCTTATTATGTTCTGATGAACAAAGTATATTTTTCTTAATTTCAGGTGAAGGAGGACGAAACTTCTTACGCCTTGCTGGGAAAGGTACTCCTTTTGACCCTTGTTCTGGGGACGTTTGGAGCAGCATATTGGGTTGCACGTCATGAATGGAGACACACGCCGGACGGCGAAGATATCACCACCTCCACCCCTGAGTATGTCGGGATACCCAAACTTCCGCCCAAGTACCCATTTCCCGATGCAGTTATGAAGACTATGAAAACACTCCTCACTGGCTCACCACGTCAACGGCAGAGATACCTCAGACGACAGCGGAGGCGACAATGTCAACACGCATCACGCAACATCCATTCACTGACAAAGTATGTGATACGGAAGATTGTCAATACATGCGTTGGCTTATTGACGTGTCCGTGGACACAGGGAAAGATCCTTGGGAAAACTTTTACAGTTACGTCTGTAACGGAAACGGAGCTCTGGAGTCTTTATCTCACTGGTATGATCTGACTACGGCGATCAATTTGGAAGTCATCCAGAGCAACATCACCTTAAATATGGCCAGGCATTTACAAGACTTAAGGTCCCAAGAAGAGGGCAAACGGGATATCAAAAAGTAGCAGTCGTCTATACCAGCACTGCATAGATATTGACAACGTTACGACGACTGAAGCAATGAGACAGTTTTTAAAGCAGCAAAGAAGGACTTTTGCAAGTGACATGCAGTTCGGCCTACTGCATGCTATGGTGAAATTCAGTTTTGGTTTCGACATTCCCCTGATCTTTGAAATAAAACCAAGCTGGGTAGAAGGCGAGCAGCTTTTACTATACATGAGGCAAGAGTACTGGATAAATACGCCGTCACGGGAAACAGAGAGGCGAGGAAAGATGAGATTACGCTAATTTTATCGGCAATCCTTTCCATAGACCTCCGCGATCTCGCAAATGAGATTATTGCAGTGGAGAATAATTTATCCAATCTGGCGCAAGTTAAGTACACTGGCAGCGAATCCTCAGGAAGAAAGAAGCTTCTGTTCCTCTTGTCGCAGTTAGGCCTTTTGGTAAACAACGACACGACCTGTCAGAACAGTGGAATGAAGCCGTGGAGGATAGTACAGACCCGAGACTTCCGAAAGACGTAAAAGTCAGTATGACAGTGAACGATGTTCATTTCTTCCATAATTTATTCGGCAAATTCAGGAATGCTACGGCAACTGAATTAAGGTTATTCTGTGCATGGAAGATTGCCCTTTACCTTGTTGAACCCATAGTACAGTGATTCGCCTAGTTATCCGGATGTTCCTATGTGCCTGGACGGAACTACGAAAATGTTCCCGAAAACTGCAGGTTCGGGTTTCCTGTTCCCCATAGTGAACAGTTCGAGGCTGAATCTCGCTAGAGAGATGATTCAGACAGTTGTCGACGAGATTAAGAAGTCCTTCGAGTCTTCACGTTGGCTGGACGAGACAACTCGCGTTGGAGCTCTGAAGAAATTTCTTTGCTGAAAAGAGATATTGGTTACTCGCCGGAATTTAGCTCCGCCTTGAAAATAGACGCGTTCTTCAAAGATCTCCCTGACCTAAACGGACCTTTCACTGAGGACTACATTCAGGTTCAGAAGTTTTGGACAAAGCACAACTGGAATGGAACATTGAGCGACTCCTCCTTCGTGGATCCACGATACACGTTTCTTCCATACCTCGTCAATGGTGCTTACATACCGACGCTATATCGCATATTCATTGCAACCGCTCTTTTGCTCACGCCTGTCTTTTCGTATGGTGCTTCTCCAGAAGTGAACTATGGAACCGTTGGAACCCTAGGCACCGCCGTGACACATGAACTAATGCACGGCTACGATACGTTGGGCAGGAATTATGACGGTGCTGGGGATTTCAAACCGTGGTTTACCGAAAGAAGGTATTGTGGAATACGACAAGATCGTTCGTTGCCACAACGAGACTATTGAGAAAGCTCCGAAAGCTAGAGCTTACAAAGATTATCCCCAAGAGTATCTAGCAGACAAGATGGGTACTACGTCTCGGTTGAGGGCATCGGAAAAATTCGGAAAAAATCGGAGAAAAAGCTTCGGAAAATTCGCATGTCACTTTGGGCAACGTGAGGAATTTGACGAAGGACAAGATCTTCTACATTTCCGGGTGTCTAGTGTGGTGTGGAAAGGAATTCCCAGACCCGACGCCTCGAACTCATCCGCCTTCGGATGAAAGATGCAACGTGCCTCTTATGAATTCACAACATTTCAGCGAAACCTTTTCTTGCCCAAAGGGCTCGCCAATGAATCCCTCGCACAAATGTGTCTTCTGGTAATAGCTCACTTCGTTATAAAGGAACTCTACACAATATGATGTCTGTGTAGTGCTTGGGAGTAAATTTCCTACATGTCACCTCAGCCACAACAAGCGATGACGAAGGGAATATGCTGCATTCCCTGTCATTCGCGGTGGGGGTTGCGTGGGGGGTATACAGCTGAAATGTTAGGGGGCGTCACTGAACATTTGGGGGCGTTAGGGGGCTGTAAGGGGGGGTCTGGATAAACCTGCTGCGACAAACTCCCACAGTTCACGTCGGCTGCTGTAATGCTTGGGATACTGAGAGTTTCGCGTAGTATTGGGTTGCTGAGCATTGCGTTGTTATTGAGTTGCGAAGGCGGACAGTGCACTTGATCGTACTATAGGTACAGCGGGTATTAGACGACCTGGCATGCTGTCTCGGAAGCGCCGCTTGTCTCGTTATTGAGGAGGGGAGAGCTGTGGGTGGTATTGTGGTGGCGGTGACAACTACAGACAGGGCAGAGGGCCTGGCCTCTCTCTGATCTTCTGCCGATATCGCGGAGCCTATGAGATATTGGGTAGAGCGTATTTTGACGTCAAATTCTTACTGTAAGTAACCGTAAGTTACGCTGCGCGCCTGTATGGAGGCTGAATGCTGCATCAGGGAATGCTGCTGCGTCGCCGGATTTGTACTGTAATTTGAACATTTTTTACGTGTATTACTGCGTGGCGGCACATCAGTAACCGAGTACAATACCAAATATCAGTACAGTACTAAATATAAATTTTTTAAAGAAAATTAAGTAATAGTATGGCCACTGTAAAATAAATACGAAAAGCGTGGAGTTGAAAATCTTACCCAGTACCCCCTCAAGTACCAGTGGAAGCGGCTGAAACATTCAAATCATTCTGGTACAACCTTCAAACATATTTAGGTTCAAAATATAGGACGATGACTTGTCTTTAGGACGCGGTTAGTTCTAAAGACAAGCTTAAGTCCTAAAGTCAAGGCAAGAAGTCATAGCAAAGACCAGACAAGTCCTGAAGACAAGACAAGCAAAGTTGTCCTCTGTACTCTCGCTATCAGACGTGCACTGAAGGCACTCAAGAATGAACTCGTTTTAATACTTATTTAAATAATGAGCGCCTCGCACTCACTAAGAAGGTGCGCAGCCTGAAGGTAGTATCGGGCAGCTATTTATAAAAAAGAGAAAGTTATTCGATCGGTGCACTCGTTCACGAATTAGTTAGACCGAGGATTTAACTCAGACACCCGGTACATGTAAGTTCACCCCCGCGCCTAACCAGCCTTACATCTCATATCACACTGGTTATACATTATACATTATACACCAACAGGACGGTGCCCAGAAGAAGAACAGTCTCTGTTCGAAATATCGGCGGCTTCTGTCCTGAGGCAACTCCTTCCTACATTCTACCGGTTCGCTGGATTTCTATCCATCTTTATCCCGTCATACATGTATGACGAACGTGTATAACAAACATCCCTTAAACATGTATGATCATACAGTGCTGGTCACACTGCTTAAACACCGGCAAAACATGTTTTAAAACAGGTGTGTATACCCAGTGTGACCGTGCCGTCATACAAGCAAGCGCTCTGACTATACTACTATACTATTATACTACTACTACTACTACTACTACTACTACTACTAGTAATACTACTACTACTATACTATTTGACAACATGTTGTCAAACACACGACGATGTATTTGGGCACTGCCGAAAAACGGTGATGGACAAGTTGTATAAACGGGCGTATTCGCCACGACAGTTTTCGTTTGCACGAGTCAGTGTCAACGACATCGTGATGCGCGTGAGTTATTTTGCACGAGTAAGTTGTAAGTCAGTGTTCGCGACATTGTGTTGCACGTACGTTCAAGATGGCGACCTCTTTGCCTGCGCACATGGAGCATGAAACAATCGAAAATCAGCCAGTACAGGCCCGTCTTCGTCGTCTTCGTACATTTTGAATTGCGATGTCCGCGAATGGAAGTTATATAAACTCCTGGATTGGTTGCTGTGACACTGACGTGTGTCATACATCAGTGTTTAAGCCACTCCCACTGTAGTTGTATAACCAGTGTGACCGATGTTTGAACGACACATGTTCGAGGCGATGTATAATCATACAAGCGTTTGAATCGAACGATGTTGTCAAACAAGAATTGTATGACCAGTGTGACAGAGCATAATACATACGCCATACGTGTTTGAAGACATGTTGTCATACATGTTTGGAACACGTGTATAACCAGTGTGACATTTGCTTGGACAGGGAAGAAGCAGGAGGTTGGAAGAAGAAGAAGATTTGCTGTATCTTGCCCTCGTGATCGTGCCTTCTGTTCTGCCATTCGAATTTGGCCTTCGACTTCGTACATCACCCTTCACCCTCTCATCCATCCATTCATAGATCCGTGGCCCGTTGCCTTTGGTTGTGTGCCGCACCGACAAGACGAGTATAAACATGCAGGTCGTGGACTTCCCGTATGACAGCCATACGCAATACCAGGAGCAATGGCCCGGAGAACAAAGAACGAGCGAAGAAAAGCCGACATTGGTGAGTTTCTGCACTGATTCTACCGAGGCATTATTGTACAGGTGTTTGGTCGTGGAATACAGTTACAGCTATCGAAACCTGTAGCTGTGCATAACCATTCAGTTCAGCATTTCAAATTATAATTTCCATAGCCTGTTTCATAAAGTATTAACGGAGCATGCGCGAAACGGTGGCGTATCCTATCGGGACTTGGCGTTTGGTTGTCACATGCCTCCTAAATACTGAGTCAATAGGACCGAGCATATTTTGTAAGGCTCTAGTTGTCATTCGGCGTCCGTCATCCACATTATATCGGGTTGCACATTTCTGCGATAACAGGCAATAATCTGTGAACCTGTGGAGTTGACTTTTTGATAAAGACGGTAGTGGCATGTTCGTTCCGCATTTGCAAATCAAAGTACAAAAAGAGGGAGAATTTTAGCTTGTTCCGGTTTCGGTGTAGACGAATGAACCCGCAGCAGTAGTAGTAGTGTAGTTTTTGCTCACTTCTCGTGCACAGATACCGGTAATAAACCGGACGCTCCATAAAGTACAGGTTATGTCCACTTAAACCTTTAGGACAAACGGGGACAGCACGTACATGGCTTTAGTTCACACCGCTATTGACAACCACTCCATTTCGCTGCTTTCCGCGCGGTGGCACCAGCTCTTTCTGGAAAGGCAGATTGCAAAGACAGTTACTTGTCATTCCAACCTGCCTTTACAGAAAGAGCTGGTTCCACAGCGGGAATAGCCGGAGAGTATGTATCATAATATGTATGATACATAGCCCTAGTCATATACAGGGTGTCCCAGAAAACGTGTCATTGAATTATAATAAAAAAACTACACCACCTAGAGTCATGCGGTCAATGGCATTTGTTCTTCGTGTGTTTTTGTCACCTCCTCGTGTGAATGTCATGTAACGTAAGTTTAATTATGTAAATTTTTGCAAGCTTAAGTCGGAAATTTGCCTAGTAAAGGTCAGTTTTTTTACCCCACCAATGTGAGGAGCGTGTCTAATTTAGTCAAATTAATGATAATTGAAAGGGATATTCAGGAGCTCTCCCATCGGAGAAAATAGCCGAACATCATGCTCTGCGGAGGTCGCACAGAATAGCGCACGATGAATTTTTCAGCGCAATCCTCGTCAGTCCGACGAAAGGAGGTTGGAAACCCAGCCCTCCCCGACATCGCAGAAAGGGATAAACAGGCACGGCTTATCACGTCCGGCTCTCGCTGGGATAATGCTTTCCCTCCCCGAATTTTAGGAACTGTTACTTTTTCTACTATCACTCTGTGGGCTGGCTTCGGGACCTCCTTTCGTTGCACTGAGAGCGATTGCGCTCAAAAAGTCGCGCGATCGCGCGCTACGGTCCGGTGCTCCGAAAAGCATGATATTCGGCTATTTTTTCCGATGGGATAGTTCGTGAATATCACTGTCAATTATCATGAATTTGAGTGAATTCGGCACGGTCTTCATATTGGCGGGGTAAAACAGTGACCTTTACTTGGCAAAATTCCGAGTTCAGTTCGCAAATATTTACATAATTAAACTTGGAGGACATGACATTCACATTAGGAGGTGGCAAAAACCATTTAATAAGAACAAATGCTGTTGACTGCATGATTCTAGGTGGCGTAGCATTTTTACTATAATTCAATCCCACGTTTTCTGGGACACCCTGTATAGACCCTTTTCACTGACCTCATCCCGTCCGCCATACTTTTGTTTTCGCACGCGCTCGCACCACAGTTAAAGCTGGTAGCGTGCATGCGCCATGCACAAAAGTATGGCTGCCACAAGCAGGGGGAAAGGCTATGCCGTCTGTGACAGTGACGTCAGATGAAGAGAGTCTATATGTAGCCCTCTAACACTAACCGGCCTTTATTTGTCCACACTGGGTCACGCATGGGGGGACTGTCAATCTATCCAGAACGTAGCTTTCTTCTTCTTCTTCTTCTCCCCAGGAAGATGGCCGCGATCCGCAAGGGAGATTGGCCAGGGCTAATTCAGTATGATATGAGTGTGACAGTGACACTAAGGGCTAGAACCGGTTGGAGCCGGCAACGAATGCGATGAGATTATCTGCGATGACGGGATTCCATTTTCCGGTATGGGACGCACCGAACGAGAGTAATGCGCATAATGAGAGAGGCACGCTAAACCTTAGCAGTGGAAGGGTGAGGGACTGTAGGCGAAGGCGGCGGTAGGTACTACAGTCGAGAACAAAATGTTGGAGGGTTTCGTCGTGACCGCATTCAGGACACCCTGGGGAAGGTTGCACCCCACTGCGATGGAGGTAAAAGTTAAGCGGGAGGGCAAGACACCGAAGGCGCGTCAGACAGACTTCTGCACGTCGAGAGCGGCAATAGCGCGGGTTCCAAGCAAGAGAGGTGTTCATAGCCGAGGCGGGGAGGAGGCCGAGCAAGGGATAGATAGCGTTTGTAACGGGCACGGACAACGGCAGCAACCGGCGGGAGGATAGGAAGCACGGGGCCGGACAGGGCCATCTTCCCCAGGGTGTCAGCGGCCTCGTTGAGCGGGAGCCCACAATGTCCTGGAACCCAGGTTACAATGAGGTGTGATATGTGAGAGGGGGCGAGTGAGGCCAGGACTGGGAACAACGAGCTATCGCGACAGTCCAAGGCCGATACCACAGATAAGGAGTCGGATATGAGAAGTGCCTTACAGTAAAGCGGGGGCACTTTGAGTAGTGCGAGGATCATTGCCAGGAACTCGCTCTCGTAAACAGGTGTATAGTCGGGCAAGCGAATAGGAAAACGGGCGTCAAGTTGCGGGATGACAATACCCACACCGGCCCGCTCGTCCGAGACAGATGCATCAGTTGCGATGATGAGGTGATCGGAGAACCGAGAAAAATGGCAAGTCAACACAGTCTGGAGATGATTCAAGGAGGAGTGCTTCGTGCCGGGACGAAATATATCGAGAACCTGGACGGAAATTGGCACTGGCGGGGGCAGAGGTGGTGCAATGTCTACAAGCGAGACGTCCAACGGAGTCAGCAGAAGCTGAGCAAAGAGGAGTTGAGGGATGTTTGATTTCCGCCATCGTCTACACATCCAGGATCGCGTATATTTAAGAGAGTCATTATGCTCTAAAGCAAGGGGATTCTGCAACAATGAGAGCAGAGTGCTCACGGTTAGCAGGCGGAAGCGATCCTTCAGCGGCAGGACATGGGACTCAAGATACAGAGCATCGTTGGCAGTGAACCTAGGAAGGCCCAAGCATAAGCGTATCGCCTTCCTTTCTAAGATAAACTATTTCCTCAGCCGGTAGTCGGGAAGATGGGAGAAGATGACACATCCATACTCCAGTATAGGTGTTGTAATTGGAGGCTGACAGACTAGCGACTGTTCAGGATGAAGTAAGCAGGTTTAATGAGAAAGGAACGAATGTGTGCGTGAGCGCATGCACTACTGCGCATGCTCCTTAAAGGTGCGTCGGTTGTCGGCTTTTTCCAACACCCCCTCTCGACAATCAGCCCTTAACGACGCTCATACGGTCCCTGAGCCCCTCGAACCGTGGTTTCGGAAGAGGTTTGGTAAAGATGTCCGCGACCATGTCGCTAGTTTCACAGTACTGGAGTTTGACAACCTTTTTCTCAACTAAGTCTCTCAGGTGGTGGTGCCGCACGTCGATGTGCTTGGTCCGTGCGCTGACGCCCTCACTGATCGAGAGCTTGACGCAGCCTTGGTTGTCTTCATACATACAGGTCGGCTCTACGTCCCTATAACCGAAGTCAGTTAGCAGCTGTCGAAGCCACAGCACCTCCTGTGAAGCGTGTGCGGCCGACACGTATTCTGCTTCCGTGGAGGAAAGAGCTACCGAAGTCTGTTTCTTGCTGGACCAAGACACAGGACTAGTCCCCAGCCTTACAAAGTACCCACTGGTTGACTTCCTGTCGGTGACGTCTCCTGCCCAGTCGGCATCTGCGTAACAGACAAGCCTTGCTTTCAACTCCCCTGAGAGCCGCAACTTGTAATCGACGGTTTGCTTAAGGTATCGAAATACCTTCTTGACTGCAGTCCAGTCACAGTGACGTGGGTGGCTAACACGCCGGCAAAGGTAACCCACGGCGCAGGCTATGTCCGGGCGTGTTGTCGTGCTCAGGTATAGCAGCTCTCCGACCGCTTGACGATAGTGGTCGTTATCTGGTAGCAGCTGATCACCCAAGAGCTTCGGGTAGTCTGTATTTATGGGAATGGCGCTCCCCTTGGCGTCATCAAGCCGGTGCTTTGCCAATAGTGTGGTGATTTTATTGCGCTGATGAAGGAGAAAGCAATCATCACGTGGTCTCTCGATTTCAATCCCTAGGTAATGACTGACGGAGCCAAGATCCTTCAATTCGAAGTGCTTGTTTAATCTTTTCCAGGTGTCGGTAATGACCGAATTAGCTGGATGACAAATCAGCATGTCGTCCACATATAGGAGAACATACAAGAGCTTCTCGTCAATCCTTTGAGAATACAGGCAGGGGTCGGCGTCACTGCGTTTGAATCCCTCCTCCAGAAGCACCTGGTTGGCCTTTATGTTCCAGGCTCTAGCTGCCTGCTTCAGTCCGTACAGCGATTTTTTTAATCTGCAAACTAGATGCTCCTCGCCTGCTGTAACAAACCCTTCAGGTTGCTTCATATATATATGCTCCTCTATGTCACCGTTCAGGAATGCAGTCTTGACATCGAAATGTCGAACGATTAGCCTTTCCGCTGCCGCTATGGTCAAGAGGACACGCAGTGTCGTCAGTTTCGCTACTGGGGCAAACGTAGCATCATAGTCTTCCCCGTATTTCTGAGAGAAGCCTTGAGCGACCAACCTCGCTTTGTACCGTTCCACGTTCCCCTGTTTATCCCGTTTAGTCTTAAAGACCCACTTGCAGCCGAATGGATGCTTCCCTGATGGTAACGGCACGAGATCCCAGGTGTTGAGCTGATGCAGCGAGTCAATTTCCTCCTTCGCTGCTGCTAACCATTTCGCCTTTTCGCACTCCGGCAATTTCTGCATCTCCCTCCAGTTAGCTGGATCACTGTCGAGTTCAGTCTGCTTAGTACTGTAGGCAAGGCGTACAGGCGGCACCCCTTTATTGGATCTCGTCGACCTCCTGGGTATATCCACGGCGTGACCTTGGCCGACAGGCACTTGGACATCGGGCTTCTCCCGTGCCTGATCACCACTGATAACAACTTCGGCCGTAACTCCATTAAGCGGTGTGCCAACACTTGGCGGTGCATACGTTGTCGGACACGCGTCCACCATAATGTCATTGTAAGGCCGGCCAAACTCGCAGTTTGACAGATCTGCGGTGGGTTCGTCTGAGGTGCGTCGGTGTGTAGGTGCTAGCAGTGATCCCGATTCGCGACAGAACCTTTCCATGACAGGGCCTTCATCAAAGACGACGCTCCGGGCTGTCTTAACCATATTTGTGCCGGCTATCAGTATCCTGTACCCCTTCTGTGTATCACTGTAGCCGACCAGTGTTCCTTCTGTAGCATGGGCATCCCACTTGTCGCGGTGCTCCTTTGGGACGTGCACGAAAGCCCTGCTCCCAAAGATCCTCAAATGACCCAGGCTTGGCTTCCTACCATTCCATAACTCATATGGCGTCCTGTCTACTGCTCGACCTGGGACCCTGTTCTGAAGGTAGCATGCCGTGAGAACAGCTTCACCCCAGTACGTCTTCGGCAAAGCCGCTCCGAACAGCATACTTCTAGCACTTTCGCAGAGCGTGCGATTCTTTCTCTCTGCGACGCCATTCTGTTGCGGACTGTATGGCACTGATGACTGAAGTACGATACCCGTCTGCCGGAGAATTTCCCGTGTCCGACCCCCAGTGTACTCCGTACCGTTGTCAGCACGCAGGATCTTTGGATATCCGCCAAATTTGTTGGAAACGTACGCCAGGTACTCCTCCACCTTCCCAGGAACTTCATCCTTAGACCTCAGCAAGTATACCAAGGTGTACCTAGTGAAGTCGTCTGTGAAGGTGATGAAATACTTGCTCTTGCTTGGTGTCATCACAGACATTGGTCCGCAGACGTCCGTATGAACTAAGTCTAGGGGATGTTCTGACCTCGACGAAGTCTGTTGAGGAAATGATGCACGCTTCATCTTTCCTTTTATGCAGCTGCCACATTGTAGCAGTTCCTTGCACTTCTTCACTACAATTCCATCCGCTAAGCGTTCCTTTTGTAGCCTCTGTACTGCCGCCTGGTTGCGGTGTCCGAGGCGGTGATGCCACACGTGAATGCAGTCATGGTGGCTGTGATGACTCGAACCTCTCGTAGCGCGGGCTGCTCCCGGATCGGCTATCACAAGCTTATAAAGGTCTTTGTGAGCCTCACCTCTAGCGAGTACGCGATCATCTCTTGTAACGACGCAGTGGTCCTCTCGAAAGGTCACAACGTTCCCCTGCTGAGTTATCTTTTTGACCGAAAGTAGGTTGCTCTCCAATGACGGAACGTAGAGAACCCTCTGTACTCGTACTTTCTGAATCAGTGAATCA
The DNA here is from genome assembly GCF_037126465.1 of Ornithodoros turicata. NCBI lineage: Eukaryota > Metazoa > Arthropoda > Arachnida > Ixodida > Argasidae > Ornithodoros > Ornithodoros turicata. Next base: position 99,671,684 of record NC_088203.1, on the reverse strand, counting down.
TTAATTCTGCAGTACAGTATGCCGTCTCCCACACCTTGAGCCAGGACTTGTTGTCCGTTCGCCACAGTGATAACTTCTGACTTCTCTTCGTAGCTCTTCTCAAAAAAATCTCTGTCGTTGCACATATGGCTCGTCGCTCCAGAGTCAATGTACCAGGACCCTGAGAGACTCCCAGCAAGAAAGGCGGCTTCTGAAGAGGACGAGTGACTCGACGCAGCTTTCCTGGCACGCTGTTTGGCGCCAACTCTGCGTGAGCTTTTCCTTTCTGCATTCCTGGCTGGGCAATCCCGTCTGAAGTGGCCCGGCTTTTTACAGTAGAAGCACTCCCCCGAATCAGCCGCACTCGAACGGATCCCTCTTTCCTTGGCTTGTGAACGAAGTGCTGATTCAGACTCGCTTGTGGCAGCTATTAGCTCTCTCTTCCTCTTGTACTCGTCCATCAGCTTGCCCTTGACATATTCCAGCGTAAGGTCTTTTTCTGAGCGAGCATCCAGGGCCGTGACCAGGGTTTCATAGCTGTCTGGAAGTCCACTGAGAAGTAGTGCGGCAACTTGAAAGTCCGTCGGTTCTTGATCAATGCTCCTCAAGCGTTGAACCAATTCCAAAACGCGCCTAATATACGCTTGCATGTCTTCGTCTCTCTCCATCTTCGACTGGTACAACTTTCGCAAAAGGTAGAGCTTGTTGCTCAAGTTGGCCCGTTCGTGCACCTTACGGAGCTCTTCCCACATAGACTTTGATGACGAACAATTGCAAATATGCACAATCTGGGTGTCGTCCACGCAGAGAGATATGGTGCTCTGGGCCTTGCGGTCCCCCGCGCTCCAAGCTTCCGGCGGATTGTCTGGCGTGTCGTCAGAAACATAGGTCCAAGTTTCCTCACGTATCAGTAACATCCTCATCTTGAATTTCCATGACTGATAGTTCCCATCAGTCAGCCGAGCTATGGCAAACTTGTTCGCTCCATCCATCTTCAGGCTGTCCCGAAAGTCCTCCACGCTGACTTCTTAGTCACACAGTGAAATCCACAGCTGTTCTGGGCCCATAACCTGTTGTAATTGGAGGCTGACAGACTAGCGACTGTTCAGGATGAAGTAAGCAGGTTTAATGAGAAAGGAACGAATGTGTGCGTGAGCGCATGCACTACTGCGCATGCTCCTTAAAGGTGCGTCGGTTGTCGGCTTTTTCCAACAATAGGGCGAACGTAACATTTGTATACATAGAGCAACGCATTCCGACGCATACCCACACGGACGCTAGCGCACCGTTGAAGACAACCTAAGGCGACAGAGGCCCTCTTACTGATGTAATCAACGTGGTGTCCCCAGGTCAAACGGTCGTCGTACCATACACCTAAGTACTTCAGTGTGGTAGTCTGGTCGATGCTCTGGTTGCCGATCATCAGCTCAATGTGGGGCGTCACGCCGCGATAGCCAGGAGGAGGGATCAGGAGCACCGCACACTTTGGGATTTTGAGAGAGAGGTGGACTTCACGAGTCCACGTGAGTATGCGATCAACATGTCCCTGGAGCTTAGTGTAGAGCGTGTGCAAGGAGTGTGCCGAGGCAAAAAAGGCGACATCATCGGCGTAGGTGATAGTCAAGATGCCCGGGTCCAGAGGGAGGGAGCTCATGAGGATGTTAAAGAGCAATGGGGACAGAACAGCCCCCTGAGGCACGCCCCTGTGCAGGGCCTGGGACGATGAGACAAGGTGCCGGTCTGAGCACTGAAATGACCTCCCAAAGAGAAAGTTCCTGACCCATGAGAAGATATACATCGGGGTACCAACAGACGCCAACTTTTGCAGCAGTACACAATGCTCAACGCTGTCGTATGCCTGGGCTATGTCCAATGTGACAAGGGCTGAGAACTCACCCATCTCTTGGGCACGGCGAAGCTGACTTTGCCTCCTCTTCTTCCTCTACACTCTTAAAAATGAACTTCACCGCATAGCACGCTCTGCGCCAACCATTGCCACCAATGATTGGGTTATCGCTTCTGATTCGAGGGGAGAGAGAGGCGTACGCCTTTTTGTGTCAATTATCATATATCCAAATTGACACAAAAAGGCGTACGCCACCCTCTCTCCTCGAATCAGAAGCGATAACCGTATCATTCGTGGCAATGGTTGGCGCAGAGCGTGCTATGCGGTGAAGTTCAGTTTTTAGAGTGTAGGACCTGGAGACGCCCCAAGACGTAGGTGCACGGCTGGGTCGCAAGAATTCTGCTTTAGGACATTTCGGTAGAGGATGTTTCGGTACATAGATGTTTCGATGCACGGACATTCCAGTACACGGACCTTTCGAAGCGTAGATGTGTCGACAGGGCTATCCACGCGCTGCCGCGTCGAGGACCGTGTGACGACACAACTATACAGGGTGTTTTCGGAAAACTACGTACTTGCACTCTTAAAAATGAACTTCACCACATAGGGGTATAGAGGAAGCTCAGACGGGATAATCCAAGATGCAACTATGGGACCTTGGGAAGCACTTTCGTGTCTTAGATGATGTCGGTGACGGTGGTAGATGGTGGTAGGCGTTCCCTCGGCCGTACTTGGCCGCCTGGTTGCGGTACAGTTCATTCTTGTGTGACACCTCCGGTGGGGGACCGCTCCATCACGGGCGAGATATTTTGGACAACCATGTCCCAAACAATACGTTCAGGTCTGAGGGGCGATGCGTGTAATGACTACTTAAAAATCTGCTATCTTGTATTTCCTAGAAAGCATGTAATTAATGAATTAATTCATAAATATTCATAACCTTTGGCTTATCAGAGTGGGTTGCGCACGCTGTCGTATACACCGGTGGTTCACGAAATATGAGAAAAGTTAAAAAATGGAATGGGTAATCGCACACCACATAGCAGGATTGGATAGTGTTACTAGTCACCAGTGGTAACACTATCCAATCCTGCTATGTGGTGTGGTAACAGAAAAGAACTGAAAATAACGTAACGACAAAAACATAAAATCGGCGCGGGACCTATCAAAGACGCGCAGGGAATAAAGCCAAAATGCCAAAATGTTAGTAAGGAATGTGGCTAGTCTTCGTTCAATGACCGTACGCTCGGGGGCGCCACCATGATACGACGCTCTTGGCGCGTCAGCGGCGAGTCCCACGTCGATTTGTTGCAATCCCGAGCAAGTTTCGTGTCGTTGTATCTCCCAACCTTCTCATTGACATTGGGGCTCTAATCCTAATGAACACGAAACTGACAAATTAATTTTACTAATCAATTAATTGCAAAATAAAAATGTTTGTGTGTTCCCCGCGCCGCTGGTAACACTCCGCTGTTCGTGTTGTTGGTGTGCGATGCACCATTTGTTAGCAAATGAACAAAACGACAACTTCCGTGCATCGAGCACGTCCCACTGTCATTCTGCGCTGGACAGTAGAATAAACCTTGTTCGCTGGTTCCCTGTCACTGGCTAGCACTTACATCACCATTCTGTTTTAAAACTTTGGCTCACTTTTCGTGAAACACTCGCCATACCTTCCAGTCTTGTCACATGGCACTGCTACGAAGACGAAGTCAGCACCGGTCTTCTCTGTATTGAATAGCAACTTGTACGCATGGTTGGTGTAGATGTCACTTCAGAGCAATATGAGCGAACGTCAGCCGAGCGTCGATTCCGTCACCATAAAGTCATCCTACTTAACGGAACGAATGACAGCGTGCATGGCTCAGAATCCCGCCAGTTGATCCGGTGCGGTAGCCGCGGTACTTCGGTAACCGCATTATCCACGGTCTTCTAAGACACGCTAAACTATCAGTCGCACTTGATGTCACATCTGGTTTTGTTGCACTCTGTTATTTGCAAGCAATACGTGTTTAAGCAAATCATTCTTGGATGGAGGAAAAAATAAATTAAAAAGAAGTAACCGTGTATCTTTCAATAGCTCGGAGTTCATCGAAATTAGAGAAACAGGTCCTTACGTGGGAAAGACATTCAACCCGAAAAGGCCACGTGCTTATTATATTCTGATTGAACAAAGTATATTTTTCTTAATTTCAGGTAAAGGAGGACGAAACTTCTTACGCCTTGCTGGGAAAGGTACTCCTTGTGACTCTTGTTCTGGGGACGTTTGGAGCAGCATATTGGGTTGCACGTCATGAATGGAGACACACGCCGGACGGCGAAGATATCACCACCTCCACCGCTGCGTATGTTGGGGTACCCAAACTTCCGCCCAAGTACCCATTTCCCGACGCCAGTTATGAAGACTATGAAGACACTCCTCACTGGCTCACGACGTCAACGGCAGAGATACCTCAGACGACTTCCGAGGCGACAATGTCAACACGCATCACGCAACATCCATTCACCGACAAAGTATGTGATACGGAAGATTGTCAATACATGCGTTGGCTTATTGACGTGTCCGTGGACACAGGGAAAGATCCTTGCGAAAACTTTTACAGTTACGTCTGTAACGGAGCTCTGAGGTCTTTATCTCACTGGTATGATCTGTCTACGAAATTCAATTTGGAAGTCATCCAGCGCAACATCACCTTAAATATTGCCAGGCATTTACAAGACGTAAAGGTCCCAAGAAGAGGGCAATCGGGATATCAAAAAGTAGCGGCCTTCCACCAGCACTGCATGGATATTGATAACGTTACCACGACTGAAGCAATGCGACAGTTTTTAAAGCAGCAAGGAATGACTTTTGCAAGTGACATGCAATTCGACCTACTGCATGCTATGGTGAAATTCATGTTTGGTTTCGACATTCCCCTGATATTTGATATAGAAGCACACTGGGTAGAAGGCGAGCAGCTTTTACTATACATGAGGCAAGAGTACTCCGTAAAATACGCCGTCACGGGAAACAGAGGCGAGGAAAGATGAGATTACGCTAATTTTATCGGCAATCCTTTCCATAGACCTCCGCGATCTCGCAAATGAGATTATTGCAGTGGAGAATAATTTATCCAATCTGGCGCAAGTTAAGTACACTGGCAGCGAAACCTCAGGAAGAAAGACGCTTCTGTTCCCCTTGTCGAAGTTAGGCCTTTTGGTAAACAACGACACGACCCTGTCAGAACAGTGGAATGAAGCCGTGGAAGATAGTACAGACCCGAGACTTCCGAAAGACTTAAAAGTCAGTATGACAGTGAACGATGTTCATTTCTTCCATAATTTATTCGGCAAATTCAGGAATGCTACGGCAAATGAATTAAGGGTATTCTGTGCCTGGAAGATTGCCCTTTACCTGTATAAAGCTTCCTTGTTGAACCCATCGTACATTGGTTCGCCTGGTTTTCCGAACGTTCCTATGTGCCTGGACCAAACTGCGAAAATGTTCCCGTATACTGCAGGTTCAGGTTTCTTCTTTCCCATAGTGAACAGTTCGAGGCTGAATCTCGCTAGGGAAATGATTGAGACAATTGTCGACGAGATTAAGAAGTCCTTCGAGTCTTCACATTGGCTGGACGAGACAACTCGCGTTGGAGCTCTGAAGAAACTTTCTGTGCTGAAAAGAGATATTGGTTACTCGCCGGAATTTAGCTCCGCCTTGAAAATAGACGCGTTCTTCAAAGATCTCCCTGACCTAAACGGACCTTTCATCGAGGACTACATGCGGGTTCGAAAGTTTTGGACAAAGCACAACTGGAATGGAAGATTGAGCGACCCCTCCTTCGTGGATCCACGATACACGTTTCCTCTATTCTTCGTCAATGGTGCTTACATACCGACGCAAAATCGCATAGTCATTGGAACCGCTCTTTTGCTCACGCCTATCTTTTCGTATGGTGCTCCTCCAGAAGTGAACTATGGAACCCTAGGCAGCGGCGTGACACATGAACTAATGCACGGCTACGATACGTCTGGCAGGAATTATGACGGTGCTGGGCATTTCAAACCGTGGTTTACCGAAAAAAGTATTGCGGAATACGACAAGATCGTTCGTTGCCACAACGAGACTATTGAGAAAGCTCCGAAAGCTAGAGCTTACAAAGATTATCCCCTGGAGTATCTAGCAGACACGCTGGGTATTACGTCCCGGTTGAGGGCATATAAAAAAGCTTCGGAAAAGTCGCATGTCACTCTGGGCAACGTGAGGGATTTGACGAAGGACAAGATCTTCTACATTTCCACGTGTCTAGTGTGGTGTGGAAAGGAATTCCCAGAACCGACGCCTCGAACTCATCCGCCTTCGGATGAAAGATGCAACGTGCCTCTTATGAATTCACAGCATTTCAGCGAAACCTTTTCTTGCCCAAAGGACTCGCCAATGAATCCCTCGCACAAATGTGTCTTCTGGTAATAGCTCACTTCGTTATAAAGGAACTCTACACAATATGATGTCTCTGTCGTGCTTGTGAGTAAATTTCCTACAGGCCATCTCAGCAACAACAAGCGATGACGAAGGGGAATATGCTGCATTCCCTGCCATTCGCGGTGGGGGTTGGGTGGGGGGTATACAGCTGAAATGGGGCGTCACTGAACATTTGGGGGCGTCAGGGGGCTGTAAGGGGGGGGTCTGGATAAATTCGCTGCGACAAACTCCCACCCGTTCACGTCGGCTGGTGTAATGCTTGGGATATTGAGAGTTTCGCGTAGTATTGGGTCGCAGCGCGTTGCGTTATTGACTTGCGAAGGCGGACAGTGCAGTTGATGGTACTATAGGTACAGCGGGTATTAGACGAGCTGGCATGCTGTCTCGGAAGCGCCGCTTGTCTCGTTATTGAGGAGGGGAGAGCTGTGGGTGGTATTGTGGTGGCGGTGACAACTACAGACAGGGCAGAGGGCCTGGCCTCTCTCTGATCTTCTGCCGATATCGTGGAGCCTATGAGATATTGGGTAGAGCGTATTTTGACGTCAAGGTCTTACTGTAAGTAACCTTAAGTAACGCTGCGCGCCTGTACGGCGGCGGAATGCTGCGGCTCAGGCACTATTATGTAAGACATCGTCGCCGGACTTTTACTGTAATTTGAATATTTTTTACGTGTATTACTGCGTGGCGGCACATCAGTAACCGAGTACAATACCAAAGATCAGTACAGTACTAAATATAAATTGTTTTAAAGAAAATTAAGTAATAGTATGGTCACTGTAAAATAAATACGAAAAGCGTGAGTAGTATAGTTTAATACGGCTTAATAACGGTGCCCGTATAAGAACTATGCGGCATAAGAACCGTGCGCTATAACGACATCCTTTTTCTAATCCAAGATGGCCGATTCTAAGCCAACACAATCCAGTTCTAAGCCAACACAATCCACTTGTAATCCAAGCACGAGCCAAATCCAAAGCCATCTGATTGGCCGCCATTAGCCACGCCCACTTCATGTTGATTGGCCACCGCGCCCCCAACTGATCTTTGAATGGCTGACCGTAGATCCGCTCCTTTATGCTAAGTAGTTGGCTTGGCTCCGCCCAGTTCACACTGAGCGGCCCGTGCTAAGCCTTGACTGATCATTGATTGGTTGACTGTAGCTCCGCCCACCCTTATGCTAATTACTCGGGTCTGCCCCCACTTCACACGCTGATTGGTGCATGCGTATCGCTGACCACAGCTCCGCCCCTTTATGCTAATTAACCGGCTCCGCTGATTGCTCCATTCTAAGCCTACTGATCACTCTCCCAGCCCCCCTCTGATTGGCCGCCGCGGCCGCCCGCCGCGGCCTCAAACTTACCCGGGGTCCTATCTCGGATGTTCAAACTTACCCGTGCTGATTGGTCCATTCTAAGCCTACTGATCACCCTTCCAATGTAAGCCTGCCGATTGGCCCGTTCTAAGCCCACTGACACCGGACTTTACTGGCTCCGCCCACTTCACGCTGATTGGTCCACGCTAAGCCTACCGATGGCTGGCCCCCTGATTGGTCCACGCTAAGCCTACTGAACGGTGATTGGCTTACCTGTCGCTCCTAAGCAGCTTCAGATAAGACACACACGACAATTGTTGATTTCAACCTTTATTTGGTGCAACAGCCTCCTGGTTCAGCTGTTGGTATAGGTTCAGCTGCATCAGAGAGATCATTGGTCTACGTGAACATCTCTCATGCTCACTCAGCTCCCTCGGTAGACTCTGTAACTGTTATTGGTTCATCTGACTGCATGTGGCCGCTCACCCAGCTCCTTATTGGTTCTAGTTGGTCACAGCTCCCTTATAGGCTCCAACTCCGATGGGTCCATCTAACAGCAAGTGGTCACTGCTATTGATCCATTGAACTGCAAGCCACTCATTGGTCACTCACACTCATCTCTAGACGAGATAAATTTAACTGTGGAACTTTTACCATAAGATAACTTTAGCGGGGGCTGGTAGGCTCCAACGGCTATTGGCCCGTGCCTCCACCCATTGGTTCACAACGCGCATGCTCTGACGGCGCCGAAGAAGGTTCCCTACACATTTAATAGAAATTATGCTATTGGTCCAGCTGCGTCATAGGGCACGGCTGTGGCCGGCCCTGATGCTACTTACTTCGTGGTGCAACTCTTTAATGGCTCCACCCACTTCGCATTGATTGGTTCATTTTAAGCCTACTGACTTCTAAGCCAGTCCACGCTAAGCCCACTGATCACTCAACCAGCGCTCTGATTGGCCGCTACCAATTGGCCCTCGTTCTAAGTCCACTGACACCAGATGGCGCAACTCTTCACCAGCTCTGCCTACTTCATGCTGATTGGTCCATTCTAAGCCTACTGACTTCTAAGCCGAACCACGCTAAGCCTACTGATTGTCCCTTCACACCAAGGCCTACCGATGTCTGGCCCTGATTGGTCCACGTTAAGCCTGCTGAACAGGGATTGGCTAGCCTGTCGCTCCTAAACCACAATGCAGCAGCTTCAGACAAGACACACACGACAATTGTTGATTGCAACCTTTATTTGGTACAACAGGCAGCTGTGGGTTGGTTCAGCTGCATCAGAGAGATCCCGGTCATCTCTTGCGCTCATTGGTCACTCAGCTCCCTCGATAGACACCATATGGCTCATCTAACTGCAAGTGCTCATTGGCCCATCTGACTACAGGCCTCTCATTGGTCACTTATGTCTAGGGCTCCCTAACGGGCTCCAACTGCTATCGGCCCATCCGCGGCTACTCACCGGTTCACAATGAAACTTTTTCACATGCTCTACCCTACACAGACAAGAGATGGCGCCGCTTGTCTTTGCAAAGATGGACAGCTGCCATTGCATTGGTGACTCATTTATATCCAACCGGTTCAAGAGAGCCAGCGTGCTGAACAGCTTACATGCCGCCGCCTGTTCACACAGCCACAGTTGGAAATGGGGAAAAAATTTTTTTTCAGGGTACACATCTCAAAACACACTCTACACGAGTAAAGTTGGCTTCCCCCGGTTGCACGCGGGCGTTAGGTCAAGCCCACCCCATGAGAACAAGCTTAGGATCGTTTAGGATGTGTGTGTGTGCTTTGCAGTTCAACCTAAAAATTGTTTCAATCAAGCAGAATGGCAAATGATGCAATGGAGCGCGTTCATTCTTGAGAACGAATTTTGTGACAGAACATAAACAAAACAAAACATTTCAATGTGCAAAAAACTCATCGTGATGCTAATCAGGGAAGCCAGCACGCGTTCGAAATAAGCAAGAAGAAGCACATGATCGAGAAAACAACGATAGTTGGTGCTGTGCAGAGAAGCTGGTTTGAGGGAAAAACAGCTTGTATGATCAATAAACCCTTGGGCCTGTTTTTATTTTAGACAGCGCGCATTCAACACGCGAAATTAAATAAATCGAGCAGAATGACAATAGCATAGTGGCGCTATGTGGTGAAGCTCAAGACGCACTGACACTCCAACGCTTATTAAACAATGCTATGCACGTACTGAAGCTAAAAAAGAAAAAGGCAGGCTCAACCCAAGCTGAGTATGAAGAAACACACCGCTCCCCTCAGAATACCCCGTTCAAACATAGCCAGTGTACACGACACAGCTCGCAGTCCTGGAAGCACTCTTAGAAATATAAGTCCAAGGCACAACGTCGCACTATGAACGAGTTCATCTCGGGAAAAAATGCGCGCTCACCTTCGCAGACGGGTCACGAGCACCATACGGCAATATCTGAAACATGCGGCGCGTGGACAGCTCACGTGACTTTAGCCAGCCCGTGCAGTTTTAGACTTCAACATAAGAAATTAACTAAATCAAACACAGTGATGCTATGTCGTGACTGACGCTTATTAAACAATGCTATGCAGCGAAGCTTCGCACGTACTCAATGTTAAAAACGGACACTCAACCCAAAACTGAGTATGAAGAAACACAATTTCGGATTGCTCTCTCCCCGAACATCCCGTGCACCTCCGCGTTCCTTCTCTATACTGGAAGCAGCAATATTAAGATCGTCGCACTATGAACAAGTCCGGTTCATCAAAAAAAGAAAGGGCTTACCTCATCACACCGGTATTACGCACGTAGACTCTTGTCGCATGGCGCGGTACAGCAGGGTAGGGAAACACGGCCGCGTGGACAGCTCACACGATTTCAGCCTGCCCGCGCACACCTCACAACATGCGCCGACACACCCAACATGTCGACCACTTACGCACGGAAAACTTGATGGCCGAAACACAGGCGCGTAAACACCCCTCTGGTTGGGACCATCTCTTTTATATCAGTGCTCACTCGTTTCCGCAAGGTTGCAAGCCCGAGAAATTGGGTCACCTTGAAGATGAGCCATCTGTTTTATATCAAAACGCACTTCATGGCCAAACTCTGCGGCGGACCCTAGCGGAAAAAAATGTTGCGTCAAGGTGATGTAACGAGAAACTGGGTCACCTCGTAAATCATGTTTTCCGAGGCCGCACGTATTAAAACCAGTGATCACACCACGCTATGAGAAGGAAAAAAAATATCCCTATGAGTCCACCTGCTCATTGCCGAAACAAGCACCGAGAACAAAGGGTTCGCTTATGCAGTTTCCAAGAGGTTCCAAATGTCCCTCGCTGCTAACGGGCGCGCATCACGGGCACGATTGTGTAAACAAAATCGCACCACCCTCCAAGGGCGCATTTGAGTTCTGTCCGTCTGTCGACTCTGGGTTAAGCGCACAACGAGGAAGATGAGGAAAGTTTTCAGTTCATTCGGCAGTATTTCCTGTTTTTAGGAGGGAAAATTCTGTGTTGTGTGATGGAGACGCTATATAGATAGGTGATAAGGAGAAGGATTATATAGCACGTACTCATCGACTAAGCGAGTATAGTTTGTGGAGAGCGCCACGCTATTTTAAAGTAATTTTATATCATATCCCAAACGTTCTGCGCGATCAAACGGAAAGAAGAAAACCGTTTCACGCATCACAGTGCGTGCGCGTGCTCAAACAAGTTCTGGCTATTAGTAAAAGAAGTAGTTTTGGGTTCCCAGGCGGGTGTTTCCAGCGCATCAGGCAACAACGTAAACTGTTCTGCGCAATCAAACAAGTCCCGCTCCCACGCGCGTACCATATCATATCTTGTTTCAGCGTGCTCAAACAAGTTCTGGCTTTTGTGGTCGTATGATGGTGCAGATTTGTAAGAAACACTGAAGAGAGTCAAGGATGATCCTCCGACATGAGAAAAGTGATGAGCAGCGACTTGACAACCGCGAAACTGCGAAGCCTCAGTGTGTCGTGTGAGATGGATCAGTTCGTATGCAAACGCATGCTGGCAGATTTACGATGCCTACACAACTTTTTAAATGGACACGGAGAAGAGAGTGATTTTAGTGACATTTTGAGAGCTATTCCCGTGCGGAGTACTCATAAAATAAGACAGTTTGTGAGATACAAGTTGGAACTGCTGGAGCGATATAGAAACGGAGAACCCATCGACGAGACAATCATAAATGCCGGGTTTTCCATCCCCGTGGTGCGCGACTACTGGAAAAAGAACCACACGAGCTTGGACATTACCGTCATCGAGGGAAATGAACGTGTTGTCTCCACGTTAGAAGACATCCTCGCTAAAGTGTTGTGAATACAGTGTTTAGCAGTACCGCTGGGGTCTCTATGAAGCTTTCATCGGGAAACGATTCACCACCATCGACAGGGTAGACGATGCCATGGACGAGATCCTACGAGTATACCACGAAATTGAGCTAGAAAAAGGAGATGCGAACCTATTCATGATATCACGCGAAGTCCTAAAGAGATATGGCTACAGAGACATCGCGGGCATAGATATTCTTCAAGCTCTTCATCTGCTGCACGTCTTAGTTTACCTCTGGAATGAATGCTGTCGTATCATGTACGAACCGGATGGCTGTCCCCTAAAGATCGAGTGAAACAGAAGAAGAAAAGGCGTCTTTGACGAGCAACCGATTGGAGTGCGGAACAAATAAATAAATATTTTGTCAACACAGTTGTCCGTTTGTATGACTGGATAGGAAAAGCACGATATTTCTTGCATTTTTCTAAAGATATAGATTAAAAAGTTGTGGATATACTCACACATACTATACAAGATATATGATTGTGGATTAATTGCTAAAATTTATCGATCCACATTCAGGAGAAGTGGTGACTACAACACATCAGTAAGAGTTTAATCACAATTTGAACAAGTGTTGCGATTTATGATCAGTGTTGTAGAATGTATAATTTCACAATACGCAAGCTTTAATTCGCTCACTTTGACGAGCACTCCTTCACGATGACAGAGAATTTAATCCAATGGATTGATATTTTCTATATACACTATAACATAATGCGAATTCTTTATGTCGTGGATATTAAAAGTTACGAATATTTCTAAAGATATAGATTAAAAAGTTGTGCATATACTCACACATACTATACAAGATATATGATTGTGGATTAATTGCTAAAATTTATCGATCCACATTCAGGAGAAGTGGTGACTACCACACATCAGTAAGAGTTTAATCACAATTTGAACAAGTGTTGCGATTTATGATCAGTGTTGTAGAATGTGTAATTTCACAATACGCAAGCTTTAATTCGCTCACTTTGACGAGCACTCCTTCACGATGACAGAGAATTTAATCCAATGGATTGATATTTTCTATATACACTATAACATAATGCAAAGTTACGAATATTTTCCGAATGAAATTTACTTAAAACTCGAAGAAAGGGTCACCCGCGTCGACGAAGACGTTTCGGCAACACGTTAAATTTATCTCGTCTAGAGATGAGTGTGAGTGACCAATGAGTGGCTTGCGGTTCAATGGATCAATAGCAGTGACCACTTGCTGTTAGATGGACCAATCGGAGTTGGAGCCTATGAGGGAGCGGTGACCGACTAGAACCAATAAGGAGCTGGGTGAGCGGCCACGTGCAGTCAGATGAACCAATAACAGTTGGAATCAACCGAGGGAGCTGAGTTAGGGTGAGAGATGTCCACATGGAATTATGGACCAATGATCTCTCTGATGCAGCTGAACCTACCCACAGCTGGACCAGGAGGCTGTTGTACCAAATAAAGGTTGAAATCAACAATTGCCGTGTGTCTTGTCTGAAGCTGCTTAGGAGCGACAGGTAAGCCAATCACCATTCAGTAGGCTTAGCGTGGACCAATCAGGACCAGCCATCGGTAGGCTTAGAATGGGCCAATCAGCGTGAAGTGGGCGGAGCCAGTAAAGGGTTGCACCATCCGGTGTCAGTGGGCTCAGAACGGGCCAATCGGCAGGCTTATATTGGAAGGGTGATCAGTAGGCTTAGACGTCTGAATCAGACCAATCAGCATGAAGTGGGCGGACGCCACAAGGTAACTTTGAACATCTCAGATAAAGCCGCAGTGGAGACGCTGCCATCTGGCGGGCGCCGGTGAAGGCTAGCCACCCGCTAGCCTGGGTAAGTTTGAACATCCGAGATAAAGCCGCAGCGCCGTCTGCCGGGCGCTAATGAAGGCTATGTTCAGCGGGCCCCAATCAGTGGACCTGGAACGGGCCAATCGGCGGCGGCGGCGGCGGCGGCGGCCAATCAGATGGGGGGCTGGGAGAGTGATCAGTAGGCTTAGAATGGACCAATCAGCGGAGCCGGTTAATTAGCATAAAGGGGCGGAGCTGTGGTCAGCGATACGCGTGCACCAATCAGCGTGTGAAGTGGGGGCAGAGCCGAGTAATTAGCATAAGGGGGGCGGAGCTACAGTCAACCAATCAATGATCAGTCAAGGCTTAGCACGGGCCGCTCAGTGTGAACTGGGCGGAGCCAAGCCAACTAATTAGCATAAAGGAGCGGATCTACGGTCAGCCATTCAAAGATCAGTTGGGGGCAAGGTGGCCAATCAACGTGAAGTGGGCGGGGCTAATGGCGGCCAATCAGATGGCTTTGGATTTGGCTCGTGCTTGGATTACAAGTGGATTGTGTTGGCTTAGAACTGGATTGGGTTGGCTTAGAATCGGCCATCTTGGATTAGAAAAAGGATGTCGTTATAGCGCACGGTTCTTATGCCGCATGGTTCTTATACGGGCACCGTTATTAAGCCGTATTAATCAATACTACTAGCGTGCAGTTGAAAATCTTACCCGGTACCACCTCAGGTACCAGTGGAAGCGGCTGAAACATTCAAATCATTCTGGTACAACCTTCAAACATATTTAGGTTCAAAATATAGGACGATGACTTGTCTTTAGGACGCGGTTAGTTCTAAAGACAAGCTTAAGTCCTAAAGTCAAGACAAGAAGTCATAGCAAAGACAAGACAAGTCCTGAAGACAAGACAAGTAAAGTTGCTCTGTACTCTCGCTATCAGACGTGCACTGAAGGCACTCAAGAATGAACCCGTTTTAATACTTTAAATAATGAGCGCCTCGCACTCACTAACAAGGTGCGCAGCCTGAAGGTAGTATTGGGCAGCTATTTATAAAAAAAGAGAAAGTTATTCGATCGGTTCACTCGTTCACGAATTATTTAGACCGAGGATTTCACTCAGACACCCGGTACATGTAAGTTCACCCCCGCGCCTAACCAGCCTTACATCTCATATCACACTGGTTATACATTATACACCAACATCCCGTCACACATGTATGACGAACGTGTATAACAAACATCCCTTAAACATGTATGATCATACAGTGCTGGTCACACTGCTTAAACACCGGCAAAACATG
Organism: Ornithodoros turicata; assembly: GCF_037126465.1. NCBI lineage: Eukaryota > Metazoa > Arthropoda > Arachnida > Ixodida > Argasidae > Ornithodoros > Ornithodoros turicata. The sequence goes on along the minus strand of NC_088203.1, from coordinate 99,656,648 downwards.
TTTTAAAACACGTGTGTACACCCAGTGTGACCGTGCCGTCATACAAGCAAGCGCTCTGACTATGTTTGACAACATGTTGTCAAACACACGACGATGTATTTGGGCACTGCCGAAAAACGGTGATGGACAAGTTATATAAACTGCGTATTCGCCACGACAGTTTTCGTTTGCACGAGTCAGTGTCAGCGACATCGTGATGCGCGTGAGTTATTTTGCACGAGTAAGTTGTAAGTCAGTGTTCGCGACATTGTGTTGCACGTACGTTCAAAATGGCGACCTCTTTGCCTGCGCACATGGAGCATGAAACAATCGAAAATCAGCCAGTGCAGCACCGTCTTCGTCGTCTTCGTACATTTTGAATTGCGATGTCCGCGAATGGAAGTTATATAAACTCCTGGATTGGTTGCTGTGACACTGTCGTGTGACATACATCAGTGTTTAAGCCACTCCCACTGTAGTTGTATAACCAGTGTGACCGATGTTTGAACGACACATGTTCGAGGCGATGTATAATCATACAAGCGTTTGAATCGAACGATGTTGTCAAACAAGAATTGTATGACCAGTGTGACAGAGCATTATACATACGCCATACGTGTTTGAAGACATGTTGTCATAGATGTTTGGAACACGTGTATAACCAGTGTGACATTTGCTTGGACAGGGAAGAAGCAGGAGGCTGGAAGAAGAAGAAGAGCCCCTTTTGTCCTGGCCAATCTCCCTTAGTGGCTCACGGCCATTCTCTCATTGGTAGAAGAAGAAGAAGATTTGCTGTATCTTGCCCTCGTGATCGTGCCTTCTGTTCTGCCATTCGAATTTGGCCTTCGACTTCGTACATCACCCTTCATCCTCTCATCCATCCATAGATCCGTGGCCCGTTGCCTTTGGTTGAGTGCCACATTGACAAGACGAGTATAAACATGCAGGTCGTGGACTTCCCGGATGACAGCCATACGCAATACCAGGAGCAATGGCCCGGAGAACAAAGAACGAGCGAAGAAAAGCCAACATTGGTGAGTTTCTGTACTGATTCTACCGAGGCATTATTCTACAGCTGTTTAGTCGTGAAATACAGTTACAGCTATCGAAACCTGTAGCTGTGCATAACCATTCAGTTCAGCATTTAAAATTATAATTTCCACAGCCTGTTTCATAAAGTATTAACGGAGCATGCGCGAAACGGTGGCGTATCCTATCGGGACTTGGCGTTTGGTTGTCACATGCCTCCTAAATACTGAGTCAATAGGATCGAGCATATTTTGTAAGGCTCTAGTTGTCATTCGCCGTCCGTCATCCACATTATATCGGGTTGCACATTTCTGCGATAACAGGCAATAATCTGTGAACCTGTAGAGTTGACTTTTTGATAAAGACGGTAGTGGCATGTTCGTTCCGCATTTGCAAATCAAAGTACAAAAAGGGGGAGAATTTTAGCTTGTTCCGGTTTCGGTGTAGACGAATGAACCCGCAGCAGAAGTAGTAGTAGTGTAGTTTTTGCTCACTTCTCGTGCAGATACCGGTAATAAACCGGACGCTCCATAAAGTACAGGTTATGTCCACTTAAACCTTTAGGACAAACGGGGACAGCACGTACATGACTTTAGTTCACACCGCTATTGACAGCCACTCCATTTCGCTGCTTTCCGCGCGGTGGCACCAGCTCTTTCTGGAAAGGCAGATTGCAAAGACAGTTACTTGTCATTCCAACCTGCCTTTACAGAAAGAGCTGGTTCCACCGCGGGAATAGCCGGAGAGTATGTATCATAATATGTATGATACATAGCCCTAGTCATATACAGGGTGTCCCAGAAAACGTGTCATTGAATCATAATAAAAAAACTACACCACCTAGAGTCATGCGGTCAATGGCATTTGTTCTTAGTGTGTTTTTGCCACCTCCTCGTGTGAATGTCATGTAACGTAAGTTTAATTATGTAAATTTTTGCAAGCTTAAGTCGGAAATTTGCCTAGTAAAGGTCACTTTTTTACCCCACCAATGTGAAGAGCGTGTCTAATTAATCAAATTAATGATAATTGCAAGGGATATTCAGGAGCTCTCCTATCGGAAAAAATAGCCGAACATCATGCTCTGCGGAGGTCGCACAGAATAGCGCACGATGAATTTTTCAGCGCAATCCTCGTCAGTCCGACGAAAGGAGGTTGGAAACCCAGCCCTCCCCGACATCGCAGAAAGAGATAAGCAGGCACGGCTTATCACGTCCGACTCTCGCTGGGATAATGCTTTCCCTCCCCGAATTTTAGGAACTGTTACTTTCTCTACTATCACTCTGTGGGCTGGCTTCGGGACCTCCTTTCGTCGCACTGAGAGCGATTGCGCTCAAAAAGTCGCGCGATCGCGCGCTATGGTCCGGTGCTCCGAAAAGCATGATATTCGGCTATTTTTTCCGATGGGATAGTTCGTGAATATCACTGTGAAGTATAATGAATTTGAGTGAATTCGGCACGCTCTTCATATTGGCGGGGTGAAAAAGTGACCTTTACTTGGCAAATTTCCGAGTTCAGTTCGCAAATATTTACATAATTAAACTTGGAGGACACGACATTCACATTAGGAGGTGGCAAAAACCATTTAATAAGAACAAATGCTGTTGACCGCATGATTCTAGGTGGCGTAGCATTTTTACTATAATTCAATCCCACGTTTTCTGGGACACCCTGTATATGTAGCCCTCTAACACTAACCGGCCTTTATTTGTCTACACTGGGTCACGCATGGGGGACTGTCAATCTATCCAGAACGTAGCTTTCTCTTCCTTTGCCTCCTCTTCTTCCTCTAGGTCCCCGACCTAGTTCGCTTCGTGCTCCCGAGCTTTCAGTTCGTTCCTCCGCGAACGGTAAGGGACCACGGGCGCAATAGCGGCTGTTAAAAGGGTTCCCTATTCCCTATTGAAAAAAATCTATTCCTCAAAGCTTGAGGTCTTAAGATATCATGGGACATTTGGGGTTGCCCTAGGACCTGGAGACGCCCCAAGACGTATGTGCACGGCTGGGTCGCAAGAATACTGCTTTAGGGCATTTCGGTAGAGGACGTTTCGGCACAAAGATGTTTCGATGCACGGACATTCCAGTACACGGACCTTTCGAAGCGTAGATGTGTCGACAGGGCTATCCACGCGCCGCCGCGTTGAGAACTGTGTGACGACACAACTATACAGGGTGTTTTTTAGATGTTACAGAATTTTCATCGGAAAACTACGTACTTGCACTCTTAAAAATGAACTTCACCACATAGGGGTATAGAGGAAGCTCAGACGGGATAATCCAAGATGCAACTATGGGACCTTGGGAAGCACTTTCGTGTCCTAGATGATGTCGGTGATGCTGGTAGATGGTGGTAGGCGTTCCCTCGGCCGTACTTGGCCGCCTGGTTGCGGTACAGTTCATTCTTGTGTGACACCTCCGGTAGGGGACCGCTCCATCACGGGCGAGATATTTTAGACAACAATGTCCCAAACAATACGTTCAGGTCTGAGGGGCGATGCGTGTAATGACTACTTAAAAATCTATTATATTGTATTGCCTAGAAAGCATGTAATTAATGAATTAATTCATAAATATTCATAACCTTTGGCTTATCAGAGTGGGTTGCGCACGCTGTCGTATACACGGGTGGTTCACGAAATATGAGAAAAGTTAAAAAATGGAATGGGTAATCGCACACCACATAGCAGGATTGGATAGTGTTACTAGTCACCAGTGGTAACACTATGCAATCCTGCTATGTGGTGTGGTAACACAAAAGAACTGAAAATAACGTAACGACAAAAACATAAAATCGGCGCGGGACTTATCAAAGACGCGCAGGGAATAAAGCCAAAATGCCAAAATGTTAGTCAGGAATGTGGCTAGTCTTCGTTCAATGACCGTACGCTCGGGGGCGCCACCATGATACGACGCTCTTGGCGCGTCAGCGGCGAGTCCCACGTCGATTTGTTGCAATCCCGAGCAAGTTTCGTGTCGTTGTATCTCCCAACCTTCTCATTGACATTGGGGTTCTAATCCTAATGAACACGAAACTGACACATTAATTTTACTAATCAATTAATTGCAAAATAAAAATGTTTGTGTGCTCCCCGCGCCGCTGGTAACACTACGCTGTTCGTGTTGTTGGTGTGCGATGCACCATTTGTTAGCAAGTGAAGAAAACTACAACTTCCGTGCATCGAGCACGTCCCACTGTCATTCTGCGCGGGACAGTAGAATAAACCTTGTTCGCTGGTTCCCTGTCACTGGCCTGATCTGCTAGCACTTACATCACCATTCTGTTTTAAAACTTTGGCTCACTTTTCGTGAAACACTCGCCATACCTTCCAGTCTTGTCACATGGCACTGCTACGAAGACGAAGTCAGCACCGGTCTTCTCTGTATTGAATAGCAACTTGTACGCATGGTTGGTGTAGATGTCACTTCAGAGCAATATGAGCGAACGTCAGCCGAGCGTCGATTCCGTCGCCATCAAGTCATCCTACTTAACGGAACGAATGACAGCGTGCATGGCTCAGAATCCCGCCAGTTGATCCGGTGCGGTAGCCGCGGTACTCCAGGAACCACATTATCCACAGTCTTCTAAGACACGCTAAACTATCATTCGCACTTGATGTCACATCTGGTTTTGTTGCACTCTGTTATTTGCAAGCAATACGTGTTTAAGCAAATCATTCTTGGATGGAGGAAAAACTAAATTAACAAAAAAGTAACCGTGTATCGTGCAATAGCTCGGAGTTCATCGAAACAGATCCTTACGTGGGAAAGACATTCAACCCGAAAAGGCCAGGTGCTTATTATATTCTGATTGAACAAAGTATATTTTTCTTAATTTCAGGTAAAGGAGGACGAAACTTCTTACGCCTTGCTGGGAAAGGTACTCCTTGTGACTCTTGTTCTGGGGACGTTTGGAGCAGCATATTGGGTTGCACGTCATGAATGGAGACACACGCCGGACGGCGAAGATATCACCACCTCCACCCCTGCGTATGTCGGGATACCCAAACTTCAGCCCAAGTACCCATTTCCCGATGCCAGTTATGAAGACTATGAAGACACTCCTCACTGGCTCACCACGTCAACGGCAGAGATACCTCAGACGACTTCCGAGGCAACAATGTCAACACGCATCACGCAACATCCATTCACCGACAAAGTATGTGATACGGAAGATTGTCAATACATACGTTGGCTTATTGACGTGTCCGTGGACACAGAAAAAGATCCTTGCGAAAACTTTTACAGTTACGTTTGTAACGGAGCTCTGAGGTCTTTATCTCACTGGTATGATCTGTCTACGACATTCAATTTGGAAGTCTTCCAGCGCAACATCACCTTAAATATTCTCAGGCATTTACAAGACGAAAAGGTCCCAAGAAGAGGGCAAACGGGATATCAAAAAGTAGCGGCCTTCCACCAGCACTGCATGGATATTGATAACGTTACGACGACTGAAGCAATGGGACAGTTTTTAAAGCAGCAAGGAATGACTTTTGCAAGTGACATGCAATTCGACCTACTGCATGCTATGGTGAAATTCATGTTTGGTTTCGACATTCCCCTGATATTTGAAATAGAAGCACGCTGGGTAAAAGGCAAGCAGCTTTTACTATACATGAGGCAAGACTACTGGGTAAAATACGCCGTCACGAAAGACCGAGAGGCGAGGAAAGATGAGATTACGCTAATTTTATCGGCAATCCTTTCCAGAGACCTCCGCGATCTCGCAAATGAGATCATTGCAGTGGAGAATAATTTATCCGATCTGTCGCAAGTTAAGTACACTGGCAGCGAAACCTCAGAAAGCAAGAAGCTTCTGTTCCCCTTGTCGAAGTTAGGCCTTTTGGTAAACAACGACACGACCCTGTCAGAACAGTGGAATGAAGCCGTGGAGGATAGTACAGACTCGAGACTTCCGAAAGACTTGACAGTGAACGATGTTCATTTCTTCCATAATTTATTCGGCAAATTCAGGAATGCTACGGCAAATGAATTAAGGATATTCTGTGCCTGGAAGATTGCCCTTTACCTGTATAAAGCTTCCTTGTTGAACCCATCGTACATTGGTCCGCCTGGTTATCTGAATCTTCCTATGTGCCTGGACCAAATTGTGAAAATGTTCCCGAATACTGTAGCTTCGGGTTTCTTCTTCTCCATACTGAACAGTTCGAGGCTGAATCTCGCTAGGGAGATGATTCAGACAATTGTCGACGAGATTAAGAAGTCCTTCGAGTCTTCACATTGGCTCGACGAGACAACTCGCGTTGGAGCTCTGAAGAAACTTTCTATGCTGAAAAGAGATATTGGTTTCCCGCCGGAATTGAGCTCCGCCTTGAAAATAGACGCGTTCTTCAAAGATCTCCCTGACCTAAACGGACCTTTCATTGAGGACTACATGCAGGTTCGGAAGTTTTGGACAAAGCACAACTGGAATGGAATATTGAGCGACTCCTCCTTCGTGGATCCACGATACACGTTTCCTTCATTCCTTGTCAATGGTGCTTACATACCGGTGGTAAATCACATATTCATTGGAACCCCTCTTTTGCTCACGCCTGTCTTTTCGTATGGTGCACCTCCAGAAGTGAACTATGGAACCCTAGGCACCGGCGTGACACATGAACTAATGCACGGCTACGATACGTCTGGCAGGAATTATGACGGTGCTGGGCATTTCAAACCGTGGTTTACCGAAAAAAGTATTGCGGAATACGACAAGATCGTTCGTTGCCACAACGAGACTATTGAGAAAGCTCCGAAAGCTAGAGCTTACAAAGATTATCCCCTGGAGTATCTAGCAGACACGATGGGTACTACGTCTCGGTTGAGGGCATATAAAAAAGCTTCGAAAAAGTCGCATGTTACTCTGGGCAACGTGAGGGATTTGACGAAGGACAAGATCTTCTACATTTCCGGGTGTCTACTGTGGTGCGGAAAGGAATTCCCAGAACGGAGGGCGCTAGATCATCCGCCTTCGGATGAAAGATGCAACGTACCTCTTATGAATTCACAACATTTCAGCGAAACCTTTTCTTGCCCAAAGGACTCGCCAATGAATCCCTCGCACAAATGTGTCTTCTGGTAATAGCTCACTTCGTTATAAAGGAACTCTACACAATTTGATGTCTCTGTCGTGCTTGGGAGTAAATTTCCTACAGGTCACCTTAGCCACAACAAGCGATGACGAAGGCGAATACGCTGCATTCCCTGTCATTCGCGGTGGGGGTTGGGTGGGGGATATACAGCTGAAATGTTAGGGGGCGTCACTGAACATTTGGGGGCGTTAGGGGGCTGTAAGGGGGGGGTCTGGATAAATCTGCTGCGACAAACTCCCACAGTTCACGTCGACTGCTGTAATGCCTTGGATATTGAGAGTTTCGCGTAGTATTGGGTTGCTGAGCGTTGCATTGTTATTGAGTTGCGAAGGCGGACAGTGCAGTTGATCGTACTATAGGTACAGCTGGTATTAGACGAGCTGGCATGCTGTCTCGGAAGCGCCGCCTGTCTCGTTATTGAGGAGGGGAGAGCTGTGGGTGGTATTGTGGTGGCGGTGGCAACTGCAGACAGGGCAGAGGGCCTGGCCTCTCTCTGATCTTCTGCCGATATCGTGGAGCCTATGAGATATTGGGTAGAGCGTATTTTGACGTCAAGGTCTGATGTAAGTAACCGTAAGTTACGCTGCGCGCCTGTATGGGGGCGGAATGCTGCATCAGGGAATGCTGCTGCTCAGGCTGTATTTACTCTAATGTAACACATCGTCGCCGGATTTTTACTGTAATTTGAACATTTTTTACGTGTATTACTCCGTAGCGGCACATCAGTAACCGAGTACAATACCAAATATCAGTACAGTACTAAATATCATTTTTTAAAGAAAATTAAGTAATAGTATGGCCACTGCAAAATAAATACGAAAAGCGTGCAGTTGAAAATCTTACCCGGTACCACCTCAGGTACCAGTGAAACACAGGCTGAAACATTCAAATCATTCTGGTACAACCTTCAAACATATTTATGTTCAAAATATAGGACGATGACTTGTGTTTAGGACGCGGTTAGTTCTAAAGACATGCTTAAGTCCTAAAGTCAAGACAAGAAGTCATAGCAAAGACAAGACAATTCCTGAAGACAAGACAAGTAAAGTTGTGCTCTGTACTCTCGCTATCAGACGGGCACTGAAAACACTCAAGAATGAACTCGTTTTAATACTTATTTAAATAATGAGCGCCTCGCACTCACTAACAAGGTGCGCAGCCTGAAGGTAGTATCGGGCAGCTATTTATAAAAAACAAAGTTATTCGATCGGTGCACTCGTTCACGAATTATTTAGACCGAGGATTTAACTCAGACACCCGGTACATGTAAGTTCACCCCCGCGCCTAACCAGCCTTACATCTCATATCACACTGGTTATACATTATACACCAACATCCCGCCATACATGTATGACGAACGTGTATAACAAACATGCCTTGTCACACTGCTGTGTGACAAGGTCACACAGCTGACACACACTCTGGTGGTCACAGTGCTGCTGGTCACACTGCCCACACACTACCCATCTATATCCCGTCATACATGTATGACGAACGTGTATAACAAACATCCCTTAAACATGTATGACCATACAGTGCTGGTCACACTGCTTAAACACCGGCAAAACATGTTTTAAAACACGTGTGTATACCCAGTGTGACCGTGCCGTCATACAAGCAAGCGCTCTGACTATGTTTGACAACATGTTGTCAAACACACGACGATGTATTTGGGCACTGCCGAAAAACGGTGATGGACAAGTTGTATAAACGGGCGTATTCGCCACGACACGAACAAAACGAAACGAAACGAAACGTGCAAACGAAAACGTTTGCAACGGTCAGTGTCAACGACATCGTGATGCGCGTGAGTTATTTTGCACGAGTAAGTTGTAAGTCAGTGTTCGCGACATTGTGTTGCACGTACGTTCAAAATGGCGACCTCTTTGCCTGCGCACATGGAGCATGAAACAATCGAAAATCAGCCAGTACAGGCCCGTCTTCGTCGTCTTCGTACATTTTGAATTGCGATGTCCGCGAATGGAAGTTATATAAACTCCTGGATTGGTTGCTGTGACACTGACGTGTGTCATACATCAGTGTTTAAGCCACTCCCACTGTAGTTGTATAACCAGTGTGACCGATGTTTGAACGACACATGTTCGAGGCGATGTATAATCATACAAGCGTTTGAATCGAACGATGTTGTCAAACAAGAATTGTATGACCAGTGTGACATAGCATTATACATACGCCATACGTGTTTGAAGACATGTTGTCATACATGTTTGGAACACGTGTATAACCAGTGTGACATTTGCTTGGACAGGGAAGAAGCAGGAGGTTGGAAGGAGAAGAAGATTTGCTGTATCTTGCCCTCGTGATCGTGCCTTCTGTTCTGCCATTCGAATTTGGCCTTCGACTTCGTACATCACCCTTCACCCTCTCATCCATCCATCCATAGATCCGTGGCCCGTTGCCTTTGGTTGTGTGCCACACTGACAAGACGAGTATAAACATGCAGGTCGTGGACTTCCCGTATGACAGCCATACGCAATACCAGGAGCAATGGCCCGGAGAACAAAGAACGAGCGAAGAAAAGCCAACATTGGTGAGTTTCTGTACTGATCCTACCGAGGCATTATTGTACAGGTGTTTGGTCGTGGAATACAGTTACAGCTATCGAAACCTGTAGCTGTGCATAACCATTCAGTTCAGCATTTAAAATTATAATTTCCACAGTCTGTTTCATAAAGTATTAACGGAGCATGCGCGAAACGGTGGCGTATCCTATCGGGACTCGGCGTTTGGTTGTCACATGCCTCCTAAATACTGAGTCAATAGGACCGAGCATATTTTGTAAGGCTCTAGCTGTCATTCGGCGTCCGTCATCCACATTATATCGGGTTGCACATTTCTGCGATAAGAGGCAATATTCTGTGAACCTGTGGAGTGACTTTTTGATAAAGGCGGTAGTGGCATGTTCGTTCCGCATTTGCAAATCAAAGTACAAAAAGGGGGAGAATTTTAGCTTGTTCCGGTTTCGGTGTAGACGAATGAACCCGCAGCAGTAGTAGTGTAGTTTTTGCTCACTTCTCGTGCACAGGTACCGGTAATAAACCGGACGCTCCATAAAGTACAGGTTATGTCCACTTAAACCTTTAGGACAAACGGGGACAGCACGTACGTGGCTTTAGTTCACACCGCTATTGACAACCACTCCATTTCGCTGCTTTCCGCGCTGTGGTACCAGCTCTTTCTGGAAAGGCAGATTGCAAAGACAGTTACTTGTCATTCCAACCTGCCTTTACAGAAAGAGCTGGTTCCACAGCGGGAATAGCCGGAGAGTATGTGTCATAATATGTATGATACATAGCCCTAGTCATATACTGGGTGTCCCAGAAAACGTGTCATTGAATTATAATAAAAAAACTACTCCACCTAGAGTCATGCGGTCAATGGCATTTGTTCTTAGTGTGTTTTTGCCACCTCCTCGTGTGAATGTCATGTAACGTAAGTTTAATTATGTAAATTTTTGCAAGCTTAAGTCGGAAATTTTCCTAGTAAATGTCACTTTTTTACCCTACCAATGTGAAGAGCCTGTCTAATTTAGTCAAATTAATGATAATTGAAAGGGATATTCAGGAGCTCTCCCATCGGAAAAAATAGCCGAACATCATGCTCTGCGGAGGTCGCACAGAATAGCGCACGATGAATTTTTCAGCGCAATCCTCGTCAGTCCGACGAAAGGAGGTTGGAAACCCAGCCCTCCCCGACATCGCAGAAAGACATAAACAGGCACGGCTTATCACGTCCGACTCTCGCTGGGATAACGCTTTCCCTCCCCGAATTTTAGGAACTGTTACTTTCTCTACTATCACTCTGTGGGCTGGCTTCGGGACCTCCTTTCGTCGCACTGAGAGCGATTGCGCTCAAAAAGTCGCGCGATCGCGCGCTATGGTCCGGTGCTCCGAAAAGCATGATATTTGGCTATTTTTTCCGATGGGATAGTTCGTGAATATCATTGTCAATGATCATGAATTTGAGTGAATTCGGCACGCTCTTCATATTGGCGGGGTAAAAAAGTGACCTTTACTTGGCAAATTTCCGAGTTCAGTTCGCAAATATTTACATAATTAAACTTGGAGGACATGAGATTCACATTAGGAGGTGGCAAAAACCATTTAATAAGAACAAATGCTGTTGACCGCATGATTCTAGGTGGCGTAGCATTTTTACTATAATTCAATCCCACGTTTTCTGGGACACCCTGTATATGTAGCCCTCTAACACTAACCGGCGTTTATTTGTCTACACTGGGTCACGTATGGGGGACTGTCAATCTATCCAGAACGTAGCTTTCTCTTCCTTTGTCTCCTCTTCTTCTTCTAGGTCCCCGACCTAGTTCGCTTCATGCTCCCGAGCTTTCAGTCCGTTCCTCCGCGAACGGTAAGGGACCACGGGCGCAATAGCGGCTGTTAAAAGGGTTCATCTTCCCTATTGAAAATCTATTCCTCAAAGCGTGAGGATCATGGGACATTTGGGGTTGCCCTAGGACCTGGAGACGCCCCAAGACGTAGGTGCACGGCTGGGTCGCAAGAATTCTGCTTTAGGACATTTCGGTAGAGGACGTTTCGGTACATAGATGTTTCGATGCACGGGCATTCCAGTACACGGACCTTTCGAAGCGTAGATGTGTCGACAGGGCTATCCACGCGCCGCCGCGTCGAGGACTGTGTGACGACACAACTATACAGGGTGTTTTCGGAAAACTACGTACTTGCACTCTTAAAAATGAACTTCACCACATAGGGATATAGAGGAAGCTCAGATGGGATAATCCAAGATGCAACTATGGGACCTTGGGAAGCACTTTCGTGTCCTAGATGATGTCGGTGATGGTGGTATATAGATGGTGGTAGGCGTTCCCTCGGCCGTACTTGGCCGCCTGGTTGCGGTACAGTTCATTCTTGTGTGACACCTCCGGTAGGGGACCGCTCCATCACGGGCGAGATATTTTAGACAACCATGTCCCAAACAATACGTTCAGGTCTCAGAGGCGATGCGTGTAATGACTACTTAAAAATCTGCTATCTTGTATTTCCTAGAAAGCATGTAATTAATGAATTAATTCATAAATATTCATAAGCTTTGGCTTATCCGAGTGGGTTGCGCGCGCTGTCGTATACACGGGTGGTTCACGAAATATGAGAAAAGTAAAAAAATGGAATGGGTAATCGCACACCACATAGCAGGATTGGATAGTGTTACTAGTCACCAGTGGTAACACTATCCAATCCTGCTATGTGGTGTGGTAACACAAAAGAACTGAAAATAACGTAACGACAAAGACAGAAAATCGGCGCGGGACCTATCACAGACGCGCAGGGAATAAAGCCAAAATGCCAAAATGTTAGTCAGGAATGTGGCTAGTCTTCGTTCAATGGCCGTACGCTCGGGGGCGCCACCATGATACGACGCTCTTGGCGCGTCAGCGGTGAGTCCCACGTCGATTTGTTGCAATCCCGAGAAAGTTTCGTGTCGTTGTATCTCCCAACCTTCTCATTGACATTGGGGCTCTAATCCTAATGAACGCAAAAGTGACAAATTAATTTTACTAATCAATTAATTGCAAAATAAAAATGTTTGTGTGTTCCCCGCGCCGCTGGTAACACTCTGCTGTTCGTGTTGTTGATGTGCGATGCACCATTTGTTAGTAAATGAAGAAAACGACAACTTACGTGCAACGAGCACGTCCCACTGTCATTCTGCGCGCGATAGTAGAATAAACCTTGTTCTCTGGTTCCCTGTCACTGGCCTGATCTGCTAGCACTTACATCACCATTCTGTTTTCAAACTTTGGCTCACTTTTCGTGAAACACTCGCCATACCTTCCAGTCTTGTCACATGGCACTGCTACGAAGACGATGTCAGCACCGGTCTTCTCTGTATTGAATAGCAACTTGTACGCATGGTTGGTGTAGATGTCACTTCAGAGCAATAAGAGCGAACGTCAGCCGAGCGTCGATTCCGTCACCATAAAGCCATCCTACTTAACGGAACGAATGACAGCGTGCATGGCTCAGAATCCCGCCAGTTGATCCGGTGCGGTAGCCGCGGTACTTCGGTAACCGCATTATCCACGGTCTTCTAAGACACGCTAAACTATCAGTCGCACTTGATGTCACATCTGGTTTTGTTGCACTCTGTTATTTGCAAGCAATACGTGTTTAAGCAAATCATTCTTGGATGGAGGAAAAAATAAATTAACAAAAAAGTAACCGTGTATCTTTCAATAGCTCGGAGTTCATCGAAATTAGAGAAACAGGTCCTTACGTGGGAAAGACATTCAACCCGAGAAGGCCAGGTGCTTGTTATATTCTGATTGAACAAAGTATATTTTTCTTAATTTCAGGTGAAGGAGGACGAAACTTCTTACTCCTTGCTGGGAAAGGTACTCCTTGTGACTCTTGTTCTGGGGACGTTTGGAGCAGCATATTGGGTTGCACGTCATGAATGGAGACACACGCCGGACGGCGAAGATATCACCACCTCCACCGCTGCGTATGTCGGGATACCCAAACTTCCGCCCAAGTACCCATTTCCCGATGCCAGTTATGAAGACTATGAAGACACTCCTCACTGGCTCACGACGTCAACGGCAGAGATACCTCAGACGACTTCCGAGGCGACAATGTCAACACACATCACGCAACATCCATTCACCGATAAAGTATGTGATACGGAAGATTGTCAATACATGCGTTGGCTTATTGACGTGTCCGTGGACACAGAAAAAGATCCTTGCGAAAACTTTTACAGTTACGTCTGTAACGGAGCTTTGAGGTCTTTATCTCACTGGTATGATCTGAATACGACATTCAATTTGGAAGTCATCCAGCGCAACATCACCTTAAATATTGCCAGGCATTTACAAGACGTAAAGGTCCCAAGAAGAGGGCAATCGGGATATCAAAAAGTAGCGGCCTTCCACCAGCACTGCATGGATATTGATAACGTTACCACGACTGAAGCAATGAGACAGTTTTTAAAGCAGCAAGGAATGACTTTTGCAAGTGACATGCAATTCGACCTACTGCATGCTATGGTGAAATTCATGTTTGGTTTCGACATTCCCCTGATATTTGAAATAAAACCAAGCTCGATAGAAGGCGAACAGCTTTTACTATACATGAGGCAAGAGTACTCGGTAAAATACGCCGTCACTGGAAACAGAGAGGCGAGGAAAGAGGAGATTACGCTAATTTTATCGGCAATCCTTTCCATAGACCTCCGCGATCTCGCAAATGAGATTATTGCAGTGGAGAATAATTTATCCAATCTGGCGCAAGTTAAGTACACTGGCAGCGAAACCTCAGGAAGAAAGACGCTTCTGTTCCCCTTGTCGAAGTTAGGCCTTTTGGTAAACAACGACACGACCCTGTCAGAACAGTGGAATGAAGCCCTGGAGGATAGTACAGACCCGAGACTTCCGAAAGACGTAAAAGTCAGTATGACAGTGAACGATGTTCATTTCTTCCATAATTTATTCGGCAAATTCAGGAATGCTACGGCAAATGAATTAAGGGTATTCTGTGCCTGGAAGATTGCCCTTTACCTGTATAAAGCTTCCTTGTTGAACCCATCGTACATTGGTTCGCCTGGTTTTGCGAACGTTCCTATGTGCCTGGACCAAACTGCGAAAATGTTCCCGTATACTGCAGGTTCGGGTTTCTTCTTTCCCATAGTGAACAGTTCGAGGCTGAATCTCGCTAGGGAAATGATTGAGACAATTGTCGACGAGATTAAGAAGTCCTTCGAGTCTTCACATTGGCTGGACGAGACAACTCGCGTTGGAGCTCTGAAGAAACTTTCTGTGCTGAAAAGAGATATTGGTTACTCGCCGGAATTTAGCTCCGCCTTGAAAATAGACGCGTTCTTCAAAGATCTCCCTGACCTAAACGGACCTTTCATCGAGGACTACATGCGGGTTCGAAAGTTTTGGACAAAGCACAACTGGAATGGAAGATTGAGCGACCCCTCCTTCGTGGATCCACGATACACGTTTCCTCTATTCTTCGTCAATGGTGCTTACATACCGACGCAAAATCGCATAGTCATTGGAACCGCTCTTTTGCTCACGCCTATCTTTTCGTATGGTGCTCCTCCAGAAGTGAACTATGGAACCCTAGGCAGCACCGTGACGCATGAACTAATGCACGGCTACGATACGTCTGGCAGGAATTATGACGGTGCTGGGCATTTCAAACCGTGGTTTACCGAAAAAAGTATTGCGGAATACGACAAGATCGTTCGTTGCCACAACGAGACTATTGAGAAAGCTCCGAAAGCTAGAGCTTACAAAGATTACCCCCTGGAGTATCTAGCAGACACGCTGGGTATTACGTCTCGGTTGAGGGCATATAAAAAAGCTTCGGAAAAGTCGCATGTCACTCTGGGCAACGTGAGGGATTTGACGAAGGACAAGATCTTCTACATTTCCACGTGTCTAGTGTGGTGTGGAAAGGAATTCCCAGACCCGACGCCTCAAACTCATCCGCCTTCGGATGAAAGATGCAACGTGCCTCTTATGAATTCACAACATTTCAGCGAAACTTTTTCTTGCCCAAAGGACTCGCCAATGAATCCCTCGCACAAATGTGTCTTCTGGTAATAGCTCACTTCGTTATAAAGGAACTCTACACAATATGATGTCTCTGTCGTGCTTGTGAGTAAATTTCCTACAGGCCATCTCAGCAACAACAAGCGATGACGAAGGGGAATATGCTGCATTCCCTGCCATTCGCGGTGGGGGTTGGGTGGGGGGTATACAGCTGAAATGTTAGGGGGCGTCACTGAACATTTGGGGGCATCAGGGGGCTGTAAGGGGGGGGGGGTCTGGATAAATTCGCTGCGACAAACTCCCACCCGTTCACGTCGGCTGGTGTAATGCTTGGGATATTGAGAGTTTCGCGTAGTATTGGGTCGCTGCGCGTTGCGTTATTGAGTTGCGAAGGCGGACAGTGCAGTTGATCGTACTATAGGTACAGCGGGTATTAGACGAGCTGGCACGCTGTCTCGGAAGCGCCGCTTGTCTCGTGGGGAGCGGTGTGGGTGGTATTGTAGTGGCGGTGACAACTACGGACAGGGCAGAGGGCCTGTCCTCTCGCTGATCTTCTGCCGATATCGTGCAGCCTACGAGATATTGGGTAGAGCGTATTTTGACGTCAAGGTCTTACTGTAAGTAACCGTAAGTAACGCTGCGCGCCTGTACGGCGGCGGAATGCTGCATCAAGGAATGCTGCGGCTCAGGCAGTATTTACTCTAATGTAACACATCGTCGCCGGACTTGTACTGTAATTTGAACATTTTTTACGCGTATTACTGCGTAGCGGCATATCAGTAACCGAGTACAATACCAAATATCAGTACAGTACTAAATATCATTTTTTAAAGAAAAGTAATAGTATGGCCACTGCAAAATAAATACGAAAAGCGTGCAGTTGAAAATCTTACCCGGTATCACCTCAGGTACCAGTGGAAGCGGCTGAAACATTCAAATGATTCTGGTACAACCTTCAAACACATTTATCTTCAAAATATAGGACGATGACTTGTCTTTAGAACGCGGTTAGTTCTAAAGACATGCTTAAGTCCTAAACTCAAGACAAGAAGTCATAGCAAAGACAAGACAATTCCTGAAGCCAAGACAAGTAAAGTTGTGCTCTGTACTCTCGCTATCAGACGTGCACTGAAAGCACTCAACAATGAACTCGTTTTAATACTTATTTAAATAATGAGCGCCTGGCACTCATTAACAAGGTGCGTAGCCTGATGGTAGTATCGGGCAGATATTTATAAAAAAGAGAAAGTTATTCGATCGGTGCACTCGTTCACGACTTATTTGGACCGGGGATTTAGCTCAGACACCCGGTACATGTAAGTTCACCCCCGCGCCTAACCAGCCTTACATCTCATATCACCTTCACACAGAAGACCACACACAACTTTCACACAGAGGTAATTACGCCTCCCTTAGTGGCTCACAGTCACCTTTTGCTTGGACAAAGAAGAAGCAGGAGGTTGGAAGAAGAAGAACTTTGAACTTGGATCCGACTTGGCCTTAGTCCCCATCATTACTGCACAGACATAAACAAACATCTCACGCCCTTTTGTCCTGGCCAATCTCCCTTAGTGGCTCACGGCCATTATCTCATTGGTAGAAGAAGAAGAAGAAGATTTGAAGTATCTTGCCCTCGTGATCGTGCCTTCTGTTGTGCCATTCGAATTTGGCCTTCGATTTCGTACCTGACCCTTCACCCTCTCATCCATCCATTAACAGATCCGTGGCCCGTTGCCTTTGGTTGTGTGCCACACCGACAAGACGAGTATAAACATGCAGGTCGTGGACTTCCCGGATGACAGCCATACGCAATACCAGGAGCAATGGCCGGGAGAACAAAGAACGAGCGAAGAAAAGCCAACATTGGTGAGTTTCTGTACTGATCCTACCGAGGCATTATTCTACAGGTGTTTGGTCGTGGAATACAGTTACAGCTATCGAAGTCTGTAGCTGTGCGATACCATTCAGTTCAGCATTTAAAATTATAATTTCCACAGTCTGTTTCATAAAGTATTAACGGAGCATGCGCGCAACGGTGGCGTATCCTATCGGGACTTGGCGTTTGGATGTCACATGCCTCCTAAGTACTGAGTCAATAGGACCGAGCATATTGAGTAAGGCTCTGGTTGTCATTCGGCGTCCGTCATCCACATTACATCGGGTTGCACATTTCTGCGATAAGAAGCAATATTTTGTGAACCTGTGGAGTTGACTTTTTGATAAAGACGGTAGTGGCATGTTCGTTCCGCATTTGCAAATAAAAGTACAACAAGGGGGAGAATTTTAGCTTGTTCCGGTTTCGGTGTAGACGAATGAACCCGCAGCAGAAGTAGTAGTGTAGTTTTTGCTCACTGCTCGGGCACAGACCGCTATTGACAACCACTCCATTTCGCTGCTTTCCGCGCGGTGGCACCAGCTCTTCCTGGAAAGGCAGGTTGCGAAGACAGTTACTTGTCATTCCAACCTGCCTTTACAGAAAGAGCTGGTTCCACCGCGGGAATAACCGGGAGAGTACGTATCGTATCATAATATATATGATACATAGCCCTAGCCATATACAGTCGACCCCCCGTTTAT